>NC_064543.1:6063826-6405701 GCF_023856365.1 Brienomyrus brachyistius | reverse complement strand
CAAATCTGTATTTATTTAAAACTTGTTCTTTTTTACAGTTTGAGATTACAGTGTGATTGTGGGATTTTTTTTTCTAAACTTTAAGCTCTGCTTTCCGTTACAGAAGAGTGATTTAATGAGTAATAGATCCATTTTAAATGGCCCTTTGCAGTACACTTAGTCCTGCAGGGACATCAATACAAACACCACCCGTTCTCTTCCAAGAAACCATCATTCCTGGCTGATACGGGTCACCTGCCGTCACCATTAGTGCTAACGGGCTGAAAAGTCAGTGCTACGCTCACGGGGAAACATCGCCCCGAGCAGAACCGGCCGGCGGCTTCCCTTCCACAACCGCGGGCCTATTCTGGGAAAATGGTCAGCAGACGTCCCTGTGCCGAATCGGAGGTGTAGCGTGACATGGACCCCAAACCAGAGGGCAGACAGGCACACCAAGGTGTTTCTCCCTCCCTCCATTTTTTGCGTAACGGAAAAAACAACAGTTAAGGATGCGAGTTTCCACGAGGACCCGCTTGTGGTGCCCTCGATGGTGCCTATATTTTTTTGAACAATAATCAGCCAAGCCTCCCAGAGCAAGACGACTGACAGACTATGAGAAACCCCCCCCCCCCCCCGCACCACTGGACCATAACTTGGGTCAAAGCCCATACGTCACACCACGCTCCATATGCACCCCCTCCCTGCACATGTTACGGCTCGTAAAAGCTGCCGGAACCTTCCGGGAGGTCCTCGGAAAAAATAACACGACACAAACAACACTGTGCTTAACCAGATAGGTACGGGATCTCCAAACGGCTCGGCACAGCTAAAGCGGTTATGAACAGACTGTCTCCACATCTCCGCAGCGTCTGCCGCCTTTGCGGCCCCAGGGCAGTGCACTTACGTTGCCGAAGATGAACTTCTTCACCATGCGGAGGATCAGATATGCCCAGAAGATGTGCAGGAGTAACAAGACCACCAGCATCACGTTGAAGAAGTAATATCCAAAAAAAGCTGGATAGAGCTCCACTGGATAGACCCAGGTGCAGTGGATGAGCCTGGATTACGTGCAGTGTGGAGAGAGATGGTTTTATTTGGCAGGGAGGAGATGAGTAATCCTCATGCAAGCATTCCTAAAGCAACGCTATACAGTTCTCATAACGTAAGATGAATGTGGCAAGTATTTACATTTCTGCTGTGTCCAGCCAAGATGACCCATTTTCAAGCCAGTCTGATTATTCATTCATTCGTTCGTTCATTCATTCATCCATCCATTCATTTGTTCATTCCCCCAAACCCATTTTGTAGTCCAGCATTGCAGAGTGTCCATTGTGCACCCTGGACAGGATGTCAGCCCATCACAAATGGCATATGCACACACACAGACACACGTTAAGGGCCATTTAGAGTCACCGATCCTTCTAAAACTGCGGGAACCAGAGAGTATTTCAGGAAACCCCTATGAAAACAGGAAACTCCACAGACACAGGAACCGGACCTGCAGCCTGGGTGCTGTGGGTAACAATGCTGCGCACATAATGCTTACAATCATATCATATAATGTTACATTGCCTTTACAGCTTAACACGTTAAAGTTTTGCTTTGAACATAAATGCCCCTTTTGAAGGTGAATTGGTAAGAGTTATGCACAGTTACAAAGTAACTAGATTCCCCCATCATTAATGGCCACGTGACTCTGCAAGTGACCGAAATCGTGGGCCGCTGTAGGTCCCCGGGGGCCAGATTTTGAGACACTGCGGTATATTAACGGGGATGTGGCCGCCTGCAGACCAGAGGGGGGGCTCACCAGAACGGGAAGATGACCAGCCTGGTGACTATGAAGACGGCAGCGAAGAACACGAAGATGCTGTTACACGTCCTCTCCCACTTGGCGTAGTTGAACAGCTTCGCGGACTGGAAGGGAGCAGAAGGAGTGGAAGGTCTCGTTTAGCGGCGTCCGGTGATAACACACGCTCCCTCGGCCAGCATACGGAGACTTCAAAAAACTGAGAAAATGGCTTAACTGTGTCATTGAGTAACACAAACAATATAGTATTATGCTATTACTTATGTATTAATTAGCCACAAACTAAGTGTTAGTTACATATTTACATCATGTTTGTTCATCATTAATGAATCGTGATCCATCTTTTATCTTAAGCAGTAGCTACATTTGTTACTATATGTCTATTCCTTAAAGACTTCCTTAAAGACTTGTAATCTCTAGTAGCTACTGTATGGGTTCATGATTTGTTCAAGATTTGTTCATGATTTGTTCAAGATATGTTCATGGTTTGTACATCAATAAAAAGCTGCTGCTATGTATTTGTGCTCCCTCAAGTAAAGTGTGACCTGCCGTCGCTAAAGGGGTCTTTACCTCCAGCAAAACGTCAGAGATGTCATGGGTGATCATGACCAGGGTGCCAATCCGGATGTAGTTCGCACACCAGGAGAAGGAGAGCAGAGTCAAAGTAGCCACATGGTGAATAACCTGCTCCTTGAAGTCCTAAGAAAGCAGCCAAAGGGAATACAAATAGACAGTAAGCAAACAGGCCACAGCATTCCTACATTCGTCTACGTAAAACAAACAGCTAAACAAACAGCTAAACAAACAGCTGCTTTCCAGATCCACCCAACGAACCAGCTCAGCAAAAAAAAAACAAACACAAAAGTCTACTTAAGAGAGGACCTTTGCGGGCAGATAAAAGCATCTCCAGACTGAATAGGTGTAAAGCAGAGTATAAATCAAAACTTGCCTTCCGTTTCACATCAAAAGTGATCCTGAACAGCAGAGACAAATAAAAGCTCAGCTCGATGATGTAATACCAGTACTGGGACGGCAGCATCGTCTGCAATGACATGGGAAAGAGGCAGGAATCAGACTCTGAACAGGCCACATGCTCCATTTCTTCTATGAGGTAATGCTAATCATGCGGCGATGGCCTGCGAAAGGGCTGGAGAGAGGTGGTGTCGAACAGAGCAGATCAAATACAGATCGAGCCAAATGTTTATGTACTTTCGGTATGTTTTTGCAGCAGTTTACTCCAGCTGAAATCCAACATGATTCTAACAGCGTCGTGCCAATATGGCTGGCGTCAAGGTTCGCCTGATTACATCTTGGCACCGAATGCAGAATGGGAGATATTCCAGAGAATAATTTCACTTCTTATTAGAAAACTGAGGGTTTACTTCTAAATAAGGAGTGGAGCTCTGTTTAATTTGGAAGCAGACGGGTAATTATTGTCAGCAACACGGGGCCGGTTGCAATATTCGGACCGTTTTGAGACGAGGAACACATACACACCTGCTTTGGAAAGCCTGCCCACACTTCATGCGTGTCATAAAACCAGGGTTTCTGCAGAACATAAGGGGCAAGAGAGCTACATAAACCAGATCGCTGTGTGCTGAAAAGAGGATAACACAGATCTCAATTATAGCATACAATCTGGGTGACGTAAACATCAGTGCTAAGCTCTGCTCCCCTTCTCAAATCTAGCTGCAATGCCTCAAACAGCAGTTCCCTTGGAAACCCTCTTTTCCCTGCCCACCACATCAGCTCCCCCCCCCCCCACAGGGATACAATCCCATAACAGAGGTAATCCATTTAGAATTTAGAGCCTCCCGCCTTCTCTGTTTCACTCCAGCAGTTCTGATGGTGCTCACTGAGGGAGGGGTGACCGCAGGCACATCAACAGCGTTGCAATTTGGAAAATCGCGAAAACCCCTGTAGGTCATGCCACTTTACGGGCATCCGTGAACTTTGCCAGAGCGCCGTTAGTCTTTGGCACGCTGAGCCCAGTGGCCCCTGCTGTGTCCAGATGCCCACCAGCCTCGAGGCTTCTCGCTTGGCATCACTGAACACTGTATGCTTGATTTCACTGTCGCTAAGGACTTAGGAATAACCAGAGAGGAAAGAAAGGGTTTTGGAGTAGTCTTCCTCTTCGGGACGGCTGCAGGAGCTGGTCTGGACTTTTCTGGGACTGAAAGAAACCTCTTGGCAATTTCTTCAATCCTTAGCCATAGAGCTGGAGGTGCGTGGCTCCAAAAAAGGAGGGCTAACATTACGGGGATACCTGACCTACACCTGAGAACTGGATAGACGATGAATTCATGAAAAATGCCGGACAATATCCTTTGAAGGCCTTGTGTGGCTTTTGGCTTGAGTGCACGTTGCACGGCAGGGCAGCACAATGACATGAAAGCTGACCACGCTGATAAAAGTAGCTCGAAGGCAGAAAACACAACAACTTATATGAACATGCTTTATTGAGCTCTAATGTAGTCATACTAGTACATCACAGCATAACAGCAATACTCACGTCATAAAGGACTATGAAGCCTCCAATGCAAGCTGACAGGTAGAAGACACATCTCCAACTGTAGAGAGAAACACAGAATCGCTCATGAGCGCTGGAATTACATGTAATGTTCTGGAGGCTGGTGAGAAATCAGGCAGCTACCTGGCCTCCCTAAACTTCTTCAGCAGTCCAGGCCGATCTTGGTTGCGTCTCTTCCGGAACCATCTTTCCACCTGCCTCCTCGTCCAGCCACACTTCTTAGACAACCCATCGATGTCGTTCTGTGTGAGGAATGCATGGTGAACAGCGTTGAGATGACCTCCTGTTAGAACATCCAGAGGCACCACGATGACACAGCAGTGGGGCGAAGGGAGAGGGAGCAGAGACGACGCTGACAAAGTAGAGGAGACAGAACAACTAGAGAGAAAAACAGACAGGAAAATAAAACAGACGTCGGCTGGACATCAAAATCTGGACTAAAGAGAGAAAAACAATTGTCACCTGCCTCCACCCTGCCTTGGGACAGGCGCACCCTGCTGCAACTTATGACACCATTAAACGAGTCGCTCAGAATTCTGGACTGCATTCATTGGACTGTTAGCATTACGCTGCAATGCAATGGTGGTATTTTTTTTCTAAAGCTTGCAAGCTTTTTTTAATTAAAGCAAGTTTACCCACAATGCTTATGGAATCATAAACACTAATTATCCCGCAGAGGAATTTCAAACCCCATTGCCCATTTCCACCGCTGGGACACTTTTCTTTAACAAAAGGCCACTGCTCATGAGAAAGGTGGAGATGCTGTGACTCAGCTATTGCAGAGGATTGTGCAAGCCTTGGCATTGCATTACAACCACATTCTCAGGCCTCCTTACTGTTAACACGAACATGGCTGACGTGGTTAGACGCCTCAGACATCATGGGGAACCGACCGATGCAAACAGCCTTTGAGGCGTTTACCTGCCCTGGATTCCTGGAGCGGGAGCTGAAAAACTTCTCCAGTATCGCACAGTCAGCAGGTTTCAGCTGGGTTTTGTCCCGGATCCCAAAGGAAGCTGCTAAAGGTGTGGCTACTAATCTGGGAAGAAAAAACAGGATGAATGAAAGGTGAGGGTAGAATTTGAGACCAGAGGCGGCTTCAGGCTCTTGTGTGCAACTTGCACGGCCCAGTTGTTGTGCAGAAAAAGCATAGATCCAGACTAACGACTCGCTCTGGGCAATTCTGGCACCTGTACTGTAGTCAAGCAGCCACACATGAAGAGAACAATGGGGTTAGAATGCGGAACACTACAGGAAGCACTTGGTTAATTAGTAATCATCTAACGAGAAAAACATGATGTAAGTAATTTCTCATTTCCATTGCTATAACCTGTAGTTACTAAACACACCAGCAGAGTTAAAAAACATAAATACTATAACATAAATAATATAAATCTGAATCTGAAACAAGGAATCGGCCAACCAGTTATCGGCACAATCGATGAATAATAAAAATGTAAGTGTAAATATATCATTATGCATACATTATATGGACGTAATTATTGGGACACGCGACTTAATCATTAAATTCAGGTATTTCATTCAGACCCATGGCAACAGCACCGAGCCATGCAGTCAGGTTTAGTGAAATCAAGCATGGTGCTGTCATAGGATGCCACCTTTGCAATATGTCTGTCTGTGAACTTTCTTCCCTGCTAGATATTCCATGGTCAACTGTAAGCAGCATTATTGCCAATTGGAAACCTTTAGGAGCAGCAGAAACGCTACATAAAGTAAGAGAGCGTTGTTACTGATTGTTGAGCCGCATGGTGCATTAAAGTCGCCAATGCTTTGTTGACTCAATAGCTGCAGATCTGCAAACTTCCTCTGGCATTAACCCCAGAATAAAAACTCTGCACCAGGAGCTACATGGAATGGGCTTCCATGGCCAAGCAACTGCTTGCAAGCCTCTCAGTGTCAGATGGAGTGTAAAGCACGCTGCCACTGGACTCTGGAGCAGTGGAAATGTGTTCTGTGGAGTGCCGAATCACGCTTCTCTGTCTGGCAGTCTGATGGACGAGTCTGGGTTAGACGCATGCCAGGAGAACGTTACCTGCCTGACTGCATTGTGGCATCAGTACAATTTGGTGGGGAGGGGGGTAATGGTATGGGGTTGTTTTTTAGGGGTAGAGTTAGGCCCCTTAGTTCCAGGGAAGGGAACTCAAAAGTTCCCACAAACACACTCCAAAATCTTGTGGAAAACCTTCCCAGAAGACTGGCAGCTGTTGTAGCTGCAAAGAGGGACCAACTCTATACTGATGCCTGTGGATTTGGAATGGGATGTCATAAAAGTTCCTGTAGGTATAATGGCCAGGTGTCCCAATACTTTTGTCCATATAGTGTATAAATTATCTTACTTTGACAACGTCTCTCTAACACAATTAGATGGACAGCACAGGATACATAATATATGTTAAATGATGTATGACGTCGTACCAGTACTGCATGTGATTTCGAAACCATCTCGAGCATTTAGCAGCTGCATAATACCTTTTCATTTTAGGCTTATTGGTTTCTTATTGCACGTCACTGGCATTATTTCAGTTGGTTCCCACGGCAACTTCAGCGCGACGCGTTGCCTTGCGGCTAGAGCCCCACTGTGGTGTGTTTACGTTTGCCTTTCTGCTGACGGCTTACCTTTCAAACAGGTATCTGACTAAGAGGAACAGGACGGCGTAAGGGACGGTGGCATACAGGTGGGAGGCTTTGGCATAAACACGACCCTCCCTGTCCTCCAGGTCCGCCCAGGTCAGGTTGACAGGGAGCCAGATGCGATCCCACCAGAACCACTCCTGGATGGTCTGGAGCATGGTGCTGGGAGGACAGAGGAACAGGACCTCTTAGAGCTCAGGCCAGTCCTGCAGCTAAAGCCGGACTGATAACAACCACTGAAATATATTCAAGGACAATTAAGAGAGTAGAAGCCAGAGAAACACGGCCATAGTTATCACTGATATCGATAATTTTCATATACATGAGCGATAAAAGGTGATACAAGGGCAAGGTTCTCCTGTTATTCATGTGGGTTTACAAACAGGCAGTGCTGCGAGTTCCTTATTTGCAAAGCATTGTTTACTCAGAAGTTAATATTTAAAGAACAAAAAAAAAAAAAGTTTCCTGAAGCACCTTCCACGCCTTCTGTCAGCAGGACCTAAACCCGACACGTTATAAAAGTCAAGCCTGGAGCCTAGAAACAGGAGTCTAGTGTGGAGCCACGTTTCAAACTGCCGCCTTTTTAAGATAAGGGGGGGTTGGAGTTCAAACGAGCAGAACTCAGCCTAAAAAAGGTCACAACGACAGACTGGGTGCAGCCTGGAGGAGCGAGCCCAGTGCGTGTGAAAACAGGACGTGTGTCTGACCAGGTAAAGTGAGTCAAATATTTCCTATTACACACGTACGAAATGTAGTGAGACCTCCCCCACCCCGGATACAGTGATCGGACCACCCGGCCAGAATCACCTCTCCAAGACACCACTCCAAAAACTGGCTTTTTATAACAACCACCAATCGCTGTAAACACGAATTTAGTTTCAGAATTTAGAAACAGGGGGAAACCTGATAACTAAGAAGAGCAATAAATTCTACCTACTTGGAAATCACCTGCCAGCAGATCGACAGAGATAAATAAAAACACAAGTAATACGGTAATTAATTCCATATAACAACAAAAGGGGCAATAACAAGAGAAAATAGCGATAAGAAAAGCATTCTGAAAGCCCCCAAAAGGGATCTGTTGTTGAGCGTAGGTTAGGTACATAGTTTAATCAGTTCAAGGGAATATGCACAGTCTCCCTTCAGCCCTATCATGGTTCCGGAACAGAAAACACTCAATCTTCCTCTGTCTGTCTGTCTGTCTGTCTGTCTGTCTGTCTGTCTGTCTGTCTCTCTCTCTCTCTCTCACACACACACACACATGCATATATACTCACAGACACGCACACCCAGCACACATACAAACATGCGCACCTACACACACACACACACACACCCAGACACATACATAATGAGTTCACCTGCCGTCTTACTTCTCGCCTCCCACACCGTTTGATCTGCGTGTTTTCCGTCCGTCTTCACACGGAGTTAAAGCTGAGCGGATCCGTTTGAGACGCAGAACACTAACCGAGGTCACTTTGAGCCGCTTCGTTTCTATGGCTCCACACCACGAATGCGTTTAACGGGATTAAGATACTCTTACGTGTTCTGAAAATAACATTAGCCTACTTGCCATTTATAAAAACCTGAAATCTGTTTGCAGCTTTTAATATTTTCATCTTTACATAAAGAACGAAGTATGCAATTATTAAAATCCATAATCACATGGAAATTAAACAAACATAAATATTTAAGGAATGTGAACAGTTTGCTGATGTTTTTCTTTAGATTTAATTGTTATTTTTTTTTAGATTGTTAGTCCAACTTTTTACAACACTTTAGATAATTTTGTAAATTAACCTTGAAACACAAGTTTTGCGGAATGTTAATGTTCACGAGGGATGTGCCCAGTTTTCGCGCACCTGCTCCCCGCAACGTGGCCCATGCATTCCCCAAGTCTAAACTCTGATATCTTACAATGAACTTATTTCTTCAAAGTCCATGTACCGTTTAAAACCATTAAAAGAAGTCAACCATCACCGGAGCTCTGATTGACAGATAACTGGAAAAAATAAGAAATTAACTGGTCTCCCAGGACCGCCGTACCTCACCGTTAAAACATCTCTGCCAAAGTCATGACCTCACGTAATCCCCCCTCTTCTGGGACCGACTGAGTCCCTTTTCAAACGTTTTTAGTTAAACGCGCCCCTTTTCCCCCGGTACATGATCGGTCTGCATCGCCGGACGCTTGACAGCTGCGAATCCGATCACCCAAGGAGCACTTGTGGCTTTGAATGTGGTTCCTGTAATTAACCCCCCACCCCTTACAGAAAAAGTACTCACATGAAATGAAACATGAAAAAAGACCCCCCCCCCCTTTACCTTGACGCGGTCGGCTCCGATAAGGTGGGTTCAGCTGCCGAACTGGGGCTCTCACGCTTCAATGGGATCCAGTAGCGGGCATGGTGGCGTCGCCAGCGCTGGCGGACACTCTCAGCCTTTGTGCGGGTCACACCCTGGCTCGGCTCCTATTCACGTCTTTTGACGACGCAAGGTAGCTGACTGGCTGTCTGACTCAGCACAGGTCATTTACCTGTGTTGTTGGGGGGGGGGGGGGGGGGGGGGGGGGGTGAGTGGCGGGTGCCCAAGGGCTACAAGTTTGCCCGTGACTCCGCATTGTATTTCTTGCGAGAGCAGCGCGGCTTCCGTTACAGGGTCCGTGGGGGCAGAATCGCCGACGGCAGAAATAGGGAAGAATATAACTTAACTACGAAAAGCCTATAACTAACTCTGGAAAGCCGGTAAGATGTAAAGAGCAGCGCAGGAATTCATTAAGGAGCTGCGAGATTTTTCTTTTTTTCCAGGACCGTTTAGAGATCGCCCTTAATGAACATCTCAAGTGCTCTGCTCTGATTTAATAGCACAGGTATTTTGTATGTCTTATTAAAACAAGATGGCTTTTGTGTATGTTTTTTGAGAACTTGCACCGGATCCCAAATGTGTCAAAAACTGGGGCAGTGCTGGAATTTAATCTTCCTCTTATTTTCACCTTTTGAAGTGTTTAAAACTCGTGAGAGCAAGATCAGCATGCCCACGGCCAGAAATATATATATTTTTTAAAGGTGGGGGTTAGCCCTCAGTAGATGTAGCCAACTGGAGGGGAGTGGGGGGGGGGGGTCCTCAGGAGATTTTGTCAGGGTAGAGCGTTCAAACTTTTTGTTACTTCCTTCAAGTCTGATCAGCAACAAACTAATTTTGAGGGATAAAACCCATAATTTTACTATCATACTACACGGCCATGTACCTGACGGCTGGACAGTCGCCCTGTGGTATTTCCAACACAAAACACTGTGTACAAAATAAAGCTGTTGCTTACCGTACAAATTCTGCACTGAATTTATGTATACATGTAAACACCAATTCTACCCTCCCCACACACACAGTTGTTACACAAAAAAATATTTATTACTTTTTATCAACAGAAGTCAGAGCAGTAAAATGTATTTTGCCATGGTAACCAAATGTCAAGGCTCCTTTTATTAAACACAGTATTGCACCTTTTCATTATTTCGACA
Source organism: Brienomyrus brachyistius (assembly GCF_023856365.1). NCBI lineage: Eukaryota > Metazoa > Chordata > Actinopteri > Osteoglossiformes > Mormyridae > Brienomyrus > Brienomyrus brachyistius. The sequence goes on along the minus strand of NC_064543.1, from coordinate 6,395,218 downwards.
CACTAGATTAAGATAAAAACATCGGCCGTTGTCTTATCTATTGGATTCTACTGATTGTCCCACGGCATGTTCACGCTGGTATCGCAGGTACAGGAGTCCAAAGGGGCTTTATCAAAATGCCGTTCCAGGTTCGAATCCACTTTTAGCCCCGATCCCCGTCAGCAGCTTCAGGAGGGAGTCTGGCTTGTAGGGGAAGAGTTTTCGTTTTCGAAGCCTGAAGATAACTTTGCCCAGCTCAGTCAGGCATGCGACTGCCCTCCTGCACATCCTGGAAGGAGTCGACCGATTCTCTTGCACCTCATCTTGTATGTGGTCATGGAGACCCATGGAGCAACCGCCCACTTTGCTGAAGTCAGGGGGGTGGGAGGTTATGTTCCCAACTGGGACACAGTGGGCACTTTTAACTTCTGAGTCAGATTCATCTGAGCTGGCGTAGTTCACTAAAGGGCGGAGTAAGGTCTGGGTGGCTCCACCCACTGAAGGTGTATCCCAGGTGCCAGAAGCCCCGCCCCAATTAAGGGGGGTACCTGCCGCGGCGACACAGCCCACCGAGGCCATACTGCCATCAGCAGCTGCCAGCGGTTCACTTCCGCGTGTGGCGTCCTTCGCCCCCATCGCTGGATCCCGGACCTCGATGCGCCGACAGGCGAGCTCAAAGTCCCCCCAGGCGTCTCTCAGCAGCTTCAGATATCTCACAAAATAATCCAGGAAGCAGGTTTCCGTGGAGATGAGAAAGTCAAGGAGGACGCTGTGGTCGAATGCGATGCTTCGGAGCAGATATATGAAGCAACAGTGGGGGTTGCTGCCGGTGTCACAAGCCAGCGGCTGTGAGATTCCGCTCGACCTGCAGACAAGTCCAGGGATCATCTGTTAGTGTGAGTTCACACATGGATATTCACACATGGGTATGGTGTAAAACAATTTATGGAAGTGTATGTTAAGTTTCCCTTTCAAAGCCATTAAGCTCCACCCCACGCACCAAAGACCAACGAAAATATTAGGATCGCACCCCCTCTGATGTAAATACAGGCTCAGGACAATCCTGGCCGCCTCGAACATGTCGTCATCCTGCTCCCCGAACACCACGGAGACCCAGGCACAGGGGTGGCCCAGCAACCTCGCCCCGGAAAGGTGCTGGTTCACAAAAATCATCAGAGAACGCAAGTAGGACTGGGGACCCACAGCAGGATCCAGACCTGCCGTGACAGAAAGACTAGTCAAAGAGGGAGGAGTCCACCGCTCCCACCCCAGGTAAAGCATCCATGTCATCCATGTTTAAACCCGAAAAGCAATCTGAAAATAGTTATGGACCAGCACAAATGGTGAAAATGCACAAAGGCTTGTCAATTTTTAGTAAATATCGCCCCCTGCTGTATGATTCATGAATATCAAAATTCATATTCTTCAATTTTTCATGTTATTCCAAAAACCTTTAAAAATTAAACTAAAAAATATCTGCATATATAATTACCTTCCTCCTTTTCATATAAGATTCTGTATTCCAGAGATTTGAGCAGGACCAGGCTTGTCGACCTTAGCATCACAAAATCCGGTCCAGCACGACTCAGACTGTTTCCACCAAAGTAGGCAGCTTTGCTGCTCACTGGGACACGCAGCAGCCAACCAGCAGCCACCGAATTCAGCACTGCATTTGCCAGAGCCAGGACGTCTGAGGTCATGTGACCATCCCCCTTTAGCAAAAGCTCCGTCCCTCCCATCATAAAGTCATCTCCTGTCTTCAAGAGCAGGCATGCCTTCAAGAGCAGAAGCGTCCTCTTCTGCACAAGGTAGTGAACGGGGGAACAGATCACCTGCAGGGCCACGGATGGCCGCTGGAAGACCAGCCTCTGGCTCACTGAGCAGATCTTCAGACTGAATCTTACGGCAACAAGCACCTCAAGTAAATCCAAAACAGCCACCAGGTTTGTTGCTATGTCACAAGTGTCATTTGCATGTGGCACTGGTTTGTCCAGCTCCCTTTCAATCCAGGTGAGAATTCCAGAATATAAACAAGGAAAATCTGGATCCAGTGACATAACCAGTTGCTCCAGTGCATCTGGACAAGGAGAAAACAGTCCAAGCCCAAGGTTATTGACATATGCATGCAAAATACATACTACAGTACTTATGCTTTTGTTCTTTCTCCACCTTACATAAGACATACGCAAATAATAAGAAATTAATAGAAAAACAAATTTAAAAGCCTCTCAGATGTTCAGATGATTAAAAGGAGATATACTAGGACACTATGAAAAGTTACTAAAGCACTATTTCATACACTGCCAGGTTCTTTCACTGGATTCTTCTGATCATTTGAAAACATACCTTTCTTGTGTGTAAACATGCCCGTCAAAACTCCTTTTATCACGGCAGTGATGGTCCACAAAGAGCAGGCTGTTTCATTGTCAGGGCGGGGATTCCGGAGGATTTTTACACACCTTTCCTGCCAAACTCTGTCAAGTGAATTCTGTTGACAGAAAAAAATAAATATGAAACCCAGTAGTGTCCAGTGCTACTTATAACCCATCAGCACCTGTGATACTGAAGACCTTTGTAAGATGATACTCACAGACTCATAGAGCTGAAAAAGGATGACTGATGATATACACCTAACAGCAAAGTGTGATATTAATCGGTCCTGGACACCAAAAAAGGTAACCTGTAACAGAAGTAAACGAAAATATCTTAATAAATTACACTTACCACAACGTTCAAAAAGCAGTCAATTAAGTATATACAGAAACTTGCTTATTTGTGTATACAAAACTTGAATCGCGAGAAAATGATTATGCCATATAAAAAAATCATAGTTAATGTCAATTAAAGGTGTCATATGCGTAAATGTATGCAATTTAATATTCAGTCAATATTTCCATCTTACAAGCTTCGAAGAAAGAGCGAAGTCTTCCAGGGCGTTTATCAAAACTTCCTTGCAATAAAGCCTCGTTTGGTGACTTTGGTTCCCAGAGAGCAGTCTGGTACTCGTGCTTTCCAGCAGACTGAGTGCAAAGCACACGATTTCCTTTCTATTCTGTCCTTCCTGTTTGGTGCAGGGATGGAACCGCGTTGACAAGGTCTGATGTTTGCTGTTTTCATGCTCACATAAACGGGGGCCAGCCGTCAGGCCAAGCAGACAGGTGTCGGACCAGCTTTCGCAGACAACCGAGCACAACATCGATGCCACTTCGTGACTTCCCTTCATTGGACGCTCTCCCGCCAGCAAACATTTGTGCACGTCTTGTAAAACGAATAACATATCCATGCTGCTTTTCCGAGTAATTTTGTGTCACGATATTATCAGAATTGTAATTATAGGTAGATCTCCCTTGCTTTATGGCCAAGCAGGTCTTCCTTCCATATGGAGCTACAATGATGGTCGTGTTACATTTATTCCCACGACTTTTTGTAGACATATCTTATATCTTAGACACCAATGGCTTATCAACTCCACCAAGTAGATATGAACATTCAATCTAGTAGGTTATACGTATGACAAACAACGTAACTCCAAACACGTTTCGTTCTTTGTCGCATTGCTCTTCTTATGTTTTTGAACAAAATTTGCAGTCATGCAAATTCACCGCATTTAACTAGTAGTGGCATTTCCTATTTATAGTAGACTCGGAAATGCATTCCCACTCGTACACCCGCTCGCGACGCGCTGCTCGACTTCCGGCTTTCTTCCCATTGCATGCTGGGAGTCGTAGTGCACATCACCACAGCTCGACACCGAGAATCTCGGTAAAATGACTTACTCGGGCTGTACGGGCAAAACAATTCCGCTGCTCTGTTCGACGAAGTCAAAACCCGCTGTGCCATTCCGAGACCCGAATAAAATACCAGTTAGCAATCCGTCAACGAGCAGATGACTTACGGGTCGCAATCTCAGGATCCAGTTTTTGCAGCAGGATGTTGTTATGCCATACGGCAGGGGGGTTGGTTTCAGATGGTACTATTCAACTCTGCACAAATGTAATCAAATATTAATGCACTTTTAACAGTACCAATCGACTGCCCTGAATGTTACGAAAAACGCCAGCGGAGCGGCGCTTCTATCGTATGCACTATCACCGGTGTCCGGTCGCCTGAGAGCAGAAATGCACGGCGTTGACAAGCGGCTCCGCTAGCTAACGCATCGGGCAGGGCGAAGGGCTCGCCTGGCCGCCTGACTGTCTGGCTGCTCGATCGGCCGCCGAGCTCTTTGTGTTTTCCCCGTTTCTTTCCTTGTAGCTCGTTCCTCCGGCTCGTGCGCGCGTCCGCTTCCTCCAGTCCCGCGGGGAGCGCGAGGGGACGAGCCGAGAGATGCGACGCGCCGGAGGGGAGGCGTGAACGGCGGCGGCGGCGGGGGGGAACCCGGAGAGGGGATCCCGGAGCGGGGAGCGGCCGCTTTACGTCTAAGGTAAGCAGCCCATTGTTCCTGTGCCGGGCCGCGGACGTCCCCGCTCTCCCGGGCCGGCTGGCCCTAACCCCCCCAGTACGCCCCCCCCCACACACACACACACCAGCAGCGCGATGCCCGACTTCTTTTCTACACTTCACCCACCCGCAGTGCATAAGGCGGTTATCTACTTTGCGGGTATGAAGGCGAACAGTTCGCCGGCCCCCAGACTACCCTCTGAATAAGGAACTGAGCACAATGGTTGGACACGGGGCGTCGGTGCCCCCTCCCCAGTGCCTGGGGAATACCGGTACTGGTTTCGCCATAAACGGGAGCAGGATCTGTCATGTTAAATACCAGGAAAGATAACTGGGTTATAATGAAAAACCCATACCTGCCATTTGTCACGGCTAGTAAGACGGTGATGGTGATGCTTACTAGCGGTCTCATAGACCTATTGTGCTTAAATACGGACTCGCCGGTATATCTTTCGGTCATGTAGTTATTAATAAACGCATTATACGTTCATAGTAGTTGTACTAGATTGCAAATAATGGTAAATTGCTTCTATCTTGTCAAGTGTAATCAACTCGCCGTGCAGCGAAACTTTTAGGAAACATCATGTCAGTAACTTTTGTGATCACTGTAAATGTGAATTTGACACTTTACCAATCAGCAGTGTTTCATCAGATTACTTCTTCTTGGCCTGTCATTTGTTTTTTGTATTTGACAAATTCCATCAGTTGAATTTTCCTTGGTATGGTTAGGCCAAAGTGAAATAGTCTGTGTTCATCTGCTATATTGACTGTTTTTGGTTATTTATTAAACTTTGAACATGTACTGACTCTGCTGACCTTTGACCTTTTGACACGAACCCTTCTGCCCAGCAGAGAGACGTGAAATCTGCCCAGGCTGCTGCGTAGCCTTTCGTGGCGTAGATCTTAGGTATTCTCTCAGGATGCTTCCTCGCCACCGGGACACTGTTGCCGCTGGCGACTCAGCCGAAGCGCATGTCCCTCTTCTGCCTTCCAGGCAGCGGGCTGGTCTGGATTCGCGTGCCGCAACCTCTGACGAGATGTGACAGGATGCTGCACCATCACTGCAGAAGGAACCCTGAGCTGCAGGAGGAGCTGCAGATTCAGGCCGCGGTTGCCGCCGGCGATGTCCACATCGTGCGCAAGATGCTGGAGCAGGGCTACTCCCCCAACATCCGGGACGCCAACGGCTGGACGTTACTCCACTTCTCGGCCGCCAGGGGCAAGGAGCGATGTGTCCGCGTCTTTCTGGAGCACGGAGGTTGGCGGCCTCGCTTGCACGTCAGAGACAGACATACGTTTATGCTCATTCGTTTGGCAGCAGATTTTGTCCAGAGGGATGTACGAGTGAGGCAGGTAATGCATCACAAGCACACGGCTGTCAAGGAGGCAGCTCTGGTGCCGCACGTCCGAGGCTGAGCTTCTGATGAAGGAGAAATCTGAGTCGTTCTGGGCAGGAGGTGCCAACAAACCACACAGGCTGTTTAGGCCAGTATCTGGTCAGATATCTGCACAGCATGTTAAATTGAGGGAGGGGGTTTATTAGCAGTAACAGAATCGCCTTGTTTTACATAACGTTATTCGAACTAGTTCAGGTTTTTGACAGTTGGCTTGCTTTGTGTCGCAAAAGAATCTCGTCTAAAGACTGAGCAGTACAGAAATTGACTCATGGTGTTAGCAGCACGGTTTGTAAAACTGCCTGGGGAAGACAAATTAAAGCAATGCTGTAATTAGTACTTGATAAAATCCCGTATTGTGTTAAATGAGCCATTGTTCGCTTCCAGGATTTGTTTTGTTTGGCGTTCTGGTGCAGTACCTAATTTTTAATGGCAGAGGGCGCTGTTTGCATAGGTTTACAGCACGTGGGATAGACGTGCGGAGAGTCACGCGTGGAGGACGAGAAATGTAAATAATCTTGTTCATTTATTTAGCACATTTACTTATTGTTTAAGTAATTACAACTTTTATTGGGTATTTCCGTTGTGCTTATATAAACCTCTTGACTGACTTAAATATACTCATTCATAGACTATATACTGTATCTTGTCATAGACTGTATCCTATCAAGTTCTGTTCGAACCATGTCTGCATCCAATGTCCGGTAAGACCTTTACGAAAGTTTATGTCCGAAACAGACATAGTGGACATATTTTACCACATGTGCAACATGCGGCAAGCACCAAAACACACCTGAGTGCGCTGACGTTAGAGATTTAGTTAAATATGTGTGATCTTGTATATTACGTTATACAGTACATTTGGCCTGTCCCCTATAATGGTCGAGATCTGTCCAGATTGATTTACGTACTGAATTCCAGAATGTATCCTGGACGTAAGTTGACGGACTCCTGTATTTGTTTTTACTAGATGAGTTTGGTTTGGGATAATTCACGTCTGAATTATGTAGGTATGTTTACCGTTTGTTATGAAAACTCGGTCGCTTGAGGGAATGGTGCGAGTTTCAGTGGAAGTCCAAGGGTCCTGTCTGTCCCTGTAATGGAGAGTCCATGCCAAGGTGTTTGCGGGACGCGAAATCCCATAAATGAAAAGACACGCATACGCTCTCCATTAATTACAGGACCCTGGAGCTCCCGCCGTGGCATTAGACCAACTTCCAGTCCGGCGTCTCCTGGGCTGCCCCTGTGTTGTTTCTGACGAGATTAATGATTAATTGTGCGTGAAATCCTTCCCTGCTAATTAAGGAGGCGGGATTGACCTCCTGACCCCAGTCACACACTGATGCCTGACTGACATTAATAATAATTAATTCTGACCCGGATCCTCGCTAATGGACCCCCTTATCCCCACCCCGTCTCCTCCATGTAGCCGACCCCACGGTGAAGGACCTGATCGGCGGCTTCACCGCGCTGCACTACGCCGCCATGCACGGGCGCGCGCGCATCGCCCGCCTCATGCTAGAATCGGAGCATCGCAGCGACATCATCAACGCCAAGAGCAACGACGGCTGGACTCCGCTGCACGTTGCGGCGCATTACGGCCGCGACTCGTTCGTCCGGCTGCTGCTGGAGTTCAAAGCGGCCGTGGACCCCCTGAGTGACAAGGGCACCACGCCGTTGCAGCTGGCCATCATCCGCGAGCGCTCCAGCTGCGTGCGCATTCTGTTGGACCACAACGCCAACATCGACATCCAGAACGGCTTCCTGCTGCGCTACGCCGTCATCAAGGGCAACCACTCGTACTGCCGCATGTTCCTGCAGCGCGGCGCGGACACCAACCTGGGCCGGTTGGAGGACGGCCAGACTCCGCTGCACCTCTCGGCGCTCCGCGACGACGTGCTGTGTGCACAGATGCTCTACGCCTACGGTGCTGACACCAACACCCGCAACTACGAGGGCCAGACCCCCGTCGCCGTGTCCGTCAGCATGTCCGGCGCCTCTCGGCCCTGCCTCGACTTTCTACAGGAAGTCACCCGTAGGTTCCCCGCCCCCGTCCGTTGCTCGATATTCGCGTTGAATGGCGTACCACGCGAAAAATCGCCCCTTTATTTATCGTTGCCTCCGAACTCCACGTTTAAAGATTCGGTCTGTAGGATCGTCTTTGGGGAGTCTCACTCTTTGTTGAGGCAGATAAGATATTTATCACTCCCCAGTCCTACAAAACGCAGTGTGTACAGAGTGGGAAATGCTGTTCCCTCAAACAGAAGAGATAAACAGAGGTCAAGTTACTCTTAAAGGCTAGCAGTGTGCAAAGGTAAGCTGAGGCTGACCAGCGGGGGTGTGGGGGCACACGGTGGGGGAAAAGGGCTGATGATTTGGCGGGTGCAGTCGGACTCTCCCTCCCCTCACTGCACTTTGATATGGAGCTATCAAAGGGACGGTTCTCAGAGCCGTGAGCTCAGGTTCCGCCCGGTCCTCCGTTCACACGGCACCTGCTTATGCAGGGAGAGGGCAGCTCCTGTTATTGCCAGTTTGTCTTAAACCCGGACCAGTCCACCTGCCCCTGACAGCGGGGGAGGCAGCCAGCGTGAATGGCGTGTTTGCTTGGACTTCTATAAAGACCGGGAATAAATGGAGTAGTTACAGTGACACAATGCAGAGGCTCGCATAGGGCAGCAGCTGTACCTTTGTTGTGGTTTTCCCAGCTGGGCTGGTTCATGAGCGCATCCCGTAAGGCAGAGAGCAGAAGACGGCCTTGCCTCTCCGCGTATATAAACCGTGAGCCCACAGATGCCGGGAGAAGATGGGTTTGTGTACTTCGATGACTCAGTTTTCCAAATTAAGGGCTTAAAACCACTGATAAATTGTAATTGCCGACCTTGATGTTTAGAGGTCGGCCCCAGACTTGCGGCAGCCTTAACTTTGCTTAATGTGATTTATTATTAATATTTTTGGTATTGCGATATTGAAAGTGTTCTGAGGATAAGGACCCCAATCACATATTTCATGTTATCTATCTTGATGAGAGAAGTTTTATGTGATTTTCCTTCTCGTTTTGTTTTCCCAGCGATGTGTCCTGACTTAGCCATGTTTACGTCGGCAGGTTACCTCACGTTGATAGAACAGCTGGCTGTAATCTACCACAAAACTTATTAAAAAAAAAAAAAAAGCTTCCTAAATACATGGTGAAATACTTGGTTTTGTGGCGCTTCCGTTTGCTCTTGATTCGTTTTGTGATGCCTGGCGTTAAGCGTGTCGCTGTTTGCGTTCGCAGGACAGCCCCGCTGCCTGCAGGACTTGTGCAGGATAAAGATCCGCCACTGCATAGGCCTTCAGAACCTGAGGCTCCTGGAGGACCTGCCCATCGCCAAGGTGATGAAAGACTATCTCAAGCACAAGCTGGACGGCCTCTAATCGTAGCGCACGCACCGACGCCACTGCCCCGCTTCTCCGGCTGCAGACTATGCAAAAGCTTTCTCCTTTGTGTGTTTTTTTAACGCGAGAGCTCAAAGCACAGGTACAATGTTTTTATATAACCTCATGTCTTAGCTTTTACATCCATAATTACTGGAGGATTACCTGTGTTAGGTGTCACATCGAGGCCTGCCTTTCCCTCGGTCTGTCGGGGCGCAATCATTTAGACAGAGTGGAAGTTCGGTGATTGTGAAGGCAGGTAATGTAACTGGTGATAGTTTATTTAAAAAAGCAGGAAATTTAACCAGTTGGCAGAGTTGTTGCTGAGAAAATCCAGTACACGACGTTTGTGTTTAACAACTTCTTTGGTTATTTTTGTTAGTTTTTTTAAACTTCATCTGCTTGGAATGGTGAGATGACTGGACCCTGATCGCCAGCAGTGATGCTTTCTAGAATATTTTTCACGCAACAATTTGAAGGACTCCCATCTGCCTACGATACACACAGACAGGCCCAGGTGTCGCTCAGAACTCTCACTGAGGAGCTCGGTCCTTATTAAAACATGTCCTTATTAAAACAAGACGTTTCAGATCTCGGCTAACTTTAATAGATTTCCCTTTAGTATATGTATGAAGTTAGTTAAATTAAAATAGTATTTTATGAACGTGTTGTCCCATGTGGAGGCCCATATGAAGTGTGTTTGTGCCCTCCCCCCCCCCCCCCCCCAACATCAATCATGCCAGTCATCCCCAGCGGTTCTCATCCTCTCTGGGTAGCAGAACTGGTGGTAGGTCACAGACGGCAGGGTCAATCCAGAGGAAGTGGGAGTGGGTCTGCTTCTGTTTACCACGTGGGGTGAGGGGCTGCTGGGCTGCCATGTTCAGCGGGGCGCGCTCGTCCTTGTCAGGGTCAGAGGAGGACTAGTGAGGCATCGTGGTCTGGGGGCCCGGTTAAATGGGTCTCCGCCTCTCGGTCATGAAGCCCTTTTGGCCCAAAACATCAAAGCGGCCAGTGGAAATTTAAAGTAAAATCAGACTGAGAGACTAGCGCAAGCAAGAGGTCGGGTCGTCTTAATTAGGTAGAAAATTTACTTTGATCTTAACACACTACCAGTTACACCTTTTGTGCATATTGCCCTTGGATTAAGTTAGGGTAGGTAACAAAGCTTTCGAATTATTACAGAACTCACCGTGAAACTTGCCGAAAGCGTTCATGGGCTGGAGAAGAAAAGGTCTTTGTGTACACATTTCAGAGTTTAGTTCCGATGTACAGATAACAGTCGTACTCAGATTAAATGTAAATATGTACAGCAGATATTTTTTTTACGGTAATTTAAAGGGTATGATATAAAATTGTATGGAAATCTGTCTCGTGCTTCGTTTCTCGTGCTTCTTGTAGCGTCCACCTGGGTCTGAGGTCTGTTAAGGTGATACCTGTTATTTCCCAAACCGAGTGGAGTGCTTTGGTTTCTGACGTAGCCCCGATAAAGATGCCGATGTGAGGTGTAATCCCTGGGTGATTTCTCCCAATCAATTAAACGTTTCCGTATTCCAAACAGACATATTAGTGATTTGATACATGATCCGAATTGATTATTATATCATGATTATTATTGGTGGTATTATTATTTTTCTTACCTAAGATGTTTTGCAGCAATCTGGGAAGGTAAACATTTTAGATAGCCTTGGGTTTTCTGAAGGGTCCGTGTTGCGAAGTGTATGTACAGGGAAGCCATTTTGTGTTTTGCCCCACTAGCGTAAATAGTTTAGCATCTGCTAAACATGATGCCTAAGTTGCTTTGTTCTTACAAATTACTGTTTGGGGTCAGGAAGTATCCAAAAATCAGTTTAAATATAACGTTGAAATTATTAATGTGACTGGGCAGCATCGTTTAAGCCAACATAGCTGGTTTCTACGTAGATCTTGTATTATCGAGACCCATAGTTAAAATATCCTGAAGATCTTGTAATGTTGATATAGACTTGTTTTCCTATCAATAATGTTAATATAAACGAATCGCTTAAAAATCTTGTATTTTTAAGGTATTAATAAAATGTAATTGAACATGACTAAGTTTGGCCTTTACTAGTGAGCATCCAGGAGAACCATTTCTGACCTTTACTGAAGTACTTTCTGCCTCTAATCAAATACGGTCAGTTCTTTAAAAAAAACATTATTTCTCTATAAACTCAAAACATTAAGGACGTAAGTCATGTCATGATTTTTATGAAAATCATTGTTATCAAAATCATATAAATATATATTATTATTAATTTAATAAACCCTGAGCTGGTAGTCTGGAATCCCTGCAGTTTATAATGGCGTAGTTCTGTGTCTGCCTGTTTAATTTATATCTTAATAATAAAGACGTGAAATTCACTGTCCAAATGTGGCAGACGTTCTTCAGCTGACGAAATATGAATTGGTGGCTTTTTGTTTTTAAATTTTTTTTTTTTTTAAAGGTTATCGGTGCCGCTGTCTGCCAACACAGATTTGCCTCTTGTATTTCCAAAGTCTTCCAAACTTGTTTTTCGAAAAGGTGTTTGAAAACATTGTTTGTTGTTTGCAGATTTGTAAAGATGTGTGAATAAAAACTAAATGTACAAAGCTTGCAGTATTTTGCCTTTTTCCTACAGCAAAGGTAAGCATTATAATATCTTATATATATATATATCCATACACACACACAATTAAACAAATATATATAGTGGTATATATGTACCACTATCACGCATCTGCAAGTGTTTTTTTCCATCATCAAAAATACTGGGAATTGTGTTTTTTGGGGTCTTTGCAGACATTTTACATTATGCAGAAGGGTATTGCAGTATTTAATTTATGTACAATATCTGATAATTGACATAGGTGTACAATCCAGCTACAAACTGGTTCACCACGGTAAATTGTCCTCCCCATGGTTCTAAGTCAGCTTCCTTGAGTGTGTTTATCCTGTTACTGCCGGCTTCGCCCCTCTCCATCCACCCCCGGCACGGCCAGCTCTCCCGCAGCCAGTGCTCGCCCTGTTACTTTCCGTTTGTGGCTTCCAGAAATCTGCTCATATTTACCGCACTGCCATCCTTACAGCCGCATAGAAATTTCAATGGAGGGACCCTGGTGAGTAGCTGATTTTGGGGGTTTCTCTGTGTTTCGTGTGACCTGTATCGTTTACTCTAGATTGACGTCCGTTTCCCTCCCCTCTGCCTGGTTCTCAGGAATGCCATCCCAAATCCGGGGGGTGGGGGACGTACCCAAAGATGGTCAGGCTCCAGCTGCAGTGTCTCCTTGGCATCAAAGATGGATTTGTGGATTACTTTACAAAGCACTAGGTGCTTCCATTGAGTGACCCACAGGTAACATAAGCCCATAAAACAAATGCTGTTTTCTCTGCAGTCCTATGGCCTGGCCAGATGGACGGAACAATGTCACTATTGTGGTTGGGTCTGTTTGGCTGTAGAGTTCTCTGCGCTTCTGAAAGTACTGCTCATGTCAGGCACTCGGTGAAGCTCAGCTGATCCCAACGCATTTCACCACGGAGACCAGAGGAGATTCCGGGGACGTGTGTGTTTAGATGCTGCAGTAGAACGTACCTTTTTAAACCGTTGAGTAAGATAATTATCTGTGCATTTTGAGGTACAAAAGCTCCTGAATCCACCGTTCAACTATTTTAACTAACATCTATGCCAAGTGTCCTCAAACGTTTTGACCAAAGGACTGCATCAGATTTTTGTTCAAAGTCTGAGGTCTGAAACAATTTTCAAAAAACAAAACAGCATCTCGTGAACAATAATGAATTAACAATAACCTTTGATATAGACATCGATATATAACATAAATGGGAACACTTTAACGTTCACTGATCGTATTGACTGTCATTGATTGGGGGATTGTGATGAGTTATGTGCGTGTGAAGTTTGGTGGTTCTACTTTGTATTTTGTACTTCAAACCACATCAACCCTTTATTACATTAACCATATTGATTCATAAGGTGCTTTATTGGATGAGTTCGGGTTAACTTGCGGTTCGGTCTGCATTCAGGCGGTGGGTGTGACTGTGACAGCTCCTGATCTATGATATTAGTTAGCGTGAGTTAATTGTTTTCATGTTGTCCAATGGTAAAGTGATATCGTGATTTTTTTTTTCACACACAAATCCCAGGGGAGATAAAATATTATTTTCCATCCATCCAACTTCAGGCTAAAAGCTGAGACACAGCCTGGATAGGATGCCAGCCCAGCACAGGGCACACAGTCACACACAGCAGAGAGACATCACTTAGCCTAATAGTATGAACTGCAGCTGTAACCCAAAGTAGCCCAAGGAAGCACGGAAGAACGTGCAAATTCCAAAGCTGCGGATTTCACCCCCTGAACTGCTGTGGCACCATGCTGCCCAAATCCGCTTTTGATTTTCCGTTTATATATTTTTCCCAGAAGTCATGAAATTGTACTCCAAAATAATTAATTTGACACCAAGAAGCGGCCTTACGTCCAGAACCAAGTCTCCAACTGGATTTTTTTCTCCTTACGTTTAAACCAAAACTCTGCTTCTCTGTTCACTAAGGATGCTTAAGTATAAGATCATATCAAAACTTTCCAAGGGTGGTTTTGACACACCGTTCAGCCTGCCTTTTTGAGAGGGCCAAATTTTGTAGAAAAGGCAGTTTATCAAATAATGTTTAATTCCCAGGCCAAAGCACCTTGTTCCACTGCCAGATGTGCGGGCGCTGGAAGGTGGCTGCCTCACGCTGCCCGGACTGCATGCGGCTCCGCGGCCGCACCGGCGTAACAGACGGACATCCCGGGGGAAAAGCAGCAGCGACATTATTTAACAGATAATTCGTTAACTACTAGGTAAACTAAAAGAGAATCCAGAGCGACGCGCAGCTGCAGGACGTAAACAGGTTAAATCAATTAACAAAATACCAGAGTTATTTCAGACGGTATGCCGGAAGACTGTATGCTTAGCGATGCGACTGCCTAACTTATTAGCATTTTTACCATTTTAATTTATTGTAACACAACTTTTAACATAAATGTCTATTGAAGCCAATTATTTCTAATAATATTTTTTTGACTGCAACTGTTTGTAAAACGCCATTATAAGCGTGTTCCCGTGTGCCGGCAGCCCGGACTCCCCCGACACCGGATTCACGGTGAGCGTTTACTTTCCCGTCGCAGACACCCTCCCTGCGGCATCGCAGCAATAACGGGGGACACAAAGGCTTCGTGCTAGATGGCAGCGGCTCGGAGGCTCTCAGTGCGCCGCAGACATCAAACGCAAGCCGGCTTTACGTCCGCCGCCAGTCCTCCATTGCCGCCCCCAAGATAAAACTGCTCCTCTGTGATTTCTGATCTGCCTCCCGGAGCACCATTCCAGGAACTGGCTCGTCATCTTTCGGCTGCTGAGCACAGATCTTTATATTCTTATATATAATCGATAAGACTTGCCTTATAAAACTGGCACATAACTTGAGTTTTTGGGACTTTTTTTTTGCCATCCGCGCTTGAAATATCAGCCAAGATTAGACACAGTAGCGGTGTAATACACATTTCTGGACTTTGTAAGGTACAGAAATGGACTCTGAGGAACATCCCAAAGGTGCAAACAGCATTAAAATAGCTTCAATGACACAGAAATGTTCCTCAAAGTCCATTTCTGTACCTTAAAATGTACATTTACCTACAGCTATATGGTACATTTTGCAGACTCTTGAGGGTACAAGCCTTTAATTTGACCCTTTTTTCTGAGAGTGTATATATTTTGTACACTGAAGTGTATGTGGGCAACAAGCTCTTAAAATGTATACTTATTGTAGATTTAAAAATCCCAAAAGTTTAGAAACTCTGAATGGAACGAACGGTGAACTGGGGCCTGTAATGATAAGAGGGCTGTCAAAAGCAGCAGAGCAGGTATATCCGCTTGCATCGCTAACCTTTACGTTTTATATTTTGCTGCCATTGTGCCAGATCTGTAATTTACCGCCTGGTTTTAAGCGTTCACAGCACGTCGTTTTAAATGACAGGTAATATCGTTGTTTTATAGAAAGACAGAAGTCTTAATGAAAAGCAGCCATTTTTTTTTTAAACACGGCCATTGGGCGAAAATAAGCATCTAAGGGGAGAGCAGAGAGTGCGCTGGGCACAGTGCCACAGTGCCACCTGCGATAAATGAAAACCTTCAGGGCGGGACTGTTTGAACAGCGAGGTACGGGACCGGGTGGGAGCCGGCACCAGACAAAGGTTCTGGTCATCATAGAGAAGGTGGTGAATCCAATTAGACAGACGCTTTGTTTTAGTGAACAAAAGACGGCCATCGGTAGGAGATGCAGACACACGCGGCACAAATGGGAAGGAAAACAGATGTCAAGCAACCCGGAACGGGGATGGGTTTGGGCTGTCCGACACGCTCCTACCGTCAAGTGAATCATCTGCTCAGACTTGCAAATATTTGGTAGACAGAAGCCTCTTTGTGATCTTTTGTTGACGGCTGACTTTCTTATTATCCTTGAAAGTTCCGGAAGGGATCAAAGAATTTAATATCCAATGGATGGCTGAGCATAGATGGCTGAGAGAGTAAACAAACAAATTTGGAGGAAAGGTGGAGCGAGAGACGGAACGGAGGGCCTGGAGAAGCCTGGTGACTTGGGATAACTATCTGAAGAGGTGGTCAACGGCAAGTGAAAAACATGAAAGTGGACAGATGATTCGCTAAGACCGAAAAGCGCACCTTTCACCTGATGGTGAGTTGTGACGCCCTTATGCTCTGCCCCCCCCAACACACAACTCACGGTGCTGCTGCGTTTCCATATGTTGGTATTAAAAATATCTTGGTCCTGAATGAATACAAAATAGGACCTTGAGTAAGTCACGTGTTCTGGCATGACAGCTGTCCTCCAGTGACCTTATGTGACCCACACAGTCAGGCTTTTAAAATGAATCACTGCTTCTCTTTGGAAGGTTACATTGTCACATATGCAGAATTACACTGCGGAGCATCTTTCATCATTCGAAAAGTTATTTAACCAGTAAAAAAAAAAAAAATACACTTTTATTTATTTTTCTCCATCTAGCTTGAATTTTTTATTTTTTTTAAGTTTTTATTTTATTGAACAGTGTATTTTGTTTTAGTCATTTTGCCAAACCGCATGTTTTTGGACTGCAGGAGGAAACTGGAGAAGCCAGAGGAAATGCATGCCGACACAGGCAAACAGGCAAACTCCCCACACACACTGTGGGGGGATCAAACCCACAGTCCTGGAGGTGTATGTCACAGGCGCGAGCCACTCTGTCACTCAGATAATAATAATAAATAAATCATACATTTCCTGAATATAATCAGCAGATTCACCCTATCAGCCACATGCCATCTTTTATATGATCCACTAAAACATGCTGTTTATTTATGTATTTGTTGCTATGTTACAAATGCCAAAGGAACACAAACGGATCTCATTTTCAGGCCGGGAATTAGCAAACTTAGCGGCATAAACGTAATGATATAACCATATTTACAAAAAAAAAAATCATACTCGTCTGCCATAACATTGCATTTCATGGCACCGATTCACTGGGACAAAGGAGGCTCCTGTCCTCAACTCATTACACAACCTAGGGTGTATTATTAATCTGACAGCTACCTTATCTATCTGCCAATGAAAGGGGATTTAAATTGCTGCCTCGATTTATTTGAGAGTGAAAATTAACCCTTTGTTATAATTTCCGTTAGACCCTTGTTGAGGCCTTGCCTGTTCTCCTGTATTCCTAAGACAGTACTCCTTCGCATCACGTACAACAAACGTACTTCATTAGACACCGTTTTCAGCTTGTGGACACAGTGGACCGGACCTTGAACAGGGCGTAGTGTCTTGCTGGACTCCACGCGTCCGTATGAAAATTTGAGCTACCAAATCCGTGTTCCCTCAGTGTGTCTGGTTCCAAGGTTGCTCAGCCAACATCCATGGGTGTGTTTCCCAAAAGCGTTGTCGCTACCTATATTAGTAACTTACATAGTTGTAAACATGCGACTGAATGGGTCCAACTTTATTAGCTGCCAGTGGGGGTTTTTGGGAAATGCATCCCAGAGCTGCTTCGACACATACAGCGTCCGCTGACACCAAAACACACGGGTGTGTCGGCAAAAGGCTAAGCGTGAGTAAAAGCCAGCCAGTTTCATTAAACCAACTTCACCCACTTACTCACAATGTTAAACTTCACTGAAGGTGGATCCTTGGCAGCAGTCTGGGCAGGATGCGGTTATGAAATTCACCGTCCGATTGGCCAGCTCCGCGGCATCCACAGAGAAGCCCCCTTTGCTGACCGCCGACTGGCCAGAGTCCCAAACCGTTCACTCGTGTGCTGCTGGGGAGGGCAGCCGACAGCTGGTCTGTATTCTGTGCTAATTATGCCTTTATTATAAGCACCTGTTATTGAACCTCACTGGGGTTTATGCCTCATTGGCCTTCCTAGTTAATGCACTCTGCAGGTCCCTAAGCCCTCGATGAATCAAACTTTGTATCTGTAATTATGTGTTCTTACTTATATTATATTGACAGGTTTTGTAATTTCATTATTATTATAGAAATTCAATAAAAAAAAATCAACCCTTAAACCTAATACAGCTTAATTTTCTGTTCCCTCTGAGCTCCTAATTAATTTGCCACAATGGTGCAAATAGCTGCCTTTCTATTCGAGTTTTGTGCAAA
The DNA here is from genome assembly GCF_023856365.1 of Brienomyrus brachyistius. Taxonomy (NCBI): domain Eukaryota; kingdom Metazoa; phylum Chordata; class Actinopteri; order Osteoglossiformes; family Mormyridae; genus Brienomyrus; species Brienomyrus brachyistius. The sequence continues at coordinate 6,377,292 of NC_064543.1, read as the reverse complement.
TTATACGTCGTCAAACAAAAATGAATAATACTTGGCATTTATCATCCCGTGAGTCTGAGATCTGTGTCTTGCAGCCTAATCCAACAGGGACTGGGTTTATGTTACAAAAACATTGCTTAATGTGTCCAGTTCGTGTCCGTGCTCGTATTGAACATGGTGAATAGGAAAGTTACAGGATGTGAAATGATTTCATCAGTTTGTGTTGCTGATTAAAAAAAAGATGGACCCCTTGCGATGAATTACCTTAATATACATCATCCTAAAACAGTGTTTATTCAGAAGGCATTTGCTATGAATTTTGAAAGCACAATTTTTGTATACCAGTAAATTATATCTTATAAATCGCAAATTCTATTTCCACTGCAATTTTGTGAATTAGGGCCTATTTCCTTTTCGACTCAAGCAGACATATCAGCATGTCAAGCGGACATAAAAACGTAAAAGGTTTGAGGGGTTTTTAACAGAAATTTACAGTTTAAAAATGGCTCTTAAAAATGCACAGAATCGAGGTCACAATATGTAAATAAAGATTTAAAGAGCTAAATTAGAGGAAGGAATGTATGTAAAGATAGAAGGACTAGTGAAATTTCTTAAAAATTTATGCGAACATGCCCTCGTTAGCTACTTGACATGGTACACTTAGCACTGGGTGGGACCCCCCCCCCAGCTCATACAGGGTGGGACTCCATCTTTAGTATCTATATACCAACTATTGTAATGGTCTGTATAAACATTAAGGATGCTTTGTACTGCATTATGAAGGTATCTTTAGAGCGTTATAACTGAGAGCTTCATAAGGCAGTCATAATGAATGCATAATGCATACACATGGCTATATTGTGCTTTGCCTTTTATAAATATTTATAGCCGTGTTAATAGCAACGTGGTGTATGAAAGTGTATGAAGTGGGCAGCTGTTTCTGAGATGACAGCACCGCCAGTAACAGCACGTTCAGAATCGCGTACATCGGTACAGATAAAGAATTCAGGAATGTCTTCAATTAATATGTTAAAAATGAGCAAATTCGTCCAACCAGCAGCAAAAGCTGGCCACTTAAAATCTCGGCAGTAGCCTGCAATTGTAGACCCTCCCCTAAATTAGAAAAAAAGAGAGATTTTCAATTATAACTCTGCATGTTCCATATTTCAAATGTTATATTTGGGGGATATAATACACAGATTGAATCGCTGACGGAATAAATTATGCCTGGGGAACAGGCTAACGTGAACAGTCACGGGGGATGTGAGTTTAGCGCAGGTGATGTTTGCCATTCTCGGCCTTGCTGTCACCGCTAACCTGCCAGGGAACAAGGTGTCCTCCAGTGACGGCTGGCCTACAGCGTGATTATCACAAGGTTATTCATCAAGTGCGAAGGAAATCAAAGGATTCAGCCAGGAAGGGCCAATTACAAAACCACTAGGTCTCCGGTGCATCGTTTTACACGCCGAGCTGCTGAAGCGGGACGAAGAAAGAAAACCTTGTTGGTTCTGGTTGGCAATGGAAATGCTCTCTTCACAGGAAGTAAATATCAGTTTTTGGCCACGACGCATGAATTATTACTACTATTATCATTCTGACACGTGTACTTCAGTTTATCTCCATTCCCAGTTGTTTTTTCGTTTTAGACAAAACACCATTGTACCTGCCGCCTGTTTCATGCCGCCCGTCTTCATACCACGTGCCCATGAATACCTTTTGTTGTCTGTGGCATGAAAGGTGACGTGCACACGCCGGTGATGTTCCAAGAGATGTGGCACCGTCTTGTCAGACATGTCCGATGCTTCTTTATTTCCCAGCTCTGGTGACGGAGCTCAACATGCTCCACAGGAAGGTGTTTCTGAGGATAACTTGCATCTCTGTGGTCACGCTGATGTCCTGAAGGACACCTCTCTTTCTGGAGACACTAAAGGTTTCACAACTTCTTCCTTGTTGCGTTTAATTCTAAGGTGCTTTCTTGAAGACACCATTTAATAAAAACGGTGAAGGAGGCAGCAGATGATCTTGCAAAGGCTCACAATCAATGCCTCTAAATAGCAACGGGTCATTCTGAGATTCTGGACCTGTGGTGAGTGGGACTCATCAGCTGCTAACTCCACAGTAGCTGGTTACGTCACCGAGCCTTGGGTTTGAACCCTTGCCTTCTCCCAGGACTCCCCTTTGCCATGGTACTTAACCTAAACTGCTTCGGTAAAATGCTTGCGTGTAAGTGGAGAAGATGGCGGAAAGCCACTGGCTACATGGAGCCCAGAAGCCTTGGATGATATTTTTCCATGATGCTCCTGGATGCTTCTTCTGCTGGGATGATCCTCCACACCACAAGTGCTTTCTATACATCTCTACCCAGAAGCATCTGCTTTTTAATTTAACCCCGGTTCTGCATTCAGTTGCTGTGGGCAGGGGGTGTGGCTAGAGGTTTTGGGCCCCATGATAGCATATTTTATTGGGCCCCCAACCACGATTATTCCAATAAAGTTACAACATCTTCAGGGCTCCTGTCATTCAGGGGCCCATGGAATCATCCTAACTACCCCCCCCCCTTATAGCTCCCCTGGCTGTGTATCAAGGATGTCAGGTGGTATAATTCTAGATCTCTTGCAGAAACACTAGATTTTATTCCTGGAAAACTGGGGACCACTGTCTGCATGACACCACCTGCAATGTTCCGTTTTTTAATTTGCCTTGCTGTGATGTTGGCTGCCGGAGGATCATTCGATACGGAACCTCCCCAACGTCTGAATCGCGGGCCGCTGTGAGAAAGTCCACATTCTTCACAGTAAAAAGATCCATTCCTACCCCAGACCAAGTCGACCAAGGCCAAAGCAGGATGAGGTTTCAGCCTTCTCTTTGTCTGGTGGGCACCACAGGTGCTGCACTTTCAGACAAAGTTCCTAAATGTCGCTCGCTCAGAACTCAGCCTTCCTCAGTTTTCTCCAGCTACACCTGCTCTGCCCCGTGTGCATGCGAGAAATGACATTCATAGTGTTTTTGACTCATTTCCATGGTAACGATGGTTCATAGTGTTTTTGATCAGTTTCCATGGTAACGACCATTCATGGGGCTGTGAGTCGTTTCCTTGGTAATGACTGTTTCATCTCTGTAGACCGATGGGCCATTAAATCTCAGTGGGCGTAAGGTTCAGCAGGTTAGGGCCTTGTGCTTGTCAGCAAGAAGGTCGATGGTTCAAATGCCATCCTCGGTAGAATAGTTACATGCCTGTTGGACCCTCGTGTAAGGCTCCTAACCCCCTGCAGGGCCCCAGCGGTACTGCAGAAACAGCTGATCCAGCTCTCAGGGCCTGAGCTTCACATTCACGTGTGTTTATGCATAGTGCTCACAGAAAGTCTCGAGACACTTGCTTAATTCCTTAAACATGTTGCAAATTTATCACCTTTATAACAAAAATACTTCATTCATTTGTTTACAAAAATATGTAGAATCAACCAGTAGTTTTATGTAAAACATTAATTTCAAGTAGCAATACACTGAAACTCAAATTATAATTCTAAATGCTCTTTTCTGAGTAAAAAGGTAAATTGACAAGCGGTCTTATTGGGTGCTTCTAATTAGTGACACCTTTGCAATAACATAAAACGCCGAACATTTGTGTTTAGTATCCCTATGGGAGCCAATGACTGCAACTAAAATTATTAGCAAAATGCAAGAAGAGAATTGAATGACTCAGTCAAAAATATTATCATACTTAATAAAGAGAAAATGCCTGTATGGGAGATATGTGCTTGTCAATGGACTTTTGTTATGAAACCATTAAATTTGCAACATTTTCACTAAATCAAACATTGTCCATTGCTGCACCTACAGTCTCTTTGTTGTATTTTGTACTGTCCATATTATATTGTATTGTGTATTGTATTGTTTTTGCACATATGTGTAGCACTGCGCTGCAAATGGGGAACTGTAGACCCAAGACTTTCACCAACTAATTCACTCATTTAAGTGATGTGACAACAAAAGTGATCTGAGTTTGATTTTTTGATCTGAACGTCCCTCGACTTGCCGTGAGCACAGTATGTGTGCATGTGCCTCAATGGGGAGAAAGACAGGATACATGAAAAGAAGTATTACAAGCAGATGTACTATAAACAGCCAATAAAGCATCGTTCCATTTTGTTTCATTTTATCTGTGGTAATCTCTCGTTTCTCTTCCAGGCCCGTGCTTGGGAACAAGAAGACTGGAGCAATTTCTGCCCACTAAACACGTCTCTTTCCTGGGTGCTGCATGTTTGACCATGATGTCCCGCCATCTCATCAGTTGTTTCTCTTCTTGCGCTTGACATCCCAGTGGAGGACTGTTGAACCGAAAGTATAAATTTGATCCATTGTTGTTGATAGACTCTACTGACTATTCGTCATTTTAAAGTGCATGTCACAAACTTTTTATGACAGCCATGTTGACGACCGTGGCAGTGACCTGTTATTGCCATAGCAACCCACATCACATCACATCGGCGGCTATAGCCAACCAATAAAACAACACATATTTTTACATTTGTTCTTGATGACATCACAGCTGTAAATGCTCCAGCCATTAGTGGCATTTCAGCAGATCTCGGAATAACGTGTCTGTTTATACAAGCCCATCTGCGGCTGAAAGTAATGACTCTACGCATGTGAAAATACTGACATCACTTCATATCCCTGAAGCCTCTACAATGTATATAAACACAGTTTATGCACCACTTGAAATATATACAGTAAGATCATTCTCGGTTTTGCACACTGGTGCCAAATGTTTTTGGGCATCCCTTATCCTGGCAAATTAACTTACATTTTGCTTTTGTTGACAAACTTTTAATATCTAGCTTCGTCTCCCAGCTGTTTGTTTAACCCCCTAGTGGCTAAAACACTGCACAAAAACATCCAGTTAGCTGCAGTTCTTAGCAACTTTTGAAAAAAAAACTGCAGTGTCATAGTTTGCAAGAGGGTTATTGCAGAACATATTATTTAAATCATCCGTTGTCTACATCATTATGAGAATTTGCACTAGAGGATTGTTGGATTCCGGTGTTATTGTTATTATTGTCTTCAACTAATGAGATGCATCAGCAGTGCTCTTGACTAATCCAGTGCATTACGAGTGTTTTGTCTCAGTGATACGTTTCAGTAAACCTTAGATCCTAGGTATAGAATATAGAGATTTTATAGAAAAGTCAGTTTTTGAAAAATAAGTTATGGTGAGTGTGATTTCTGTGCGATCCCCCTAGTAATCATTTACTGGAAAAGGTTGGAATGTTCTAGAGCCCTTATGTTTTTTCTGGTTTGTTCCATGATTAACTGCTAAATAGTCCGCTAATTATTATGAATACAAAAAAAAAATAGCCAGGTCACTCCCATGGCCTTTTTGACGGAATGCCTAATTGTGGATGATTTTCAAGTAATATTTCATTAGTTATAAATTGCATATCTCAAAGTCATGACCCGCAGGGTCCAGATTAAAGAGGGCAGTGTCTTTAGACCAAGGGCAGTTTATGTCCTTTTGGCGTTCTGTTGATTTTGCCGTTGGCTGCACCATCAGGGCCATGTCCTGTTTTGCGGGACAGAAGGTGGCATTTGCCCTGCAGATATCAAGACCTTGTGGCTTACGCTGTGTCCACGGACGCCTTTGGCGGGGCTGCACCGAGTATGGCTCCAGCTGTCCCGTCGGCATGGCGACACAGACCGTTGCCGCGCCGACAGACCCGGCGTTTTAGCGGGCGCCCAAGAACTGTAGCATCAGCCGCAATGGAAACCCGTCACCCGTGGAAAACCTCAGCGGCAACTTCAGCACCATAACTCCGGCGCTCACCTGTCAAAGGATCCGCGAAAACGATCCGGAGGTGAGGCTGACACATCTCGCGTCCTTCAGGTCCCCTTATTAAAAATGTCAAAAGCGGGGTTGGGTTTCATAAAAAAGAGCCGCCTCTTCATGTCGATTCCTTCCTCCTTGTAATAACGAGAGTATCGCTGTGGCGAAGTGGGGAGCCTATTCCTTACACTCCGAAGAATAATAGCCTGACATGATTACCACCGTACTACCCTAGTGGCCATAGCGCGACCGATGTTACGCATGTTAAGTGCTTCGTTAAACAAAAGCTGACATTGATGTTTGCCATTGAAAGCACTGGAGTTTTCCCGGTGTCCCCCCCCCCCTGCCCTCTAGCTAGCAGTCCGCACAGGGCAAAAGGGGAAATGTAAACATTGTGGGGTCATTCAATCCCCTACATTAGAGCCCTGCTTCTGACGAAGGCCCGACATCGCATGACAATGTGACCACATTCCGCTGGCCCTCGATGGGACGCTGATACGCGTATCCACTGATACACAATCCCGCCGAGCGCCTTTCTCCCTAACAATCGGCCACTGTGACAACTGGCCACACCGCAGTGAGCCCACCCTCTAAGAGAGGGAGAAATAATAAATTAATGTATAAAACTCACTCCGCTCCGAGCTCTTCTGCGTCCAGCTGAACACGCTGCACTGCAGGCCCTCCTCTGCCCTGTTCGCCCTCACACTGGGGACGTTCACCTTGTTCGGCCGAAGTTTTCTCTACGAACATGTTTTGGTTGGTTTCCCTTGAAAAAATTACTGTTTACTGCTGTATATGTAGATGCCACTCAAATCCATAGGTCTTCAAATACTGTGGAAAAAAATCAATGCAAGAATGGAGAGCTAATCAGCTTGTGTACCTTGCAATAAGTCTCTTTTGGTAAATATTTTCTTTGTCTTTGCAGGGTCTACAAGGTTGTGTAGTTCTTAGTGCTCCAAAGCCACTGCCGCTTTCTCAGCGTTACGCTAATGAGTGTTTGTTCTGGAACCGAACCTCACATATTCGTCACATTGTGCAACGTTCCCCAACAGCACCAGCGGTTCTCCGGGTCTTTCTGAGAATTGTATCTTGACGGATCTTCGGAACGGAAATTCGCTTTTGATTACAACCACAATGTTACTTACTTGTGCCCAATGATCCTAAGCTGGTGGAGGAATTAAACAACAAACAAATTAAACAAAAACAAATTTTTAAGCTCTACAAATGAAGTAGTTTTTTTTGTAATAAACTTTGTATTAAAGGCTTTTTTTTAGATGGTTTTCTAGAGAAGTATTCAGGGCAAATTGCTGTAATACCTAAACATCACATTATTTAAAAATAAATTCTAAAATAAGAAAATTTAAAGGTAAAATACTGAGATAGAAAATGTAATTGAATAAAGGTGAATATTGGTAAACCGGGACAATTTTTGAAATGTCAGTACGACAGAGAGTAACGATATTTCATATCAACCATATGTGTCCAAGTTTACCCATTGCCTCTAATATTCAGTCTAATGGATGAATGCTTTATTAAATGATAGGCACTACATTTAAAGTTACATTTATATTATATCATTATAATAAAAAAGACAAATACCTGCTGTACAACTGGCTAATACTTGCATAAGCTATGCAATTGTTACATTAATTTATTGCACTAATTTGTTACCAATTAGGGTTGAACCGGCACCAAGATCAGAATCAGGGACTGGTGATACCAGCCTTGGTATTGGCTCATACTGGGTTGAAACGAAAATGAGTGAGATCACGCATCCCTGTTGACAACCACTGTGTACACATAGGGCACCACCTAGCATGTTAGCGATCCTCCGTAAAGATGTAAAGATGTGATCAGGCTACTTCACATCACCGAATGTTCAGATTCACGATTATGTTGAAGTGCAGGAAAGCGTAAACATTTAACGTTGGGGGAGAAAGTAGGCAAGGCCGGTGTCACGCCCAGCGAAAGGGAAAATGCGGCCGGCACAAACCCCGCGATGACTGGTCCCCCGGGCGGGCCGCTCTCCTTCTGTGCTGCCCCCGACCCGTTTGCAAATCGCTCTGATCTCGGGCACAAAGCCGCCTCTCACTCCCTCACAATGTAAACAACCGTCTCGATATTGTCTGAATTGGGTGGAAATACTGAGATGGGGATCTCAGCGCGACATCAAAGGCGAGACCCTTGGAGCTGTCAGCCGCGCGGATATGGGGCTCTGACAGGAGAGCAGATCACCAGCCCAGATAGAGGCGCGGTAAAGCGCCGCATTCATTCATTCATTCATTCCTGCCTCCCGCGAGCACTTTCTACTTGCTGCCTCTAGAGACTGGTTGTGCCTTCGCTCTTTTCTAATGGAAGTCAAAAATCTTTTTTTTAATTTAATTCAATTAATACACAAATAGGAGATATTTTCAGGATGGGTAGGGCTTTACTGCAGGTTCCAGTTTCAATAAAAATGAATAAGAACATATTAGGCCTATGTAGACTATATATGGGGAGGGCAGGCGGGGGGGTCTGAGGAGCTGTTTTTAGGGTAGCTAACGCAAAAACTACTGTGAACACTGGAATCCTCGGAATGCCCCCCCCCAACAAACACACGGTACTTCATTGGTACGTTATTGGTAGGGGCATGTCTCTACTGTCCATACCCAAATCTACGCCCTTGTGTGCAGGGCCACTATTATTATTACTGTTGTTGTTCTCATTATTAATGATACTTAATTGTGGTGCACCGTCTAATCTGGCTGTACTGCTCTTCCACATAATTTATTTTTCCTTTTTTTGATACTGTAACAGAATATTGCGGTCTGAAGTTTTGTTCTGCCCTTGCTGCATGTTCTGAAACAAGGGAGAGGCTTCTTCATTCCCATGAGGGGCTGAAAAGGGCCTTTGTTCTTGCCCTGAACACCTGGAGGGAGTTTATCTCTGGTGGGTCAGCCCGCTCCCCGGGCCCTGGCGCGTTGCAGCTGTGCCACAGTAGGATAAACGTGCCTGGGTCAGCACAGGGATCCTGTGTCACTGTGTGTGCCTGACCGGTGGCCATGTGACCAGTTTGGGCTCTTAATTCGTAACCGTGCAGGCAGCCGGACCCAGATTTCCGCGGATCTCGGAAGCCGCTCTCTTCAATTCTTCCTTCCGCTAGCAAACGTGCGTCGAGCGGACAGCTTTCGCAACTTAGTTTAAACAAGGATATAGATCTGGCAAGCTGTGGGGAAACTTTAAAACGAAATGCCCATTGGTGCAAATGCTTTTCTACTGATGAAAACAAATTTATAAAATTAATGGGACGGGGAATTGTAATCAATTAAACAAATTGAAAGACTCTCCCATTCCCGTATAGCTCATTACGTCTGGCTTAAACTACATTTCAACGTGTCCAAGCAGCATACCACGTCAGTTTTAGTTCAGCTAGTCTTCCGCCATCACATTGACAATGTCACTAGCTAATCAACATATACGTTCCTGTAGATGATATGCAATTATACATTATTTTCTCAACTCTTTAGCATTACATTGTTGTTATCAATGGAATACCCCTATATACTGTCTCGTGTGTCCTTTTTTTCATGAATACACATTTGAGATACCAATACCTAGGTTTTGCATTTGCACAAAGCATAACATTTTAGATTTAATGAAAATGTTTTAAACTAGGCCTATGCAGCCTACCATGCATCTATTAAAAAAAAACCAAACAAACATATTTTGGATGACATTAATAAAGTACTTACATATATATAAATATGAAAATTATTTGAAATTCCTATAATTTTTTTTTATCCTGAATACAAATTTTAGTTTGGTATGAGTTTCAAAGATGCCTTCTCAGGATTCCTTAGGTACAACTCATCTTTATTCACATCAGTTTTTATAAATATAGGCTATTTTATTACACATTTTTTTAAAATCTCTTTAAATGTGAACAGCAGTATTAACTGTTGTTATTCTAGTTATGCTTAGAGGGAAAGTTTGTAGTTGTCATAACATGAGGAACGAAGGACTCGATGGCAGGCATCAAGAGAACAAAAGCGGCTTTATTATCAAAACAGGAGCAGGGAAACAAACAGGACTGCGAGGGGTCAAAATGGGAAGGCTGGGACTGGGAAGGGCACAGGCAACAGGAGGACTGACATTAATGACTGGACTGGGGAACACCGGACTGGGAAGCACGTATATACGGGACTAACGAGAGAGTGATATGATTCAGATGTTGACGTTCATCTCATTAGGATCGGGAATTATGAACAGGATACAGCTGGGAAAAAAAATTAGGGTTCTAGAGGATCAGCAGCGACCCCTGCTGGTCGTATAGGGATGGACAGGATGGTTCATGACAGAGTCCCCCCCCCAAAGTGTGCACCACCACGACCTGGCTGGGACAGGGTTACAGACGTGCTGACAGAATATACGGGACATAAACCAGACGGGATCAGGAACTGGGCAGAAGGGACAGAGACCAAACCTCAACGGCACTGAGAAAACAAACGACAAGGTGCAGGACTAGACTAGTTACATGGGGTAAGACTGACCACAGAGCAGGACACCAGGCAAGAGGGGCAGAGCACAGAGCAGGACACACAACATGACCAGGCGCACAGAAAAGGCCGTAGTGACCCCAGGGACCAGAAGGGCAGCAAGATGGACAACCACCACCACCAGGATAGGATGGACAAGTAGGGAGGCAACAGAGACAGGGCAGGAGAGCCTACGGAGACAGCAGGGCTGGAGCAGGAGTGCAACAATGTCCCCTCCCCTCTGCAGGAGAGCAGCCCTGGTGGTCAGCATTGCGTGAGCATTAGTCTGGGCAGTTGGCACAGACGGTGTGCCCCCATCTACCCCCCCGGGAGACAAAGACTCGGCCAGCCATTCACTTAGGCCCCACCTATTACCAGTGGCCGCCATGGGACCTGGGACTGGATTGACCTAAACCTTTGGCTGAGGCAGGGACCCACTGAGCAAGACTCAGGGCAAAGCCAGAGGGTCCCACTCTAAGTTCTTCAAAAGAACATCTTCCAGATCAATCCCATCCGGCCTGGCAGCAGCCGTAGAGTCAGTTGTTAGGCCAGCAGTGGTTGTGGAGTCAGGTGTCAGTCTGGCAGTGGCAGTGGAGTCGGGCATTGGCTGGCAGGGTCCAGCAGCAAGAAAACCACCCAAACGATGAAGGGTGATGAGGGGGGCACCAGTAGGACACCAGCAGACGAGGCAGATACTGGCAGGACATCAAGAGGTGAGCATGGGGCAGCAGGAGGCAACCGGGGAACCTGGAAACGAACAAGGCACAACCAGGGAACCTGGAGTGGCCACTGGTGTTCCCTGCAGGACGGCAGATGAAGCAGAGCAGGCCGAGCAGCCCAGACAGTGTCGCCTGGGTCAGGTTTGGGCAGCATGGATGCCACGAGGCCAGTTGCGGGTGATGTGGCCTCTCTTGGGCTGGGAGCCTGGGACTTGGGTGGAGCGGCCCTCTCTGGGCCAGGTGCCTGGAACGCAGGCGGAGAGGCCCTCACTGGGCCGGGAGCCTGGAGCATGGGTGGAACGGCCCTCTCTGGGCTGAGAGCCCGGAATGGAGGTTCTGGAGGTGCAGCAGAGGCATGGATGCCCCCCAGGGGTGCAGTAGAGGTGAAGACAGGCTCTGGAACTTCAGCAGAGGTGAGGACAGCCTCTGGGGGAGCAGCAGAGGTGAAGACAGGAGGAGCGGGCCCCAGTAGGCTAGACTCTGAAGGCTTAGGAGTGGTGGTCTCTTCCAGGCCAGGCTCTGAAAGATCAGGCAGAGTGGATCCTTGTGGGCTAGACTCTGGATGTTCGGGAAGAGCAGTGGCCTCTTCGAGGAGACTTGAGTGTGGCAGCGGCTTCCCATTGGCAGCATGAGATCAAACCTGGCTTCCTCCGGTCTCCTCTTCCAGCACCGTAACTCATACGGGGTTGGCAACGGCAGGACAATCCACACGGCGGGAGGCTTGGGATTGTTAGGCTCTTCTGGATCACTGTCACTAATTGGGTCGATTAGTGGATCGTCCATGAACCATCCAGGTGAGCAGGCTCAGGAAGGTTTGGGCTAAGGAAGGAGGCTGGGTGCAGGGAAGGTGGTACAGGCAGATTTGCAGAGCGTACAGGGCTTGGGGAATAGTCACTAGGTGACTGTTGGAGCGCCTGCTCATTCTGTCATGACGTGAAGGATGTAGAACTCAAGGGCAGACATTGGGAGAACAAAAGTGGCTTTATTATTAAAACAGGAGCAGGGAAACAAACAGGACTGCGAGGGGTCAAAACGGGAAGACTCTGGAATGGGTGCAAGCAACAGGACGACTAATGTAAATAACCAAACTGAGAAAAACAGGACTGGGAAGCACGTATATATGGGACTAACGATTGAAATGATTCAGGTGTTGACATTTAAAACATTAGCATCAGGGATTAGGAATAGGACACAGCTGGGAAAAAAAGGAGGATTCCAGAGGCCAGCAGCGACCCCTGTTGGTCATAGCAGGGGATGGACAGGAGGGGTCTGACAGTAGTAAACAACACAGGCTGGCCGATTGTTAGAAGTTCTGCTACCATTTGAGTCCACGTAATTCGAATTATCATTATGAAATTTCGCTCCCATATTTAAGTACATTGTACTTTATTTATTTCCAGTTGAATTTTCCACCCACCTTTCCCAGTTTCCCATCAGATTCCCATTCCTTCCCATCCGTCCTCTCGCTCAATCAGTCCGACTCCCCATCTCATTATGAAGTGTTGGAAAGTTGCTCAAGTGAGAAATGGGTCCCGCGAAAAGCCCGCTGCCCCAATTAAACTTTGACAAGAAGAGTGACAAGAAGCAGCGGTGAGGAAACAATGCCGACTGTGTTCGAGCGTGAGCCCGGAGCTGGGAAAGGCTTTGTGGCCACGAACAAAAGGGTTTGTTTGCAAGTGTTCAACTCCATTAAACTTCATCGGAGCCAGGTGCAAATACCATCTTCATGGAGAGCAATGTAGACCCTCACACCTTAGCACGGCTGATGAACATCCCACAGTCACCCCTAATTCCCTCTCATGGACCTGATCAAAGCTACCGAGTTACAATGTAAATACCGTGCTTTAGAATAACTCATACTTCTTACTGCTATTGCAGGACTGTAAGGTCTGGCAGTAATTCAAGTGCTCCAGCAGTCTGAATCCGTGAGGCTGCGAATAAAAACGGAAATATCTTTTTAATTTATTTGCATTATAATATCCATTGCGACTAACATATAAATGGTTAAACATAGTAAGACACACAGGCCTAAATATCCTGGAAAAAAAAGAGCCAGGCCGATTTGGCTTGTTCGAGTAACTTGACCGTTCTGCGAAAATCAGTTGTGTGAATTTATACCCACCCAAGCGTGAGACGGACATGTTTTGGGGGCAATTGGCCCCGGCCTGATATTTATGAAGCACCGAACCCAAGACGTTTCATGCACGAGGGAATATGGTTGTTACATTTGCTGATATCGGCTATTGTGTTTCACTGCGCTGCTCCCATTTCATGCAGCCAGTATGGGGTCATTCATAATATAGGATCGTAGTAAAAAAAAAATATAAAATTCGACCGTCCAAGACTTCGACCGTCCGTGCAACATTATATCGAACGTAATGAACACATCTAATACATTACCAAAAAGGGTCCTGTAAAAGAGAACAAAAACATCCACCGCGATACAAATAGTAAATCTGGAAAGCCAACAGTTATGCGTCACCTAAGGAGGACATGCAGAGCATATAAGTAAGTGTGTTAGATGTTCATACTTCGTTACCCGGGGTGGCTTTGGGTTGTGCTCGCTATACATGAATGAAAAACAAGTGAATAAGAGTTCAAGATCAAGTTAACGGGGGCGGAGCCGCCCTGCCATGAGCAGATCTCATCCGAAGGGAGGAACTAAAATTTCCTATAAAGCCTGTCAGATATTTTGCAAACAGTCTAGACAATAGCACGCTGACCAGGCTCAGTCCACAACACTGGCACGGAATATCTTTTGTGATCATGGCTCAGAACGGAATTATAGAAAACGGGCAGCCAAAGGGGGAAATTCCCGGACTTCCTAAACCCGTGAAAATTACAGAGGTGAAATACACCAAGGTAAGACCCGAGATTCAGATAAGCGTTACTTAATATAATTAGTGATTTTAATACAGAAGTAGGCTCTGCATGTAAGCAGTGGTGTGCGAGGATGTCACAGATGACTAATTGACAAGTATGACTACTATTATGCAGGGTACGAAGCTCTGCTAGAATTCATTTTTTCATTCTTGAATATTGGCACATTTTTTCTTCAGCGTTACATTTAACTGTTGCGTTTGTTAAAACATGTATCCATATATAACAATACGATATATATAGCCTATAACAATATATAACAACACAATACATATATAGGCTATATATACATATTACGCGCACCCACACATATATATACACACACACACGCCGCAGGTGTGTTTTTTACTCGTGGTTCTGATGCTGAGGCACAACAAATAAATATTCTAAAACTTTTAATAAGTACAAGGCCTATTACGCACATCTTTCACTCAGTCACAAAAACGGCCCTTGCTTATTCCTATCACTGTGCCCTCCTCCCCACCATAAACTTCATAATTCTCTGTACTTTTCCTAAATGTCACTTTTTTTCGCCGGACAGATTTTCATCAATAATGAATGGCACTCATCTGTAAGCGGGAAGACGTTTCCAACTTACAATCCAGCCACAGGTGCGAAAATCTGCGAAGTAGAGGAAGCCGATAAGGTAAAGGTTGCTATTACCGCGAATTAAAGCGCTATTAAAACTAAGGAGATTAGGTATATTACCCATTTTAAATTGTGTACGAAATAAAAAAGATAGCTTTTAAATTACGTAGGTGCAATAATTAGACTAATTTTAGTAACAAATAAGCGCAAAGGTTTGACTCGCAGAAGCTTTGCTTCGACAGCTGGATGTAGACAAGGCGGTGCTGGCGGCGAAGGCAGCGGGTGACAGGGGCTCTGCCTGGAGGCAGATGGAGGTGTCCGGCCGCGGCCGGCTACTGAACAAGCTCGCGGACCTGATGGAGAGGGACCGGGCTCTTCTGGCGGTGAGCTCACCGCGCTCGTGCACCTGTGCCCCTTTCTTCACCGTCATCTGATTTAGCGGCCTGACTCACGCACTACACATCTGCACTTTTAACGGGTACTTATTTAGTTTAGATATTTTCCTTTTTTTACATAACAGGCTAAAACCGTTTCAGCAGCATATGTGCCACTGGATATTTTAGGCCCATTTACATGTAGAAGGAAACAAAACTAAACCACATCAAATATATATACGTATCCTATTTTTTTGTGCGAGAATGCGTAAATTTTTATAGTCCCCTGCTTTATATATTTTTGCAATGCACTTATTAATCAAGACATTTGCCGAAGCGCGATGGTATATGAGCGTGTTTTTGGCACGTTCAACTTTTGTTGAGTTTCTCTGATGCCGACGGTTAACTTTGCTCGGATGGATAATATCTCTGAAACATTTCCGTGTCTCACACATTTCAGACTTCACTCACTCACGACTCACCGTTAGGCCACATAACGCGACCTTTGTAATTAAAACCTTGTTCATATCAGTTTTCACCTCATTGAACTGCCATCTCATATTTTGGAGTTATATTTTAAAATTGAATTTCGCAGATGCGAGTAGGACTTGGATCTTTGCATGTGACTGTTAATCATAAACATATCCGGCTGTACTGTATACAGGGGATCATTAGTTACGATAAATCTTGCTGCACTGGGGGAATCAGAAACAGATTTTCCGAAGATGCGACGGTATATCCATGTGTGTGTTACGCTTTCGCGTTGGTTCAACCCTTAGTTTGTGTACAATCTGCCTGTTTCTCGGGGATTGCTAAAAACCACTGGCATAAAATACGCCAAAATACGAGTAATGCAATTTTGAATGCTTTTTCGAGGCACTTAGTAAAGTAAATAACTTTTGACAGCCGAAGCGTGCGGTGTAGAAATTCCCCGCTTCTCCTTGCTGGGGCATTTATTCTGATGGCTCCGAAGTGATGAAAAACCACACATCTATATTAAGGATGAACTCCCATGACCATGTAAACATAGGGGCTGAATTTCGCAATGACAGATTTTGGGTGAAATGCGCCGTTGCAGTATAATCATTGTCATTCAGGGGCCTGCTTGTAGCGGACACAGTATAAATTTTCTCGAAAAGCATTTATACCTTTGTTGACTGCAAAAAAAGCTCGTCCTTCATAACTATACGAAATGCCAATAATCCAAAGCCTATAATTTTATTTTATGACTTTTAAAAGTGTAATGTTCAGAACTAACGAAGCCAAGTTTTTAAATTTCCATACGATGAATTTTATTATTTTTTATACTTTCACATTAGTTTATGATTGAACCAAATACTTTAGGAATATAAACATAAGGTCACACTTTTTTAATAGGAAGCTAAAATTAAGCTTCCGTCCCAGGCTCCTGGATTCTGGTAGATTCAGAACCAGCTTCAGATTCTTTTCTGTAGGCAAGGCTACGGGCCCGCCCACTCTGGGCCATCGTTAGAAAGGACAGGCTGTAATTGGGTCCCTGGTTCTGCTTCATGTCTTGCTGCTATGTTCTGCTGTAAGGGGAAATTAGCTCTACTTAAAATGTCTCTAATTGCATTTTTTGAAAAGAATGAATTCCCCCAGCACATTAAAGTCTTGGCATTAGGATCGGCCATAAAACGATGTGTGTTTGCAGCATTTTATGGCGTGAGAATGAGTCAGTCACGATCTCTCGAAAAAATGCACACAGGCATGGGTTGGGGTGCACGGGGTCACATATTCCCCCCCCCCCCTTAAAACTCTTCATGGCGGGTGCACAGAGCCGGAGAGCGGGCGGTACCCCACGAATCGGTGGCTGTGCACAAACTCAACGCTTGTCTCTGTTCCAGACCATGGAGACCATGGACACTGGGAAACCTTTCCTGCATTCCTTCCTCATCGATCTCGATGGCAGCATCAAAACGCTGAGATACTATGCCGGCTGGGCGGACAAGATTCACGGCAAAACTATGCCAGTCGGTGAGTTTGTGCGCCCAGCCTTTATGGGTTTAGGGAGACTTAAATCACTCAGGAATTATGGCAATTATAGTGATTATAATTTGGCTTGTAGAACGTATACATTTCACAGTTCCTCCACAATTCAATGATTTTACACGTTCTCTAAAATTACAGCATGATCAAAAGACATTTGTCACCGGATTCCAGTCAGAGACAATAAAATGTAATAGTGTAATAGTGCTTACTGGGAAATCTTAAAATAACACTGACCGGTGTAGTCTTGTATTAACCAGCATTAATTAACCAGCGAGAGTCATTAACCATCTGAAGTTGCTCCCCACTCTTTTCTAGTTAATTAGTTGTAGAGGTAGTCAGTCGGCCACATTCATTGTCACATTTTTACTCTGGGTGCCAGGTGAACTTAACCTTTGCTGCCCAAGAGGGCTGGATCATCTGGAGAAATCCATGGATAATGAGTTTGAAGCAGATCCATTGTGTGAGGGAGACTCGCTGTCTGTGGTGGCAGTGATGTTTGGAAATGTGAGACAGAAAGGCGGATTGAACACATCGCAGGGTCCCGGGATGCCATATCCCTCACAGAGGATGTATGAAATGACAAGTGCTGTAAATCGCTTGTGTGACAGCAGAACAATTAGTGAGGCGTGGTACGGTGTGGTACAAAGGGCTCCTTCTGTCGTTCGACGATACATTTCTTACGGGGCACAATGTCTCCGATGCCTGCAAGCAATTTCTGTGGGATACTGTGCAATTGTGTGGCGTGGAGACGCTAAAGTGTCACCAGGCTCATGCGTGACATAATCGCAGTCTGTCAGGAGTCCCACCAGCACAGGGAGTTCCGCCTTAGTTAGTCACAGGGGGTCTGGGATTCCCTGGCAAAGGAGGACCAGATTGTGGATGGGGGGGGGGGGGGGGGGGGGGTTATAAAGGCACCTTTTGAGGGACATTTGCATTTATTTGTTTTAGCAAATGCTTTTAAGCAAAGTGACGTGTGGCTGGCAGAGCAGCGTCTGCCAGTCTTTGGAGCAATCAGGGTTAAGAGCTTTGCTCAAGGGTCCAGTGATGAAAATTACTCTGCCGACCGTGGGATTTGAACCAATGACCTTCCGTTGACGGCGTCCGTGGGGACGGTGCTTTAGTTACCTCCTTCCAGGCACGCTTAACCTTGGTGAACCTTTTGCGGTCTGCCGAAATTCATTGTGCGTCTTAAAATTCAATGAAATGTTCTGTTGCTTTCATCTTTTATTTCTTCTTCTGTTAATTTGTTTGTGTCCCATGTTTTTGCCAGATGACAATTTCATGTGTTTCACCAAACATGAGCCCGTCGGCGTGTGTGGAGCAATCATCCCGGTGAGTACAGCACAGGCCTGGAGGCCTTCGCCCTCAACCACCAAATCCTGCTCGCTGTGTGTGCTTCAGATGCTTGGTTCCCATTTCATTCTGACAGCTTTATGGAACCATGGTTTCCACTTGGTCCTCTAGGGGGCAGACTACCCAGGGAAACAGTCACGTCCACCATAACAGGGCTGGATTATTGATAACCAATGTTTAAATGCATTAATTTGTTTATATTTGGAGCTTATCTACTCTTCGATAATCTGCAGAAATCAATGAATGCTATTTAATTTCTATACCTAAAATATTTGCTCAATGTATTAATATTTCCTTGATATATTTAGTATTTCTTCTGTAAAAATGATTGCGTAGATCAGCGTCGGTTCGGTGGGTGCCCCATCCTATGTCACTACTCAGGGATCTTCTTGAGGACCAGCGTGGCCCCATAGCTGGTTACAGTCACCAGGGGGCGCTGCAGTAGCCACTGCTCAGGCTGAGCTGTCTGTCGGTGTGTTACGCTGAGAAGGCTCGTGCCCATTAACAGCATGGATTCCGCGAGTACGGGGGGTGGGCATTGCTGCCAATGATCGCCACATTGCTAACAGATAATCCGCAAAAACAGCCCCTCCATCGACAACCCACAGAAAGTGATTGTGTGCTGGGTTTAACCTTCGCAAGGCGTGTGACGTGATTCAGAACGGCGAGGCCAAAGCCAGCAACTAAGCAGATGGAAATGGCAAAAGATGAGGCATCCCACGCTGGTGCATGTTAAGTGATGAGGTCTATGGTGAATCCAGCCCTATCCACATCATTACACTAGACAAAGCAAAACAATGGGTCAGGCAGTCACTGCCGCTATTCCAACAGGTTTCAGGGTATATTAAAAGACAGCTTTCATCTTAGATGTAATCACATGTAACTGCTTTCACCATTGGGGGGATAGCATTACAAGGGCTGTACCAAAAATGGCATTTGTGACACATTCACAGGCTGATTGATTCCACTTTTTCTTAAGAAAAAAATTGTAGTCTTGCTTTATAATGACATCTGTGACAAGCATGGCACTTAAAGTGTTGGGTAATTGTTTGGGTCGGGGCACTTTTTAATCTTAACAGTGTCTAAAATATTAATGACTACTCAGGATTAGTCTGCAGAAACAGGGGTATGTGAGTTTATGGTGTTTTGGCAACACAGAAACAAAATGTTGTAGTTGTCAGACATGGGAGATTATATCATAAAGATGAAATTCATACTAAACAATTATGTGTGATTACTCTAAGCGTTCTGGCATGAAGTAAAAGTGAGTCACCCCGAGAGAGAAGTTGGACTTTGGGAAACGAAAGATTTCCAGAGTTAAGGTCCGATCTCAGTTGCTGGAGCCGGTTCACTATGGGAGTTAACAGTCTTCCATTGGTCTGCAAGTCTGATCTTTGTCACTGTAGCCAGCTCGCTATCGCAGTTACAGCCCTGCATCAGTGTGCATCTCACTGTCTGATGGCATTTGCTGCAGCTGGCTTGTTGTGGGAGTTAACAGCCCTGCATCAGCTTGCATGTGACTTTCTGAAGTCCTTCGCTGCAGCCATCTTGTTAACGGTCCTACATCAGTGTCCACTTCTGATCTTTAACCTGCTGCCAGTCATTTGTGCTGATTCCACTGCCTCCACAAATGTATCTCCCGTTCCTCATTCTCCTGTTCTCTCTGACCCAAATCCCTCATCTCTGACCAACACTAAATGCACCAGTGGAACTTCCCCCTCCTGATGTTTGTGTGGAAGGTGGGACCAGCACTGTGCTGTGGTAACACCGTGGTCATCAAACCAGCCGAGCAGACGCCACTCACTGCCCTCCACATGGGGGCGCTGATAAAGGAGGTGAGCCCCCAGCCCCAGAGACATTACTGAAGGGTCTTAGCTCTCAGATGTTCACATACTTCTGCCCAAGTTGGGCATCACAATCCCAGCATGCTAATAATCTGTGACTATTACTCACCATATCACCACATTAATGACTATATTTACTGCAGTTCTATGTTACTATCTACTATCGTACCAGGATAGTTTCCTGCGTGTGGTTTTTTTAAACAGAATGGAGATGATGGGGTAATGGGACTTATGTGTCTGGTCCTTTCTGCCACATAGAGAAAGTTCTGGTCTTTGCTGCTGTTTGTTTCTGTCTTGCTGCGTATAATGAGGACATTAATTAAGCTGAAGGCCCTGATTCTCTGCTTGCAGTCTGGCTTCCCTCCTGGGGTGGTCAACATCCTGCCAGGCTATGGCCCGACAGCGGGGGCAGCGATATCCAACCACATGGAGGTAGACAAGGTGGCTTTTACCGGCTCTACAGAGGTATGTCACCTTCCATAAATGCCACCAAGGTGTGTGAGTGCTGGTGGTGCATTTTTAAACGCACGGGGACTGCTCGGTGCATCCTGGCTAATCGAATGCCGAACCGATGGTGTCAAATATCGGCTAACTGCCAGGACAGCCCCATGGCTGCCTGCTCCTTCGTGAGAGCGAATGGCCTCCTATCACAGTCATTAAAATATTAACATTGACATGACACTGTAAAGGAGTGCCGTGAAAGTGAAAGATCGCGTTAAAAGAAAAGGTTTCCTCTTCAGGTTGGGAAATTAATCAAAGAGGCAGCGGCTAGGAGTAACCTGAAGAGAGTGACGCTGGAGCTGGGCGGAAAGAACCCTACCATCGTGTTCGCCGACGCGGATTGTAAGTGAGGCGGCACAGGGGGTACACAGGAAGGGCCAGATAATCTGTTGAAATACCACCCATGTCTGGAAGCGTCTCTGCTAATTAATACTCAGTGGATCCACTCTGTGTGTTGCATATATTTTTTCTCCTATGAATTTGAATGGGCTGCAGTTTGTAAACAAGCTCTGGGGAGAAAAGTTTGTGTCCCAAAATCTCCCAGCTTGGGTGTATAACTGCATAAGCCAGCGGGTCTCAAACGTTTTACTTCGTGTAAGAGCGGGTGGTAGGTGGGCACAGTGAACGCTGTTGACCAGAGGGACTGCTACACATCACCAGTATGAGCACCGCTTAAATACATGTATGTGGACCACTGCTCTAAGCTACTGGCTGTAATCATGTTTCTTAGCCATACTGCATACAAAGGCTCTTTGTTGACATTGAACCAGTCCAGGGTCAGAGGTGGGTAGTTCAGGTCCAGAGAGTAAAAGTCCAGACCAAGATTTTGTTTCAACCAACTTGCTGAGTACTCTGTGACTGTGACTCTTTATGTTCAACTGGTTGGTTGAAACAACATTCTGGTCTGGATTTTCCCTCTCTGGACCTGAGCCACCCACCTGTGGCCAGGGTGACAGATAGTAACAGATCTGCAGGGTATGTGTGTGAGGCTGTGTTTTTCGTGGTTCCCTAACCCCCCCCACCTCAGTGCGGCTGGCTGTGGAGGAGGTGCAGAGGGGCGCCTTCTTCAACCAGGGCCAGTGCTGCACCGCGGCCTCCCGCATCTTCGTGCAGGAGCAGGTGTACGAGGAGTTTGTGCGGCTCAGCATGGAGAGCGCTGAGCGGGTGCTGGCCGGGGACCCCATGGACCCGCGTACGGCACACGGGCCACAGGTGACTCCCGTCCGCGGACTGGGCCAGCGCGGCAGCTACGCTAACTGCTCTCAGTGCGGAGCTGACATTGTCTCTGTCCTGCTGAGACAGATTGACCAGAAGCAGTTTGACAAGATCGTGGATCTGATCAGGAGCGGTGAGCGAGAGGGTGCCACACTGGAATATGGAGGCCGTCCCATGGATCGCAAAGGCCTCTTCATTAAGCCCACTATCTTCTCAGGGGTCAAAGACCACATGCGCATCGCCAAAGAAGAGGTACTCCTCCGTGTGCCCGTCATAGCATGAACTCTCGACGATTCAGGCACAGCTCAGTACTTGATAACTTCTCGGTACTTAGATTAGTAAATGCTTTATGAATGTGCAATACTGCCACCTCTAGGCTGCCTATCTAAACTGCACCTTTTCGGCACATTTTCAATCCCGTCGTATTGAATTCATATAGAAGCAGGCCTCCAGTTATCATGGGCTGTATGGGAATGTCACTCCCACCACCCCACCACCCTCCTATGAGAAAAAAATGACAAAATATATCATCACCCCTCAACATTCCCTTAAATTGTTCTGGGTAGTTTCACTCTCATAACAGTTAATCTACCTACTATAACACGGGTTACTCAGCTGGTGGATTCTGGTACACAGCTGGACTGAAACACAATTTAATCCAGATCATGTGATCAATCTCATCCACTTCTCACACACACACACAGCATGATGGGATCCACCCCCCTACCCCAAAAGATGATTTGACTCCCACCATCGTCCTTGAAATATTCTTTCATCTCAGCTGTACAGAAGTGTAGCAATAGGCATTAATAACGGTTATAACTGGAAACTGGTGACATCATTTGCAGCATTTTCAAAATAAACCAGGGGGTGCAACAGTGTTGGTGTCAGGGTTAAATCTGCAGGTTCACATTCACTGGCTAATTTCCCAGTAAGGGATCCGGTTAATTCAGATAAAAGACCTGGGTCCCGACAGACGTAGAGTGTCACCACTGTCATTTGTACGAGACTCACAGTGGCTCATTTATCGCAATTAGCTAGATGAACCTGAAGAGCAGAAGGAGAGAGATGCTAAAAAAACATTTCAACAAATGTTGCTAGTAGCTGCGCCGTTGGTGTTTTCGGGTGCATGGTTTGGTGTGGGGTCTCATGCTGTGTGTAACGCAGTTTTCCTGTTAGGCTGCATGCCACTGAAGGGGAAGGGGAGAGGGGCTTTTCATATCATGTGACATCCTTCTGGCCTGCCCTTCCTTGTGACTGTGATGTCTATCCTGTCATGCTCCGCTCGGCCAATCCTCCTGTGTGCTACGCCCCCTCGTTAACCTCATGAGGAATCCCTGTGTTTACCAGCTGTTTCTCATTGTTATTGATTAGTTCAATGTATTTAAGTTTGCGTTAGGTATGTTTTCCCCAGTCCGGTTATTAACGTCTGTGTGGTTCTGAGTGTGCTTAAGTCCTAATAAATTCCCTCGTTCCCCAACTCTACTTCGTCTCCCTGCTCCTGCTTCTCCTGCCTGTCCTGCTGTTGTACCACTGTTCATCCTGCCATCAGAAGCAGCACCTGCCTGCCCCCCCTGCCCACATTGAGACTCAAATATTGAAATTTGGACAGTGTAAATTAGGATTTTGCTATGTTGTTAATCTGATTTCCTTTGCCGGCCCCTGGAGGATGGGCTCCCCCTTTGAGTCTGGTTCCTCCCAAGGTTTCTTCCTTCTAGGGAGTTTTTCATTGCCACTGTTGCCTCTAGCTTGCTCACTGGGGGCTTTGGGCAGAGATAATGTGAAATGCTTTGAGATCATGTAATATTGTCAAAATGCACTATACAAATTAAACTGAATTGAAAATAATATTATTCTGCTTTTGCTAAGTGTCACCAACGATTCCTTTCTGACAGCCATGTAACTTTTCATGTCGTACATGCTGCTCAGGTTTTCCATATTTTACAGCCAGTGAGCCACATGTTTTGAATCTGACCTCCAGCAGATGTAAAATGAAACAGCTCCACATTCTTCTTTTTCAAGTCTGACTGCCTCTGATCGCCACTCTTTCAGATCTTTGGCCCGGTGCAGTGCATATTCTCATTCAAAAGCCAGGAGGAGGCGATAGAGAGAGCGAACGGAACACCGTACGGCCTGGCTGCTGCCGTGTTCACGCGCGACGTGGACCGGGCACTGAGCGTCTCTGCCGCCCTGCAGGCTGGCACCGTCTGGTAGGTTGGTCTTGCCCGGAAAGTCTGCCCTCCCGCTCAGACCCATTGCGTGTAAACGCAGTGTTTAGGTCTGCAGATATTTTTTTAAGGTGGACCCGCTTTCTCTGCCTTTACGTCTGTAGGGTGAACTGTTACAACGCCCTTCATGCCCAGACCCCCTTCGGTGGCTACAAAATGTCAGGACATGGAAGAGAGCTGTAAGACCACACTTCCACTGCCAATCTTCCATTTCCATATATGTATCATAATAATCATTCATGATTGTATGCAATGGGTTACTGGCACCTCTGATGGAAATGCATTAAAATATTATATATAAAAAAAACAATAGCATTAAAGAGACAAACTCAAAATGCCAAGATGTTTATTAACGCTTCGATGGAATCAACCGAATTATTCATTTAAATAAAAATCGGTTTCACAGGTTTCACCATTAAGAACGCTCTTAAATTCTGGTAGACTTATTGTGAAATGTCTTAAAATTTGATAGACTTATTGTGAAATAAGTCTACCAAATTTAAACCAGGAATGAAAGGCACCTTATTCAAGTTTTAAAGAAACCGTTTCACTAGGGTATAAAAATGAGTCAGGGATGCCAGTAATTATGGAGCATTGTAACAAAACGCTTGTCTGTAGCTATATATAAAATTTGTACAAGTAGAGGTAAAATATATATTTAGCAATTGTTGAAATTTGTACCATGACCTGTACCATAATTACTCACAGTGAATATCTGTAATTACAATATAAGATAAA
Source organism: Brienomyrus brachyistius (assembly GCF_023856365.1). NCBI lineage: Eukaryota > Metazoa > Chordata > Actinopteri > Osteoglossiformes > Mormyridae > Brienomyrus > Brienomyrus brachyistius. The sequence goes on along the minus strand of NC_064543.1, from coordinate 6,352,525 downwards.
ATTAGCATAAATAGTTTAATTCTAAACTCAGGAGGCCACTTCTGTTAACTGGGTGGTGCTTCGTCATGTGGACATTGTGTTTTGTAACGAAGCTCTCGTTTGGTTTTGCAGTGGTGAATATGCCCTGGCAGAGTACTCTGAAGTGAAAACTGTCACTATCAAGGTGGCAAAACAGGACTGAGCAAGTCGGTGTGAAAGGCCGACAGGCCTGTGACCACATGGGCACTTAGTAAGAGCGCGGCACTCACTGAGCGGTCTGCGCCTCCTCACCTTCACCCCTCGTCACTTCCCTGCCTCCTCCCCTCCTTACTTGCACCCCTCCAGGTCTCTGTATCTCCTCACCTTCACCCCTTCTCGCCTCCCTCCCTCATTGTCTGTGCCTCTCCTCACCTCCTTACATGCACCCCTCCAGGTCTCTGTACCTCCTCACCTTTACCCCTCGTCACCTCCTCACCTTCACCTCACTGCCTCCTCCCCTCCTTACTTGCACCCCTCCAGGTCTCTGTATCTCCTCACCTCCACCCCTTCTCGCCTCCCTCCCTCATTGCCTGTGCCTCTCCTCATCTCCTTACATGCACCCCTCCAGGTCTCTGTACCTCCTCACCTTTACCCCTCGTCACCTCCTCACCTTCACCTCACTGCCTCCTCCCCTCCTCACCTATGCCCATCCTCACCTCCTTACCTTCATCTCCCCTGTGTGCCTCTCCTTCTCCTCGCCTCCTTGCTTTTTGCCTCTGTTCCCCTTGACCTCTTTGCCTCCATCCCTCTATCTGACACCTCTTGCTCAGGGACTTGTTGTACGAGTATGAACCTGGTTCCGGAGCAATGTTGGGCAGACGATGGGATTACTGCTGTACAAAAAAAAATGACTACAGCAGCAGTTAAAATGAACTTTTTAAGTCTGTACAGATTTATCAACTTACAAAACAATGCCGGTGATTTTATTTATATAGATCTTACGCATGCTGAGGCCAAGATTCATACTCTTGTTCTTGTTTGATCGATGCTCATCAATAAGCAGACATCAATTTGTTTTTTCTTGTATTTCAGAGATACTGCACAACCCATATCTGTAGAGGTAGCCTTCGTCCTGTAGTCAGAATAATCACTGTTTCGATATAAGATAAATTATATACATATACAATGCAAAATATAGCCAGTGTAAAACCATATAATTGTGTTGTTTCAATATACTGTGTGTCATGCGTCGAAATTGACTGTAAACCTGGAAGTGCAGTTATGAAATCAGCATTCTGTGCAAAGATTTTGGTTTATCTTTTGTCAAGCTTTACATTTTCACACCATAAAAAAGGTTTAAAGAATTCATTTTATTGAATAACAAATAGATATTAACATGTTGATAGAGCTGTCACAATGATGAAATATGTAATATTTCAGATGGTTTATAGCCTTCTATAGTTTTACCTTCAAAAGGTTTCCTATCTGCTTTCTGTAGGTTTTCTTTCTAAAGCGAGGCTTCTGTTTAATATCAGTTGTATCGGATACAAAAAAATGCACATCTTACATGTGAGCATTTCAAATATTTTTTAAATTTAATTTCTTAAATGCTTTTGTAGATCATATACAATAGTTCACAAGAAGGGTTTGAGTAATTTAAAAAGTTGATTTGTATTGTAAATCTTAACTATAGAATACTCATGTGAATAATGTTAGCCAATGACTATCTGATTACTCAATAAAGCTAGTAATTGATATTTTGTATCAATATTTAAATATGACTTAATAAAAGTTACAAAACAGAAGTCAGTCATTTTCTGTATTTGATCATTTTATCTTGATTAACTGGTTGGGTATACTTTATTTTCCAATAAACAGTCAGAATAAGTGTTTTGATCTGCTCACTGTGAACATAATACTAGTATTAATAATTAGTTATCAAGGTCACCATGTTCTGTATGTATTTGATGTACGAGCAACAGCCAGTAATCCCATTGAAATGTACATTACTTGGCTGATTGTCTATAAATAGGAGCTGGTATGACATGGAAGCTGGTTGGCTGCATTATTTAATAAAATATTCACCAATCTCTGTGCTCTAAGCTGGCATTTAAAACAAGGGGGCAGGTTTGATTTCAACATTTTTTGGAACCAAATCATCCCTGAACCCCCTCACCCCCCCAAACACACATGGTACTCCCACATTTTTGGTAGGGACGTGTCCATACCGTCCAAACCCAAATCTACACCCCTTGATTTAAAGAGAGTGAGTACAAACTGAAATCACTTTATGAGTTTTTCACATGAACAAAACTTTTTATACAAATCTGATCCGTAAAAAGCAGCTGTGGCTGACGTTCAGAGATCTGATTCAGTTCTGTATGCAATTTGATGGTCTGCCGGGTCAAAGTTCTCTTGACATGAATCGACAGTGAGACTAATGAATGGAGCAGGTCGTGAGTAGAGATGCTAATTACGCAGATGTTAGAAAACTCAACAACTCACAAGCACAGCACATGTAAATAGTAGGTAATCATTCTGAAAGATGAACCTAAACACGGAAACGGTCCTTCTTGGGTTTGGTGCCCAAAGACCCAGTGACAGATTTGCAATGGCAGCCAGTAGGCGCGCATGACGCATTAACGGTAAATACAATGCTGACAGAGAGATCGACCACTTCTCACGTTAAATCACACTGCAGGAGGTTCACATGCCTGTAACAGTAGTCATTTGAAACAAAGTCATCTCTTCATTAGTGATTATTAATGCCGCCTTTGGCTTGCTCACTGGGGGCTTTGGGTGAGGATGCTGTAAAGCGCTTTGAGACAATGTAATGTTGTGATAATGCGCTATACAAAAATAAATTTGTTGTTGTTGTTGTATTAATAGGTGACTTCAGTCCAAAAAAACAAAACAGGTCTTTCAAGATTTAGCGCGTGGTCATGCTGGCACTCACCATAGCATGAGAAGAATGTTTTGAGGAGGCCCTCGAGCAGTAGAGCGAAGAGTATGAAGGCCAGCAGGCTGTAGAGTGAGGTGCATACCTGTGGAGGTAGGATGCAGAAGCTTTGCAGGGCAGTCCCTCTGCAGGCCATTATCTGCATTACAGGGCAAAGGAGAAGCAGAGCTAACTGCAACAGCATGGAGACTGCAGACAAAACCTCCAGGTGGCTCTGGATGACTAGAACAGATCTGGGAGGGATCGGTGCTCGGGTATGCCTGGTCAACCTGAGCTGGGTGTCTCATGTTTGAAAAGCCTGAAGCACCAACGACTCCAGGTAACATTGCATGACGTGCCCAAGCATAGCATCAGAAGATATATTACTGTAACACATGCAGGCAAGTTGATACATTATATTGTAATTGGTCTAGAGTGCAACATGCGAATCACTGAACCGCTACAGAACATCACTGAGCTTCTCTGTGATTTATAAATCATTATTACTAATGAAATAGGTGTTTCAGGAAATTGCAGTAGTCTGATATTCACGGCCATGTGGCTGCCAAAACCTCCCAAATGATATTTATGCACCAACCCTAATTGCTACTACAATCTAACACTTTGACGCTTCATTTCCATATTTAGCCCCTAATGTGTTATTTTTCCTCACTTGCACATTAGCTACTGCTAAATTAAAATAAATGCGAAATATGTGTCTTTCGCATGTTCGTATGCTTACGCCGTCGAGGTCTCAGCCTGTATATTGGCGCCATGAAGAAAACGCCTTTGTCATTTTAACTAACAAATGTACTTCCCTTTTGAAAAAGGCCCTAATCTAGACCATTTGAGTGTCATTTCCATATTAAAACTATTCTTGTGTAATGAAGCTGCCTTCTGCATAAGCCGCCTTCATTACAAACCATAGCCAGAAAACACCCGTTGTTTGCCTTTATCTCCTGCCCTGTAGATAGTATTGCTTTTGATAAGTAGTTTTTGTTTGTTCAGTGTCAGGTGAATGTTTAAGTACAACACACCCAACCCGACCATCCTTGCATAAGTTCTAAAACTCACCTGATCTCACGTGTTAAAATAAAGAACTTAATACAAAATTGTTAATTACTTCTTTCAAAAATATAACATAAGAACGGCTTGAAAACCACGCACACGACTAACTGTTGAACGATGATTGACAGTAAAAGTCATTTTTGAATTTGCATGAGACGTGCAGAGCCGTCCTGTAAATTATAATAAGGGTGACCATATTTTGCTTTGCAAAGTCAGGACGCACATCGCGCGTCAAAGCAACGCAAATATGCACCCACAAAAGTATACTGACTGTAGAAAGCAAATGTCAATATGAACCAAAGCGTAATCCCCGACAAAAAAGAAGACAAGTCCGGTTAAATAATAATAATAATAATAGTAGTAGTAGTATTGGTGGTAGTAAACACATTTCTACGGCCACTATAGTTGGTTAATGCTGAAATCGCTGGAAGTCGCATATGTTGCTTTAAATGTGGGCGTCACTCGAAAAGAACGTTTGATTTTAGGATTTCGGCTGTTTGGAGTTTAGTGTTGGTAATGCACACATCTTCTTTGCACCAGGATTATACACAATGTAATTAATTGTGAATCGCTTCGGCGCAACTTCGGTAAGTGTCACATGGGGCATAAAAAACAACAAACTACTTGGGAACTTTTAGCAGTAGAAGAGCAGCACCTTTTTTCCGTACCTGTCAGTCAGATAGACACATTAAGTATAGTTATTAGGCCTATTACAATACGTCAGTACTGTTCACCTGCAGGGGGTAAACAATGGCGTAGGAGACTTTCTGATTCGAGGAACCAATTTAAATACAAAGGTCTGTTTACTGGTGACGAATGAAGCAGAATTAAATATTGGGGGGGCGGCATTCCGCCCTGGTCCCTCACGGTTCCTCCTGCGTCTTGCGCCGCCAGTAAGTAGATGCGCTTCTGCAGACCACGCTGACTGGCTGTAAGTGATTTCTAGGATTGAGGAAGTGGCTGCTTTTTCGGAGCGTAGCTCCGTCCCCATGTCGCCACCGCGAAAGCCCGTATTTACCGTGGAAATTAGCTGTTTGCGCCCGCTTTCGTCTCACCAGAGCAGCTAGAGTCGTGCCGTTAGCGCGGCGCGAGCGACCGGATCGGCGGTGGGTAAGACGTCACGGCTCGCGCTGGTCCCGATTCACACTTTTTTTTTCTTCTGAGGGGCACCGGCGCCTCTTTTTTCCTGTTTTTATCTCTGCGTTTTCCTACGTAGAAGTGAAAAGAACAATAAAATATAGGCGCAATAGTTTTGAATGTTAAAATCTGCGGACATTTAGTATGTCTGAGCCCCGGCTGGCCGTATACCTTCGTCGGTCTCTAACCGTGAGGACTCCGTTGAACAATTAATGCTCTCGTTAATGATTTAATAATGCCATTTATTCGTCCGTTTGAGGTTCGTGTGAAACTGCCACGGTGAATAAACGTTTAAAATGCTAAAACTCGTAACACCGATGTAACTCAGTAAAACGTCTCTTATAGCATACATCTCATGTTTAGGCACTAAAAGGAAGTGGAGACTACGAAATTTATTATACGCTTCATTATATGTTTTATAAAAAAAAATTCAGCTTTAGGACATTTTGAGTTTGTTTTGTAATGGTTCGTACTTTTAGAAACATTTGTATGTAAGTGTTTAAGGCACTTAAACACTTACATACTAGTGTAGGTGTAGGAGGAGCAGAATGGTTGCCGTCTTTGGCCGTGAACGACGGTCTTTTTCGGGGACTTTACGCGTTATTAAGACATCCAAACCCTCCCAGTACGGTGTTACAGTATGAAGCTGTCAGCGAAGGCGTGGGCTTTGTGTGTTTATTAAAGTTATATTTGAAAGTGTCTCGTTAGACGTATAAATGTGTTATAATTTATTGGAGAATGGAGTGGCATGCCCTGTAGCAAATAATTTATTCATAAGATGCTTGTTCATGTGTGTTTTTTTTCTGTAATGATTTGTTTGGCTGATCGTTTTGCTTCAGGTCTACCCTGCTATGGTCTCCTAGTGAAGCACCTGGTTCTGCTTCGCCTCTCCTTGCGGGTGAAGCTGGTGGACCATGTATTGGTCTGTTGGAGACACTGTTAAAGACATGGAAGAACAAGATGGTGAGAGAACAACCTTTGAGCATTTATGTCAGTGTTCGAATGTATATTTTATATCACATGATCACATGATGCAGTTTTCCCATCTTGCAGTTTTTGGTATTTTTTTGTGCAATTAGTATAATTAATTCAGTCTAATGTACAGTGCTTGCCTTTGTGTGATGGCACTTTATAAGACACTTTTGTTCGTTACACAAGGCTCAAGACAGTGTGACAAAATTTTATAATTAGGCACACTATTGCAAATACGCCCCACATTTTTTAAAACCTCAATTTTATATCACGTGAAACAGCCAGAGAGCAAGAATTCTGTGTGCGTGTGCGTGTGCGTGTGCGTGTGCGTGTGCGTGTGTGTGTGTGTGTGTGTGTACGTGTGCGTAGCCAAGATATGGTGCTTTCCCACCACATTTTTTTTTCTGGAACCAGGAACTTCTGTTAGGAACTCGATTGCTGTTCCCTGGGGGAACTGCTGGTTTGGGGCTACATTGCTGACTGGTTGACAAAACCTGGAAGTGCATGGAAAGGACAGTAAAGTAGTAGAGGAAAAACTGAGATGATGGGTCATCATCCATTATTTTTGGGTGACAGTGTAGTTTCCTATGAATTATGTGTGAAGTTTAAGCTGTGAGCTTTTTGCGTCTCCCACGCGTATTTAACATAATGGTCCTAGTACTAGTTGTGTGGTGGGAAAGCGACGCGTGAAAGTGACCAGGAACTACAGAAGTTCCCGATCTTGATGGGCCAGGTTCCTAAATTTTGGTGGGAAAGTGCCTCGTGAAACAGTCAAGCACAACAGCTGTTCAAAACGTAATCTATGCAAGGACAGATGCAGCTGACCACATACCTTATGGTTACCTTTTGTAAATGCATTATTTCATGTTTTATATTTTAAAAAGCAACGCTTAGCATAACGATTTTCTCTTAACCACAGCTTTGTGACTTTTTCCTTTAAAGTAAAACATAACATCTTTATTTTTGGATTTGTTGCATAGCATGTCAGTTTAAGTGGTGCACTTAAATTTTGTACTGGTCCTCCTAAAATTTTCAGTAAGGAGCACCAGTGCTACTAGTGGAAAAAGTCACTTCAGATTAGGGCTGAACGGTAAAAAAAATACCAATAATTAACGCAATATAATTTTCCTCAACATCGATGTGCCGAATACTGGATGAAAGTTCGATATGTTTTCAGACTCGGTATGTCGTTGGCGACAGGTTTTGCATCTGCTTGTCAGGACCGACAATGGAGCACAAGTGCAGGCACAGCCATAAAAACACAAACAGGGGATTTATGGAACAAATGTAATAGGGCAGGCAGGCAAAAGACAACACAGTCAAACTCACAGGGAGAGCAGATAAGTCCAAAGCAAACCAAATGCGAAATGCAAGTCCACAGAGAAATTCTGTCCAAGAAATCCATCCATCCACCTTCTGAAATCACTTATCCTGTTCAGGGTTGCGGAGGGTCCAGAGCCTATCCCAGAGGCTATGGGCTTAAGGCAGGGAACAACCCAGGATGGGGTGCCAAGCCATCGCAGGGCCTCAAGAAATCCACACAACAATAATCCACAGAGAATTCAGAAATGCTAGGAAGAACCTGTTCAACTTTTTCAGATTTGTAAAATATGAAATGGATTGGATTTGTAACGTAAATCTACGCCATTGAATGCTAATTCCACTAGCATTTGATGCTGATATAAGATTCTCAGTGACCTGCTAGCGGAAATTAGCACGTAGTAAATCATGATGTAAACGGTTTGAATGGTAAACACCTCTTCGGTTTTTACGTCATTATCGTTGCTCTCCAAACCTGGCAATCCATTTACCGAGCCGACCGTTCTGCAGTAGAAAACCCAAGCTGGAATCATGCCGTTTCACCATGTAATTAGTCTCTTCCTGCTGTGCGACTTGGGTATGTGTTGGTTAATGTATGCTGGTGGAAAAGCACCATTAAAGTTCACTTTAGCAAATATGTGGTGCTATTCGGCAAAGGTCTGTTATAGCGGTGAATGAAGTGGGAGGATGTATGGGTTTGTACGTGGGCTGAATTCCTCAGGTCTGTGCTACAATGCCTTTTGTGTATTGGAGCAATGGATTCTAAATTCTGGGCAGCCTTCGGATGTGTACAAATAGGAGACTGATTAAGGTAGAACATGCTTTTTTTTTCTTTTCTCTTGACCTTCAGTGGAGAATTAAATACCAGCTTTAAAAGCAGTACTATACTATTGTCATTCATTTGTACCAAAAGTTCAATTCAACTCTTTCTGGGTTGAGTTTCTGATTTTAGAAAATGATGTAATGATGTTGATCGTGACCAGCAAGGACTTTTGATCATTTGAAACTAGATGCATGGTGTGGGCCCTAAAATCTTAGGTTTTACTAGTTGTTGGTGTGCAGGAAATAGCAACTGGCGAATGAGATAATAATAGAACCAAGAACTGAAACGCGTTGATACACTGGCGTGCAGGCCACCATGACATCACCCCTCCCCCCCCCCCCCCTCCGTGGAGACGATTAACCTTGGCTCCACACGTCAGGCCTGGGCCTCCAGCCCAGAGTATTCAAGCAGGAGATGCAGCCTCTGTCGTCCGCCATGTTCAGATAATTTCCTGAAGCTCTGACTGTGGAATCGGCTCTATGTGCGATGAACAATGATGTCCAGTGTCGTCACTGTAGTGCTGTGAAAAAGGACATGTATATTTGTGTTTAGTTTCAGTTGCCAGCTAGTGGCAGGACTTGTGGAAATTCTGTGCGGTGTTAACTTTGTAAATTCCAGAAGGACAATGAGGAAGGCAGGCATGAATGTAAAATGACCAAGAAGTTACTGGGTAAATGAAGGGGATTGTGCAGCTCTATGTGTGTGTTTGTGCTGTTAGGAAAGCCGTCCTGAGCGTGTGCGCTGTGTTAGCAGAGCCGTCCTTAGTGTGTGCTGAGTAAAAGGGCTCTTCATCAGCTCTGGACGCAACAGAATGAGATGACTGTGCCTGGCTCTGAGCCGTGCTCCTGCTGTCTAGCAAGGCGCAGACCAGCCCCGGAGGTCACTCCCGGTGACAACGTGCTCCCGTTACTCCCCTCCCCCACCGTAACACTCCTGTGAGTGTCGGGGAAGATTGGATTTCGGTGTAATGGACGGCTGGTGTGCGTGGGCCCGCCTTGCGCTGCCGGAGAGCTCATCCGATAAACTAAGAGCCCACCCCCTCCGTGCGCTACATGCCCGCCCTCTCCCTGATTCCCACAGAGATCAGACACCGTGTCCTTGGTAGGCGGTGGTACAGTCCGACAGGCAGGCGAACAAGCGAGCGGGTGAGCGAGACGGTCTGCAGCCCTCGCAGGTGCAATGCGGGCGAGGCGAGCATTGCAGGAGGAGTCAGGGGCAGTATGATAAGGTACGTTTGAGACGGGGATTCAGCACCCTGTATGAGCTGCAGGGATTCACCGATCCCAAACATTTGGCAAAGGTGCTTGGGGCTGTGAGCGTTTCAGTACAACAGACACTGTGCTAAATGGGATGGATGTTTTTGATGTGTCCTCTTCTGACTCGTTAGGATAAATTTGGTGGGAGAACATTGATGTTATAATTTTATGTAGTTTTGCTTGGCTTTCAGCAGATCCTGAACATACAAACACACATGCTCGTGCACTTCTGGCAACTGAATATGACCCTTAATAGTCAGATGCTTCGTTTTTTGCAAATTTTAAGTTCGATGCTACTTTGTTCGGGGACGAATCGGGAATTCCGGTGTCTCAGGAACACATTGAAGGTTGTGTCACATGAGTGAACTGGAACTCCACTGCCCCTACTAGTCAGTAACGCTAAGCTGGATTGTGCGGTTGTACCTTTGACCAAAGGATTTACTTGTCGTTGTGCTTTTTTCAGCTAGATTATATTTTTCTTGTTCAGTTTACAGATGCATTGCTGGTAGTATAAATGTGCCTTTTAATTTAGTGAGATGGGGGAATAATGTGAGTGTCTGGCATGCTCACACGCTGCATTTCTGTGCAGAGTCTCTGTGTAAACACTATCGCCCCATCCTCCGGCTCTGATGCTGGATCATTGGTCTGTTTGCGTCTTATATTGGCCTGTTACTGGGACATCCGTCTGCATCTTTAGATGTATATTTAATTCACAGTAGTTTGGAAATGGCATGTAGAATTCTGAGACCCTGATCAGCTGTCATGAGATGGGAGGGGATATGTTTTATTTAAACCTTTATTTAACCTGGCAAGTCATGAAGAACGATTTATTTACAATGGCAGCCTGGCAAAAGGGAAAGCCTGTTGAAGAACAAAATAAAATGAAAAAAGATAGAAAAAAATGGATGGGGAGGTTGGAATGATGACTGTCGGGAACCGGCTTGATGCACCGTGTGTCAATTTCTAAAATGTTTACATGGGGCTGGGATCAGGCCACCCAGGGTAACGTCATTTCTCAAGATCAAGGATCGCTACTGTTCCCCAGAGAGGAAGAGGAGAAGGGAGAAGAGGCTTCACACTATTGACACAGACAAATAATGCTGTGTTACCATGCTGCAGCTGAGAAAGGCCGCTACATCTCACTCGGGGATGTCGGAGGTGCAGGGTAGAGCACGCTCACTTTGACAAAGACTCATTTTTGGCGCATTTATAATAGTTACTTATCAGTGATAAAGACAAAAGCAGTCTGTTAGAGTACCAGATTTATGTATTCTTTATAGTAAATTCATGGCTTTAACTAAGTAAATTATTAATTGCTTCTGGTGGTAGATAAAAAAAACTGTCTGTGATACATCCCTTGTTGTTGGCATGGTAATAAAAGTCAGCATAACTAATAATTTCTGTGTTTGAGTTTGATTAGGGGGTTTGAAACAGTGAAGCGATTTGTTAAGATGCAGACCGTTAACTGAAATGTTTCTGCTTGAGTTTGGTGTGGCAGAGGTTGCATGTAAACACTTGCGTGATTGGCCAGGTTTTGTGCTCGTGGCAATTTGGGGGAAGAGGGAGGTGTCTAACCACAATGGGGTTGGACGCGAGGCTCCACACTCTGTCAATTTGCCCTTCAACCCTGGCAGCTCGAAGGCCATCGATGCGAGACAGGACCCCCCCCCTTCTAATGGTTATGGCCTCCCAGGAATTCTCAGGTCTCCTGTCTGACTCAGCCTCTTAATTATTCATACTGGCCTTCATATTAAGCCTTCGGGGAGGGGGATTTTACCCCCCCCCCCCAAAGATTCCCCTATTCCATTAGTTTGCTGGAAGTGTACAGCTGTGGACTTTCTAGTTGGTATAATGAAACACACAGTCTGTAATGTTCCGAGGTCCTAGAAAGAAGGTCCTTAGAACCAGAACATGATTTTTCTTGAATGTATGGCTTCCTCACCATCTCGCATGAGCGATAGAGCACAGCTGGCTGGCTAATCGCTATGTAGGGTGATAAATACTTTTATCTGTGGAGAATTACTCCCAGCTGTGACTTACTGTGCTGGTGAGTTGGATGGGTGGAGTTTCATTAAGCAGGTTTTGTTTAAGGCACGCACCCCTGATCAGAGATGTACGGATTCTTCTGGGACTCCGCAAGTCAGTTTAATTTCCCTGTATCAGTGTCTGTAATTTTGGAGGTGGGGAAATGGCGATGTCACCTTACATGCAGAACGATAATATCACCTTGAGTCCGGCAGCTAAATATACCAGATTTTGTCATGTGGGCTGCAGATCGCAAACAAATTTTATGCGTCTGTTCTGTGGGACCGGTTCAGCAGTTACGACTTCCCATGTTCCTGCTGTCACGCTATGCACACGGAGCTCTGTTATTGAGAGGAACCGGAGTGATTAGCGGTCCCCGCGTCCCAGATGGAGAGAGACACCCCCCTCCGCCTGTCCGGTGTTAGCGTCACTCCCGGGCAGGAGTCTCCAGGGTGCTCCTTCCAAGCCCTGACCTAGTTCTGAGGCTCTGCGGGCCAGGTAGCTGAATGTGAAGCACATTATTTGAGTTTTACTCACGCAAGGGCTGGTGTGGGGGTGGGGGGTGGCTGGGTGTTTTCTTTCTGTCCAGGCGCCACAGGGATGGGAGGCAAGCAATCTTTCCTCAGCCACTCGCCGACCCTGGAGAACATCCAGGCAGCTTATGCAGCTGGGGACAACGGGAAGGCCCAGGAGCTGATCAGGATTTCTTGCTCGGAAAGCACAGGAGGCAGGCTGGAAAAGGTAAGGGGGGTATCATTCTCACTGCTCGAGATTATGGGGGGGTGGGGGGAGGGGTTAAAAGGAGCCATAAAAGGAGCACCGCTGCTGAACTGCAGAGGCTAACAGCTTGTATTTAGCATAGCTGAACCGTTTCGGTTTCACGGCCGGGGATTTGGCCCTGCCAACACAATCACCTTCCTACATCTTAATCTCCAGCCCTGGAATGTGGATCCCAGCTAAGGCTAAGGCCTGGCATCGTAGTGATTAGCTGGAAGGCGCGGCTGGCGGTAATGGGCGCGAGCTGCTTGCAGAGCGCCACTGGGGGGCAGGGGTGGTCTGATTCTGAAAACAACATGGCTGGGAAGTAGAGGGTCTGGCCGGCAGCTCGCAGGGAAATGAGAGAGAATAGCAACACCGGGCTGCCGCTGTGCCGGTCTCCGTAGCGATGGCGGGTTTTTGCACTGTCCCTAAGGGGTGCATGCCGGCCCCCGTCCCCTCTGACGAGGGACCAGCTGTGCTGCTTTTCCCTCCTTTATAGTATATTGCGCTCCCTGCCTGAGGAAGTGAGCGGTCCTGAAGCCAGAACTGTTAGGAACTGTGCTGTGGCTCTAAGCGTACGTCGCATCTCCAACTGTGCGTCTGCAGTGGCTGTGCTACAGCTGCTTACCCTTCCCGCGTTCAGACGTTGGATCGTGAGCTGGGTTTGTTTACCTCCTGAATGGGTCTGTTGTTTCGAAATCCGTGACTTGAGTCTCTTGCTGTGTTCGGTGAGTGAGTGGGGTTTTGCTTGTACAGGGAGTGCAAATTGTGAATTAAATCAATGAGACAATCTGTATGAAAAAATTCTTAATGTCATGTAACAGAACAATATTGCACATAATGTAGATATGGTATAGATATTGTAGTAAGCCTTGGAGGTAAAATAACACCCATCCCCCTCCCTCCCTCAAAAGAGAGAAATCAAACCTCGCATCTTTCATGCAATAAAGAACAACGTATGCTGATGTTGGAAGCCCTTGTTACCTCATGCTTTTGTACAGTATGGCTGACAGCTGTATGACTACCTGGTGGAGAAGGGTTATGTTCCTGGGGGTTTATTTCAGCAAACCAAGTTGCACCAAATAACAGATTTGAGAAATAATGTCTTTTATTATTAAGACATTAATAAACGGGAAACGGGCCAAGAACAAAGACCTTTCTGTGTGGTGACCTTCCATCTCCGTGGCTGATGGTAAAGTGTTGCGTATGATTGCGGCCATGTTGTACGCTCATCAAAGGATCTTTGAAGGAGGGCCACACTGAATGTACCAGAAAGCCCCCTTCCCCTGTCAGACTCTAAGTGGATTCAAAAGTAGAGGAAAGGTCAATGGCAGCATCTATGGTGTTTGCAATTAGATTAGCGACGAGTGATGATGTAGTGTAGCAATGCATTATGGACTCGCCATCATCCTCCTGGGCCTAGTCGCGTCTGTTAAGGCAGGCAGATGTACATGTTGACAGCACTGCATCTGACTGCTGCTGTCTTGGTATGATTGAGACGCTTTCCATGTTTATCGATGAGAGTAATAATCTAAGATGACCTTGAACAGAGCTCGTCGGTGCGACAGAAAACAATGCGATGTAATTGTCCCAGAACAATGTCGACTCTCATGCATGGAGGAAGTGACCCATGGCATTTACATGGAGAGAGTGATTAATCAGTGTTTTTTTTTTTTTTCTCCACATTCCCCCCCCCGGGCATTTCACAAAGAGAAATCCTTGTTTCAATTTCATCTTATTTTGAAGAAGTTAGATCTGGAAAACCAACTTGAGCATTGATTTAAATTTTGTGGTGTGGTGGGTGGCGGGGATGGGGGGAGTACAACAAATATTCTAGTGTTATAAGTTCTAGTAGGAAGTGTGTCAGACTGATCTTCTGCATGTTTTCATTTTTAATTTGCTGCCTCTCACCACTGATCTGTTAACTGTCTGTGATCTTAAAAGGTCTCTTTCAATTTCAGTTTAATATACAAATGTGTTTCTTATGCATAATTAAGAATGTGGTTGAGTGGATAAGTATAACACTGCAGCCTAGGTTGTAACCTTTTAAAGGATCAAACTTTTAAGTTAAACATTAATGCCTGGCACTTAGCCCAAGTGGTGTGTGATAGTGCCTCCTAGTGTATATTATGGGTCATTACAGTTATTGTCATACAAGACATAGTCCAAATCTTCCTTTTTGGCCCCTTTTCATAATGGGTTTTTCAGGCACTTTTCCGATATTTATGTATTTTGTTAGCATTTTTATATTCATACATGTCTTTTCATATTCCATCTAATGTGTCTGTCTGCCTGTCTCTCACTCTTCCTTCTCCCCACTCGTCTGACTGTGGCTCTAGCACGACCTCTTGTGTGTGGCAGCCAAGCATGGTGACAGAGAGAGCGTGCACTACCTGGTGAAGGAGGCCAAGGTGCCCGTTCCCCGCGAGCCGTTGGAGGACAGCCCTGCCATCCTGGCCGCCCACTTCGGGCACCATCTTGTGGTGCGGGAGCTGCTGGAGGCTTTGCCAGGTGGGCTGCCCTGACGTGGGGCTGGGGAGGAGGATGAGAGGTGACCCCTAACCGCATGGGAATTCCCCCACAGTGCCGTGCGTGCAGAGGGACCTGCTGAGCTGGATGCTGACCACAGCTTGTGAGCAGGGCCACCTGGAGGTGGTGAAGCTGCTGGTATATGGTTACCAGGCCGACCCGGAGGGCTGCGCCATCCGCAGCAACGAGTTCGCCGTCATCACCGGCCTGCCGCTGTACGCGGCCGCTCGTGCAGGTCAGTGGGGCCTCACCTGTCCCGGCTTGCAGATTTATGGGCGAATCAGCTCAGGCTGTCTGAGATCTGTGGCAGGACCTTCTTCACTGTATAACTTAAATATTATATCGATACGGCTTCATATGTACTAAAGCCTTTTTTTTTTTTTACAAGATTAAGATTAACTGGAAAAATAAATGTTATCATGGATTGCTTTGCATTTCTCTTTAAAAAAAAAAAATAAACTTCCCCTTTTTGGGCGCGATCCTGGGAGTTTTACTTCCCCCTTGTGAGACTGGAGCCACAGGGGGTTTCCGGTGCCTGGCGCTCACAGGCCGTCTGTCTTCCAGGGCATGAGGAGATCTCGTCTTTTCTGCTTCAGAATGGGGCGGGCATCTCGTCCTACACTCTGATGGACCACCCTGGCTTCGCCCGGCAGCTGCTGAGGGGCCGGTTCATGGAGCCAAGTGACGCAGAGGCCGGTGGGGGGGCCCAGGATGTGAGTACAGGGGGCTTGTTTCCATCCAGGGGGGGATCGGGCTCCTCTCACTCTGACATTTTGGCGCATGGTCGTCCGTGTTCATGTGTGCTGACACGGCTGCTGCTCTTGCTGCCTTCTGTAAAATCCCTCATTTGGGAAACTCATGGGGTCTCCGGTAATCTCTGTACCGCCCTTTAGCGTTCAGGTCTGGTCGGGAGTTGAGCCTCTTCTCTAGCACACGGGTCGGCTGCATCTGTCGTCTTATGTGACCGCAAACATGAGACGGGGGACCACAGAGGAACCATGCTGCTCCTGACCGTAAACTGGATCTTTATCAGGGGAAAACTGCACCCTCCATGTGGTTAATGGGGGGTAGTGAGAAAAGAAAACTGCTGTTCCAGCTAAAAATGAAGCTGAACAGGCTCGGCGTGGGGGGGCGGGGGTGGTGAACCAGTCCGTAACCTCGAGTCGTACACCTTTTGGGTTCAAGAAACACAGAACGCACCAGTTTGTGGAATCGGTCACAGATTCAGCTATACTGACTCAAAATGCACATCACCTAGTTTTTGCCAATGCAGCCTTTTGCCAAATGTACCATCCATCTAGGACTTGTACTGTTTAAATGAAAAATAAGAGCAAAATTTCCCTGACTTGATCTTAGCTACTGGGAACATTTTGCAGACCACATACATAACGCTGGTGAAAGCCGATCTCATGTGTTGTTTTGTAATGCGGTCTTGTCCTGTCCGTGTGTCTGCCCAGGCTCTCTCCATCCGCTGGTGTGGCTTGAAGCTTCCATGGCTGGACCTGGACTGGTTCATGGACCTCTCGTCCCGAATCACCCAGCTGGATCTGTCCTCCAACAGCCTGTCATCCCTGCCCTCCGTCGTGCCCTGGGGTCTCATCCACCTCCAGACCCTGGACCTCTCCAGCAACCAGCTGAAGGAGCTTCCAGACACACGGTCCTCCCAGGAGATCATCTGCAGCCAGTGAGCCTGCCGCCTGAGCCAGGGGCTGCACTCTTCCCTCCGGGGAGCCTTCTGGAATATTCACTTCACCTGTGCCAACATACCATCTTCCCATGTGATAACAGATTCGTCCTTTTTTTTCCATTTACTGCCCTTATAAGAAGTTTATTTAAGTACCAGCTATGCACAGCAAAGGGGTTGGCATCTCCAGGTCCTCCAATTTACATCTGAAGACCAAACTGGGGTGACTTATCGTACCCAAATTTCCTTCTATAACAAGACTGAGAACAGAGACTGTCCCCTTGTGGTCAGTGTGTCCCTGGCCTATGCCACTTGGGCAGACGTCTTGCTCACCCCCCCCCGGTTTTTGGTTTCTCCGTTCTGAAGGTTGCGCGAGGTCAACCTGTCTCAGAACGAGCTGAGCAGCCTCCCCATTGGCCTGCTGCACCTCACAAGGCTTCAGAAGCTGATCGCCGCCAAGAACCAGCTCACCTCCCTGTTTGAGATACCCAACGGTACGGCGCTTTTACGAGACAGCCGAGCAAAAGGTCCCACTTATACATGCTGAACAGCAGGGAGCGTGATGGGTAAAGGCAGAATGCAGTCAGCTGAATAGTTCCTGTCTTAGTTCCTGGGAGGGAATCTGCTTTTGTCCTCTGGGGCTTTTAAATGGATGGCTTAGACATTTTTAGTTTGTTTTTGAAACTGGAGATTTTTTCCATGTAATACATGCATTTGTAGGAATGGATCAAGCCATGAGGATTTGCATTAGCGTATTCTTTTTTCAGTATTATTTGATTGTTCTGCTCCCAGCACTTCAGCTGCGGCTTTAAACCCCAACTTCTGCGGCTCCGTTACTGACACTCGTGGGTCTGAATGTGTGTTTGCTGCCTGATGAGAATCCAGTTCAGTGCTCTATTCACAGCCGTCCTCTCTCTCTCTCTCAGGAACCAACTGGATCGGCCTGCGTAAGCTGGAGGAGCTGGACGTGTCGGACAACAGCCTGATGGTCCTCCCCACCTCCATCCTGCACTGCCTCAAGTCACTCGTCAGCCTCAATGTGTGCAGAAACAAGCTGAGTCAGTTCCCTGAGCCGTGGGCCTGCCCGTTGGTACGTGCCGGGCCTCGCCTAAATTGTAGCGCTGCTGGTGGCATGGGGGGAAAGTGTGGGTAGTGCTTCACAACTCTACTCCTCACAACAAAACTGGTTTAGAGGGTTTGAATCCCACCACCTCTGTGTGGGGGTTGCACATTTTTGCCAGATTGTCTTGGCCAGTGTTTCCCAACTCTGGGTCCTCGGGGGGCCCCCAGACAGTTCACGTTTTTGCTTCCTCCCAGCTCTTTGTCAGGCAGTCAACATTTTTTCCGTTAGGGAGCTGGGAGGGAACAAAAGCCTGGAGTGTCTGGTGGTCCCTAAGGACCAGGTTGGGAAACACTGGTCTAGACGGGCCATGGAATTAGGAATGGAATTTGATGCCCTTTGTTTGCAGATGTTTAAGATTTACAGCAGCCCTGCTGACGGCTTCCTTCTAAAATTCCGCCACATTGACAGTCCTGTGACTCTCCAACTTTGCAGAAGTGTTGCAAGGCCTCCTCCAATGCGCTCGAGTTCCTCCCCGACACCATCTCCATGTTCTGGAAGACGCTGAAGGATGTGGACTTCTCTGAGAATACCCTCAGAGAGCTACTGCCGCACATCTTTGAGCTAGAGGTAAGTCTGGTCAGACAGGAAGTGCCAAAAGCCTTACTGATGAACACAGCTCCTTTGAGTGGGATTGAGGCATGAATTCTGGTTCTCCACAAGATGGCGTATTTGCTTTTCACGTCACACTGATAGGGCAGTGATGGTTACATGGTGGGTGAGAGCAGGAAAGCTGGTAGGGTTGTACGTTTTAGTCTTGATCAGATTGCGTGACACGTATTTTGCAAACCCTACATTCATATTTGTTGAATGATTGAGAAATGTTTTGAGATGTATTGAAGTTTTTATTACATGTGTATTGGATAGTAAACGGGGATTCATCCAAAGGTGACTGAGCCATGAAATTGGCTCCTGATGTTCTGGGGGTTTGGGCTGGCCTCCCTAGATCTTTCTCTCGTGTCCTCGAATGTCCTGATTATCTCTGCCCATGGTGACACTGAATATGGCCACCTGTTCCTGCCGCAGGGCCTGGTCTCCCTGAAGCTCTGCGGTAACCAGCTTTCCTCCCTGCCAGCAGCCGACAGCTGGAAGTGCTCCCAGCTGAAAAACCTCGATCTGTCCAGGAACCAGCTAGGCAAATACAGGTAAGCGCCCCCCCATGGTCCCTGTGCCAGTCACTTACATGCGTGTATCGGTAGGTGTAACTTTAAACCATCATTTCTGCAGTTCCCTCATTGCGGTACTATTTCTGTCTTGACAGTAAAGTCTTTTTGGCAGTAACTTTCAAAACTGACCTGTTCTAGGAGTGACACAGGAACAAAGACTAGGAAGCTCCCTTTCTTCACTACCTGGAGCAGGAGGGACCCAGAACCAGGTAGGTGAACCTGAGCCATTCATCTGGAGAGTGCTTGTGTTGGACAGAATCAGAGCGTGGCCCTGTTTGTTAATCTCTGGATTCAGGCTCTGAAACTCATCATATGCCTGCTGTCTCCTTGGCAGTGTCTCCCATCGAATTTCCCATAATTCTGCGGGACTCATTGGAAGTGCTTCTCCTGAGTGACAACCAGCTGGAGTGTGTGCCCCAGTCTGTGTGCACCCTGAGAAATCTCTCTGAGCTCTATTTGTCCAAGTGAGTTCAATGGCTTCCTCCATGGAGACCCCCCAGAACACGGAGTGTTTGGACTGGGCCATGCAAATGCCGACTTGCAGTAATCGTACTAGCCATGATTTTGGGCATCTCAGTAGCCTGGGCTGTTGGCTGTGGCGATTTTGAACCCAGATGAGTTTCTCTGCAGCAATCCTGGCATTCGGGAGCTACCGGCAGAGCTGGGGCTGCTGTCCAACCTCTGGCAACTCGACATTGAGCAACTGAGCATCAGCAACATCCCGGCGGAGGTGCGGAGTGAAGGTATGCCAATCTAGGTGCTCCATCTTGGCCATGGCTGGCTGAGAGGGCTCTTGTCGATGGGCAAATAGTGTGCCATCTAGCGAGAGGCTCGCCGACTCCCCCTGTAGGCCAGACCATATGAACGTGTCCATGCCAGACCTGAATGATGTAATAAATGAAGGTCTATTAAATGAAGGTCTATTGTTCTCTTGTTCTCTGTGTCCTGTTAATTGCTATCCTGTGTCATACCATGACTGTTTATGTATTCCTCATCAGTAAGACTGTGCCTGCTGTCCCGCCCCTAACGCCACCCACCCTTCTTCCTCAGGCCCTGCAGCTGTACTGGCTTTCCTGAGGGCTCACCTCCGGAAGGCAGAACGCTGCAAAATGCTGAAGATGATTGTGGTGGGGCCACCCCGGCAGGGCAAGACCACGCTCCTGGAGGCCCTGCAGACCGGTCGGCCCGGGCAGTTTCTCACCCAAGAGTGCAGCGTCAGGACATCTACGTGGGAGCTGGAGCGGCCCAGCGGAGTCAAAGCCACGGTGAGAGACCCCCCCCCCCCCGACCCGCCCACAGCCTGTGCTGCTGTGCTGACATTGCCCCGGTGCAGGGGGTCGCTGTGTATTTGTGATAGCAGGCGGTTTGGTGCCCAAGCGGCAGAGAACATGGCACAGTGGTTAAGCACACAGACCTCTCTACTGTAGCAGGTCTGAGTAAAGGCGCTCATCGTGGAGTATCCAGCCACGTCAGCAGGCCACCGGTCTGCCCTCCCCAGACAAAGGGCCGTGTTGCTGAGAGTGGAGCCGCTCCAGTAGCGGTGCTCTGGCGGTAACCTTTCCGTCGCACCCATTTGTGTCATTTCCCAGAATGGTCCTTGGATGCAGTTAGTCAGTGATTCCGCAATCCGCCGTTTCCACCCTAAATCTGTACGGTGGTGAAAATTTATTGCCTATGAAATGAGTTGTATATCAGGGTGGGGGGCTGGAGCATGAGCCTGCGTGAGCTGCGGCTTGTTAATGGCGCCGACATTAGCTGGAGACCTTGGTGTGGTGGTGCAGATTTCAGGCGCAGTGGGCCTGTATGCCAGGATCTCCCACACATGTGTGTGTCGTCTGGACAGTGACGTGGGTGAAAGGTTAACTGGTGGCTCTTGGGAGTTGAAGCACAGACCCCCCCCCATGAAAGTTGTATCCTTGGCAGTTTTGTTTTAGTTTGGTTTGGGCTACAGCTATTTTTAAACATTTTTCATTGGATTGAAAACCTTTATTGTAATTGCAGCAAAATTTAGTGTGAGACAGTTTGACAACATAGAAGAAACGAAGAACAAAGAATGTAAATTTTTTTTTTTTTTTTTTTTTTTTTAAAGCGTCTTTTCTGACAGATTTGTCCTAAAACGTGACTATGTAGCAACAAGGACAAATTAAATGCATATGATGGAGGGAGACTTGTGTGTTTTTTGTAGGAACTAAATTAAGGGGAGCAAATCAGAGGACTGAACAGGAAGGGAGTGTTACTATGGTAATGATACATTAATGGTCTAGGCCAACGGTGTAGGAGAGTGGAGTTCATGAATACCCAAGGCGGGCTGTAAATGAAGGGGGTTCCTGTGAAGGTTCCGGGTGACGGTCCAGAGGGGTCGCCGAGCTCCCCTGCTGACCGGGATGGTGCGGATGCCGCCCATCGACTGACAGAGACATTTGTTCTTCCCCCGCGGTGAATAGATGGATTCAGTGGAGTTCAACGTGTGGGACGTGGGAGGGCCGGCCAGCATGTCCACAGTCAATCAGTGTTTCTTCACGGACAAGGCGCTGTATGTGGTCATCTGGAACCTGGCTCTGGGAGAGGAGGCGGTGGCCAGCCTGCAGTCCTGGTTGTTAAACATTGAGGTGAGGACGGGGGCCCACCGGCGATCTCTGGGCAGGGCTTTCCCTGTTGCCCTCTCCTGTTCCACGAGACAGTGGTGCATTGTGGGTGGGAGGTGGTGCGCTGATGCTCTGTGCTCGTGTGTCGGCCCCCTGGACACCATGCTATATGTGATTATTCTAGTCCACCTAAAATGTTCCTTAACTTCTCATTCTTGGTTGTCTCAGGGGCAGGGGACATCCTAGTGGGGAGTGTCAGTTCATCACAGGACACACACACACAGTCACACATTTCGGGTAATTAAGGGTCACTAGTTCCGCTGATGCACCATTTTCTGTGAGAATACTATAGTATTCAACCTCACGCGATACAGTTGAAATAGTTAATTCAGAAGTTAGACAGGCTGCTGGGACAGCAGTCCAGTGTATTCTTCTTTTTTTTTTTTTTTTTTTTCTTTGTTTCTTGTGCAATGTGTCACACTGTTTGTGTGTGTGTGTGCGTGCGTGCATACTCCTGATAGGCCAGTGCCCCTAATTCTGCTGTGATAGTGGTTGGCACACACCTGGACCTCATTGATACAAAGTTCCGCATAGAGAGGATCGCGACGCTGCGCGCCTACATCCTGGCACTGTGCCGATCGCCGTCCGGTGCCAGAGCCAGTGGTTACCCGGACGTCACCTGCAAGCACCTGCAGTAAGTGTCCGCTGGGTCTTAGCTCTCTGAGCTTAGTGTGTGTGGCCCCATCCCTGAGACCTCGCCTCCTGCTCTCTTCCCTTAGTGAGGTATCCTGTAAGACATCGGAGGGCCTGGATGGCCTGAAGAGGCTCATTTTCCAAGTGGCCTGCACCATGAAGGACGTCAGCACCTCCTCCAGCGGCCACAAGCTGGTGGGGAGACTGGTGGGTTAGGGTTAGGCCATCTAGCAGTAGTGGGCTTTAAAGGGTGGTTGTAGATTTCAGGCGGATGCAGAGTCAGTATTCAGTGGAATGTGGTGGGTAATTGCTGGTTATTGAGAGGAGTTTGATGGGCCTTGCCTGAGTAGTAGGTCTTGTTTGTGGGCATGGTGGGTGCTGGTGGATCTCTGTGGGTATCTGGTGGAGATGTCTGCTTTGTGGATCACATAGGAGTATTGGGCTCCAGCTGTGTCTCACTGAGGTTCCTCCATGCAACCCACAGATACCGAGAAGCTACCTCCTGCTGCAGGATGCCGTGATCGCCGAGCAGCAAAGGCGGGATGCAGAGGATGAGGTGCAGTACCTCACTGACCTAGAGCTGGAGAAGATCATTGAGCAGAACCCAACTAGTGACATAAAGGACTATGAGGACCTCCAAACCGGTAACATGCCGTGTGAAACCGTAACTAGGAGTCCTGGCTGTCAAAGCTGTTAGCACTCTGCCCATTTGAATAGGCCTTTATTCTGTTAGACCAGGTCAAGGTAGTTAGCTTGTTTTAAGCGTATCTAAACAGTGTCTAGATACAGATGCGTCGTTATCAGTCACTTCTTGTTTTACTGAACAATGTTTAAGCCATGTGCTGCAAAGCTGTTACTTATAACAGAAGTCCAGTTTTTCAACTTTTTGTGAAATAAGGTGACTAGTGATTTGGGCTGGCCCTTGATTTCCCTGGGAAGAAGCTTTAGAGGGATAGTGGCCTCGGTCTTACTGAGTCTGTTGTGGTGTGGTTAGTGCTACTGTAACTGTGACACCCCCCCACCGGCAGCCATTGGCTTCTTGATCGAGACCGGCACCTTGCTGCACTTTCCGGACACCAGCCATGGACTCTGCAAACTCTACTTCCTGGATGCTAAGTGGCTCTCCGAGTGCCTGGAGCGCATCATCAACATCAAGAGCTCGCGCTCCGTGGCGCGGAACGGCGTCATCCGCGCTGAGGACCTGCGCATGCTGCTGGTGGGCACTGGCTTCACAGAGCAGACAGAGGAGCAGTACTTCCAGTTCCTGGCCAAGTTTGAGATCGCCCTGCCCGTGGCTAATAACAGGTTGGACCTTGCAGCTCTGTTTCTCGAGCCGCAACTACGATAAATTAACATTGAAAGGCTCCTCTAATCAGATTCCATTTCCTGAGAGGAGCTTTTGCCTTAGGTTAACCGTACAAATGAACGGCAAGATTTCTACCCGGCTTTTTGTCAGATGTGTCATTTCCAAATCCGCAGTTACCTGCTACCTCACCTCCTGCCCCCGAAGCCTGCCATGGACATACATTGCTTCCGGCAGCAGACCACCAATACCATCCAGAGACTCTTTAAGATGAGTTTTGTGCCTGCGGGCTTCTGGGAACGATTCATTGCCAGGATGCTGATAAGTCTCACAGAGATGGACCTCCAGGTATTCCGCCATATTGCCATAGGGGATGGGGCCTCAATAAAAAAAAAAAAACTCGAACCAACACAGCAACAAATTTTGCTAGAAACCTACGATTTAGTTTTTCTTTCTTTTTCCCCCAGACTTTTGAAAACAAGAGAAACACGAAAAACCTCAGAAACCGTAACTCGGTTATTTACAGCTTTGCCGGTAACCAGCAGAGGAATCGGTGCAGCACATTTAGAGTCCGTCGCAGCCAGACTATCTACTGGAAAGAGGGCCTTCTGGTCACCTTCGACGGGGGTTATCTGAGGTGAGCGGCGTTCAGCTCTGCACCGCTACCTTTCACCCATAAACAGATATCTTCACCCACAAAGAGTCACTTTCATAACTTTGTGTTCTGTTAGTGTTCTGTTCTGTTGGCTTTCAGCTTTGTATCAAGTGACCGGAGGGTGGCGCCTTATTGATTCATAAGTCAGTGTGTCAGCTTCACAAGGTTTGACATAATCATGGCGTGGCGCCGGTTGGTGGTTGATTCACTGCCTTTATTGTTCCTTCATAGTGTGGAGTCGTCAGACCTCAACTGGAAGCAGAAGAAGAGTGGTGGCATCAAGATCATCTGTCAGTCAGACATCCGTGATTTCTCAGCCATGGCCTTCATCACGGATCACGTTAACTCGCTGATCGAGCAGTGGTTTCCCGGTGAGATCCCGCTTTCCTTTGAGCAGGCCTACGACTGGGGGTGGGATATGTCATTGAAATGAAGGCCTTTGCTCTTCAGCAATTAGATGCTGTTCTGACAGTGTGCATTTATTTGCAGCACTGACGGCCAGTGAGAACGATGGCTCGCTGCTCATGGAGCAGTACGCACCATGCTCCGTCTGTGTGCCAGCAGCCCGAGCAGGACCCCAGGAGGCACGGTCAGGTGCTGTGCACCTCTTCAACATGGCAGACTGCGTGCTGGCTGCGGTGGACAAGGAACATGTTGTTTGTCCCAACCACCCACAGCAGCCTGTCCTCCTGCAGGAGCTGGTACCTGAGCTCTTCATGACAGACTTCCCTGCACGGTAACACCCCCCGCCCCACCACCGCCATCCAAAGGCCTCTGTTTCTCTACACTTGGGCCACTTTTCCACTGCAACAAGTACTCTACTCTCGGTACTTCAAAAAAGTACCAGAAGAGTGGTACTACTTTCGTCCGTTTTCCACTAGCATAAAAACTGGTACAGCCGCTGAATGACATCGTCACAACGCATGGCGGGGTATTTTGTACCCTGGGCTGGGTGTGTGTGGGGGGGGGGGGTTGTTTAATATTAATACCAGCCTCACACGTTATACCCATGCAATTCGTATATCGCAAGGACCATGGTAGTCAGTTGATTTGAGATTGAGGCTTTTTCACACTTTTTATCTTCATACTGTGTGAATGCTGGGGTTTACGTTTCACGAAAACAATTTAACTCCATCATAGGAAACAAAACTTAAAACCGTTGCAATTTTAATGATCTTTTTTCAATGTTACCTAGAATACGTTAAAACCATTTTGAAGCATACCTCCATTGCTTTTGCGTAAGCCCCGCATGCACTGAAACAATCATAAACAGCAAAAAATTCCGAGACAGTTTTCTCATTTTTTGCGGTATAAATATCCCAGTATTTATTTCAAGAAAATCACATTGCAATATTTGGAATTTTTCCAATATTGTGTAGCCCTAGTATATTATTGTTCGGAATAACAGATCTAATAATTAAAGCTTTAGTCTTTTTCTAGGCATTCATTATATGTATTATTATTATTATTATTATTTATTTATTTTTTTTTTTAAGATTCATTTATTGTTTCCTAATGATGCTTTTTTTCAGGATGGCAGATGTGTTTGTGAGGCAGGTCATTTGCATAACCAATGCCTGCGATATCTGGAAAGCTTGGCTAGATTTTGCATTTCCCAGTGTCTGCCTTTGCCAAACCGAAGTGTGTGTGGATGTGTGTTTGTGAGTCGTGTCATGGACACGTTCCACATGCACCCACACGGTTGAGTTAAGTTTACGGGCCTCTGACTTTCATTGAGTCAGCATGAATAGTTTCCATGACGCTTCATACTTTTCCCCCGTCTTAGGAGAGGAGGGGCTCATTTTCATAGCAGATTACGAAGTTGGTTTGTATTTCGCGCTGATTTAAAATTGTCTCTGATGGAAACTCCTCCATACCCTGCCCTTGCCCTGGCTCTCGCCGGCGATATGCGGACGAGGACACGCAGCCCAATTCACAGATCAGCATAATCAGTTGCCTGAAATATTCTCTTACACAAACATTCCCTAATCCTGAGGAAGCAGAAAAACATTGACTGAATACTGCTTTCCTGGATTGTTGGTGCTACCAGCTAATCTTAAGAAAATAGCCATATCTGTGTGTCCTTACATACACGTTATTCATTCTGGCTGGCAGATCAGATGAGAAACAAGATTTCTAGTGTATGTTAGTGTTTGGGATTGAAATGTTTATTTAGCTTTCGCATTTGCATTTGGAATGTGTTCCAGCACAAGTCTTAACGGGACTCCTAACCAAACGAGTTATCATTGTGGCCAGGCCACAAATCGACATTGGGTTACGTTAAGTCGCGGTAACGATTTGATTATAAGAGAAGCTACACAAGATCGGCAAGGATCTTTCTAGAAGCCTTATGGATGTGGCAGTAAGTTGGAGGTGGAGATCACATCCCACAAGCCTCTGAACTCTATTACAGCTTGTTCCTGGAGAACCAGCAGCTGGAGTGCAGCGGGGAGGAGCAGGACATCCTGGGCCAGGGGGGCAGTGGGACTGTCATCTACCGGGCCAAGTACCGGGGCGAGCTGGTGGCCATCAAGCGCTTCCACTTCAAAAAGTGCCGACAGCTGTCCCTGGCCTATCGCACAGGTACAAGTGGGTGGGGCCTAATGGGGAGGGGGGGGTCTTTCTGGCTCACTTGGTAGTTGTGTGACAAATGGTCATTAGCTTCTTTAGCCAATGTCCCTTGGCGGCCATTGGGTCTAGACAGTGACCCGTGGTCCAATAAGCAAGCTGTTCAGATTTCCTGAAGCAAATCAAACAGAGTAGACTAGTTTTGTGGGACTGCTTGGGCCGGTGTCTCCACTCCCACTGAAGAGGGGAATATAGTTCCCCACAAACGCCTCCGAAGTAACAGCTCACCAAGATCGAAGGCAAGCCCCTCCACCCGGTCTCTCGCTGCATCACTTCAAGTGACCTGCCCTCTTAAGGCAGGGCTGTAATCGTGTTGGTGGCTGACTGCTGTGCTTCGGAGCTTAGGGGCCCTTTAACGCAGCAGGCTGCCACCCAGCTGTGGGGCCTCCCTCATAATCGGGTCTTGTGCGAGTTGCCAGCGGTTACGAGTGTGCAAGCCACAGCTGGCCCTCACTGGTGTTTGTGATTTTCTCCTAATCCCTCTCTCCCCCGCTGTCGTCTTCTCTTCCTCTCACTTCCTGTCTCATCTCGTCCCCTCATTACGCCCCCCCCTCCCCCGGCACAGTGTCATCTGCCTCCAGCCTCCCCTTGCCGTCTCCCTCCGATAGCCGCATGGCTTCTGTAACGCCCCCCTCGTTGTTCACCCCTGTTCCCGATAACAACCCAAATCAGTGTCGTGTGGCACTAATTGCCTTTTCCTATCTGAAAGGCTTTCACTTTTTATTATTTTATTTTTTTAAGCTGTTTTATTATACGTCCCTCGTCCTCATTAACGAGGGCATTGGAGACGGGCTTGTAAAAACCTTGCTGAGAGAAGCATTAAGCAACTTAATGACCCTGCAAGTCTACAGGATGTGCTCAAGTAAATATTTATACGCCTTTTTCTTGCCCGCTGTTTCTTGTCAGATACGTTCATTCAAGAGCTTGTTTGTTTTGCTTGTTTGTTTGCTTAAGTTATACTTGTAATAATGTTAGTTCAGGGCCAAAACGGTGTGGATAGTGACCCCTCTGACGTGGCACTCTGCTAGACGTCGTGTTTAGTGTCATTGGCAATAGTGGTAACCCTCACTTGTGAGCCAATTGCTGCGTTCGCAAAATATGAAGATTCTATAACACAAAAGACTATTTGCTAACACTAGAATATGTCATTTAAGTCAAAAAGGTAATGTGTGTGTTTTTTTTTTTTCGGGTGTGGATCTGGCGGAGCTTCCTGTTTTACCCATCTTGCGTTTTGTCTAATTGACCTGTACGAATCTCGCTTCCTCCTCCTGCTGGGGGAAAAACACTTTCTATATTTGCTCAGTCACAGAATACCTCGTAGGTGATTTATGAGCCGTGGGTGAAATTACACTGTACTGTAAGCTATTTAAGCTATGGGTTTTGGTGAAGCCAAACGTTGCCTTGTAAACCGTTTCCAGTTGCATCTGGGGGAGGGGATGCCTGCCTGCTGGTTTGGGTCTCATGCTGAGAGCCTCTCCGACCCCAGAGGGTCAGCCCCCCAGGTCACTGGCCAGAGGCCGAGCAGAACCTGGCTGGGCCGGGCTGAAAGAGCTACTGTTCGGGGGTGGCTCTAACCCGTTTGTCTTGTGATCTGCGGGGGCATGAAAGGACCTCCGTTTTCTTTTCTTTTTGAAACCCAACACCTCTCGTAGCGGTTTAGTGCCACTCAGAGCAGCTTGTCGGCCACTGGGCTTGAAGCCCGGGGTTTAACAGTCGAGGGCAGCTCCGGCTGTAACTCAGGCAGGCGGAAACGGGGCCTTTATTTCCTGGCCAAAACATATACTGGGTTCCCCAGGTTGTAACACTGCTGTTCTGCCGGCTGTCCAGTATGTCTGGGAGTTAAAATGTATTCAAAACAACCGGGGTATATTTGACTTGCTTTTGTCGGCCTGTATAACTTGGTGATTAACGAGGTTGTTTGCCGTGCTGGGGATGCCTGTGTCCACGCAGACACCATGATGAAGCACTTGCAGTCCGTGGATGCCAGCAGGACCTTCTCAGAGTTCCGGCAGGAGGCCAGCATGCTGCATACGCTGCAGCACCCCTGCATTGTCGCCCTTCTGGGCATCAGCATCCACCCGCTCTGTTTCACCCTGCAGCTGGCGCCGCTGGGCAGCCTCAACAGTGTGTTGGAAGAGCGGGCCAAAGGTACGGCAAGCAGCTGGGCCTGTACGGTTTTTTTTTCTTGCCCGCTGTTCATTGTAAGACACGTTCATTCAAGAGCTTGTTTTTGCTTGATAACTTACACATTTGATAATGCTCGTTCGGGGCTGTTACAGTGAAGAGGGTAACGCCTCTCACGTGGCGCTCTTAGGTGTTGTGCCGATTATCCAGCTGCCTCCCCCAGATTAAAGCATCAGTCATATTCCCGCATGTTAATGAAGGGCTGTCACCCACGTCTGTCCCTGTCGCCCTCCTCAGGTGTGCGCTACATGCCTCTGGGGCATATGCTCACTTTCAAGGCGGCCTATCAGATCGCTGCCGGCCTGGCCTACCTGCACAAGAAGAGCATCATCTTCTGTGACCTGAAGTCCGACAACATCCTGGTCTGGTCGCTGGAGGTCTGCCAGCCGGTGAACGTCAAACTCTCGGACTACGGCATCTCTCGCCAGTCCTTCCATGAGGGGGCGCTGGGGGTGGAGGGCACCCCAGGCTACCAGGCCCCCGAGATCAAGCCTGGCATCGTGTATGATGAGAAGGTACTGGTCATCCTGTCATGGTGCATCTTGTGGAATGTGTTGGGGGTGGTTTCAGACCTGCTTGGGGAGATGACAGAGGTTCTAGGATTGTTGACATTGGTACCCGATATTAGTATCGTGCCCAGACCCGATTTAACCGAAGGCTTCAAACAAATACGCTGTTATTTTAAGTTTCTTATGTCCTTCAGTTGTTTTATCCAGATCTTGTATTTCCTTGCTTGTTACACATCTGGCCTCCACTGTTCTCAGTCAGAAACTCAGCCGGCTTTGAATCACCGGCTCCGATTCCCCCAGAGACACTCCCCCAGAGTGGCTCAATGAGTGCTTCCTCTATAAATTGCCTTTGCAGTGAGATGCTTGCTGAGAGATTAAAGCCAGTGAAGCATTTGGGTAAATATGTCCGCCTCGCAGATTAAAATCTGTGCAGAGGCTCATTGATTTGTGGACGTTCCCCCCCACCTGACTTTGATGCCCTCTGCAGACTCTAATTGAGTTTTGACAGAAGGTGGTGTAATATTTCAAGCCTCCGCTAGTGACGCATAGGACTCTGGGTCAGTAACCTTGCCCCAGGTAGCCCTTAACTTTGCAATAAAATCGTCTAAGCTGCTCACTTCATATTTGCAATGCGTTTGCAAATCACCCTGAGTAAACTTGTCGACTGGGCAAACATCGATGTTATTTACACTGCAAATAAAACTGGAATTGACTTTATTTTTCGCTCCGTGTAGCAATTTAGTGTGTTATAAATGAACCATTTCTTAAACTGTTTCTACGACCTTAAAATATTTCACATGCTTGGTGCATGATGTAATCAGAGACTAGTGGACTTCTCTGAGCCGCCCCGCAGTCCCGCGATTAGCCTGTTTATGGTATGTCTGTTGCTGCTCCAAGTGGCGGTCAATCATACTGCAGGCTCTTTGCCTTTGGATCCAATGTTATGAAGGTGGTCATTTCCATTGAATCTTTCTGTAATTCATTGAGAAATGCTTCCTTTCCAGTACACAATCAGTGGTAATTTTAGAGGGATGCTGATGGCTATTCTGTGAGACTCCACCACCCTGGGTGACTTGAGCGTTGTTCCGGCTTGCAGGTAGACATGTTCTCTTACGGCATGGTCTTGTACGAGCTACTGTCCGGGCGCAGGCCTGCCCTGGGCCAGCATCAACTCCAGATCGCCAAGAAGCTGTCGAAGGGTGTGAGGCCGGTGCTGGGCAGCCTGGAGGAGGTGCAGTTCCACTGTCTGCAGAGCCTCATGGTGGAATGTTGGGACACCAAGCCAGAGAAAGTGAGAGTGCCCCCCATAGTAATGCTGCAGGCTTGTAGATTGTGGCAGGGAATAATAACGAAGAATCGCCGCAGGAGCTGGCATTCCTGCTGTCACTGATCTCTGTTATCCTGCCTTCCCTCCTCCAGCGCCCTCTGGCTGCCCCTCTTCTTCGACAGATGCAGGAGCCCAGTTTTCCCTGTTTCAAGTACCTGCTGTCCTGCGAGAATCATGACCAGCTCTTCCTGCCTGGCCAGCAGGGCCACAGCGCTGTGTTCTGGGATGGGGAGAAGGACGAGAGGTGTGTGTGTATGCGAGTCTTGCCCGGCTGGAGATGCAGTCCTACCTGGAGAGCCCCACTGGAGGCTGACTAGCCCTGATAACGCTCATTACTGTCCTGTAGATAATTGGATTTGACGGTTAAACGTGGTCTATCACCTCGGCATGCTGTTAATTTACCCGAGGCAGGCGTGAACGATCATTTAAGTTGTGCTGCCTCTGTGGGGGCAGATACGTGCTTATCTTGCGAAGTAAGCGGACTCTTAATATTCACGAGGAGACCGGGCTGTAATGAAACCGATAATGGGCGGATCGAGCCCCAAAACGAGGGCCCTACGGGTTGATCGTTCTGCGAGTGCTCCCAGACAGAATGAGTAATCACCTCGCTAGCTGAGCATGGCACCAGGATTCTGGATATCTAAAGCTAATTTCGGTTCTGCACAAGAGGGCTTTTATCACTGGGTGCAGGTGTCAGTAATTACCTGTGATACCTTCCTTGCAATCGGTTTGAGATGCATCATTCGACTGGAGAGCCGAGTCCCTCATCTCTGCATGCTTGGCTCACCTTCACTCTGACCTCTGATCACTGACCCATAATGATGTCATTCCAACCAGGAGTGAAACCAGATCTGCTTATTTTCTCCACCCACCCCACCCCGGGTGGGTTTTCCTGGGGCTTAGCGCATGTGTGTTCACGGTGACGGCCGCAGAAATCGCTTGGGGGTTGAGGCAGGTTTTACATTCTGTCTCTCAGGAACTACACGGTGGTGAATCTCGATAACGGTCAGACGGAGGTGAGGAGGATGCCCTGTCCTGGAATGAGACTAAGCTGTCAGCTAAAGACTGAGAACACCCTCTGGACGGCGACGGAGGTGGGCTTCTGGGAAATGCTCCCATAATCCTATTTATGTTACAGTGTTTAGCACAGTGAGCCTTTTTTCAAACACAGGGATATACGTGGACAGATCTAAGTGGAAGCCCAGATGGGCCACCAGCAAACGCGTTCAGTGGGGTTTCCTCAACACGTAAAACAAATGCATTTAGAGACGTCATGAATTCGGTCACCTGGCCTTGTAGAACTCCCCTGAATATCTGCTTAGCCTCTTCCTGCTGCTGCCCCACCTTCGCTGTGAGTAACAAGGGCTCATGGCAATTTTCCCAGGACCACGTCATCTACATCTACAGCCTGAAGGAGATGTGTCCTCTCGGATATCCTCAGCGGCAGCTGGCCTGCCCGGCCATGGTCACATGCCTGTTCCTGGTGCCAGCCAAAAAAGAGGTAAGGGGGGCCAGAGAGGTCCCATGGTGTTCATTCAGCCGTTAAGCCCTTCGTTAAACTAATTAGCTGTCCAGTAAATCACCTCAGATGGGGTCGGTCAGGTGCTGATTAAATAGCATTCTGTGGGCCCTTGGTGTACTGGAGTTTCTACCAGGAGCGGGAGGGTTTAATGACCCCCACCCACCTACCCACTGTTTGGGACGATTTCAGCACCATCACCCCAAGTGTACTGACAGCTTTTTCTGTGGACTATTTTTTTATCCACTATGTCTAATACACAGCTGTTTAATACGCTACCAGCTTTTATAACTGAGCACTTTATGTAATTGTACATTCTGCACAAGTGCCAAGAAATGTGTTCAAGAAGCTTACCCCTCCCTTAAAGAAATGTTCTCATCCACACCGAAGTCCCAGCCTCTGAGCCCTAAGTTTGTATACTTAAGACAACAGTCAGAATCTTTAATGTGACTCGAGCAAGGCTGCTGGAAATTTGTGTGGGCGCAGTTTGCTACATTTGGAGACATATTATCAAATGACATCATAATTTGAGGTGGTGGAGGTTGGGTCAATTAGGTCATATTCTCTGGGGGGAGCAAAAGAAAAGCCAGACCAGGTTTCGTAATGCAGAAGCCAGCCTCACACCTTACGGGTTGTGCTCGGTTTTGCTGACGACCACCCGGGGGCACCTCTGCTGCCACCCCGCTCTCACCCCTCTTCTCAGGCCCTGCCCCTGGTGTTCGTGGGCATGGCCGACGGCCTGTTGGCCGTGTACATGCTGTGTGACGACATGCCCCTGGACGGCGAGACCTACCTGTGCTCCCACACTGTGAACCGCTCGCAGTTCCAGCTGGAGGACACGGACCCGCGGCAGCGGCCCTACCCGGTGCTCAGCATGGCGCTGGTGCGCGGCGACTCCGAGGTCTGGTACACCAACGGGCCGGGCCTGCTGGTGGTGGACCGCCTGTCCTTGCAGGCAGTACGCCGTCTTGAGCCGTACCGGGTGCCTTCACGCATCGTGTCCCTGGCCGCCAGCTCAGCTTGCTGGGGCGAGGAGGCTGTCTGGTGCCTGGACGACCACACCAACACATTGCTGATGTACCACGCTGCCACCTACAGGCCGTGCGCCACCTACGCCTGTGGGGACGCCAGCCCTCTGCGGGACACTTTTGGCGTAACCTGGCCTTCGGGGACGGCCTGTAGCCCCCCGTCCTCGCCCCAACAGGATGGCCCCGAGCAGGGACACAGCTCGGCGGAAGTGAGGATCTTGTACGAGGAGAACGCCGGCACACAGATCCTCTGTCACCAGGACTCTCTGACTGACTACTGCTCCGTGAGCTCCTCGGCCTGCTCCCTGGAGCACCCCTGCCGCATGGAGCATTCTGGATCCTGGGCCATGAGCTCCCTCGCCAGCTCCAGCGTGCCAGCCTCCCCTGAGGTCGAGGAGCCCGACGGGCTGCGGGACGGGATCCCTGCGTGTCCCTCCCACACTGTGATTGCAGAGCCTGCCCTGGAAGGCCACACTCCCCCACACCTGCAGGCCCTCGCCGTGCTGGCTGTGAAAGGCACGGTGTGGATCCCCAGGTACTGACGGGTCATTTTAAAAGTGCCCATGGTATTATGGATTTGGTATTTTATGGAGAAAATAAGAAAAAGAACAGAACTACGGTATTACAAATACACGATGTATTTAGAAAAATATGGAGGGGGGGGGGGGGGGGGGAAACAACATCCCAGGGTCATTTTACTGCTCTGTTCTGTGGACTGCTGATGTGTTGGTTTTTTTTTTTTTTTTTATTATTTGTATTTTTTTGACCCCCTGAGCTGTGTGTGTTGTGTTTTGCAGGCGTGGGGGGGACATGATAGTAATCGAGCTGCAGCAGCAGGGGGTGCTGCACCAGGGACGTGTCATTGCGATGCTCCACGCACCGGGACCGACCCAGTTCGGGTAAGCTGGGCTCTGTCCTGATTCCCGCTCCCCGGATGCCTTTGTTGTTCCTCTTGAGGGGTGTTTCTCTACCAAGAACACAAAGATTGTACTTGTGGTCTTGGCAAAAGTGGTCTTGGTAAGCTGCCTTCCAAGAACAAATTTGGGCAAAAACGACATCTGGGGATTTTTACCGTCCTCCGTGCTCCTGTTCTTGAGTCTTGGAACTGGTTTGTGGGAATTTAAGATGATGTAAAATGGGTGCGCAAGAACACGAGCATGGTCAGGTACGCATGTTGCAGATTATATCATGTTTATCTTTTTTTTTGTTTGTTATTGAGAAGCAGCCATGGCCTCACTTGTGATGTGCTGGGAAACAAATCTCTCAGCACAACGGCTAAACGCTTCTCCCCCATAAAGATGGAAAGTCCATATTGATCGGGTGACTCTTTCTCCAGTCTGTAATTATTTTGCTCCGGATTCTGCCAGCTGTTCAATTCATGACAGATTTTTTTTTTCCCTCTTTGGGGGGGGGGGACATTTTGCATAGTGGAAGTCTTTGTCCCACCTTCGCGGTCTGTAGCACTATTGACGCCTCGTGGTGGATGGGTATGCCACACGGCGAAGTCCTCAATCAGCGCGGGACACTCCCACTGTTAATGCACATGATGGGGGCATCGGCCGGGGGCTCCTCCAAGGGGGCTAGTTCCTCCCCCCATTCACTCGTAAAACAGCTGTTGGGAGGTCCTACATTTTTCCATTCCCACATAATTGGGAATTTCTCCGTGTTATAAGCTTGTAATGACGTAGGAGAGTGAAAAGTGCCCCCCTAGTCACCACTTCTGTACATCCACCGCTAAGCCAAAGTGTGAGGTCTTTGGCACGAGGCTCTACATGACCCAGGAAGAACCTACACACTAATATCTTCTTTTTTTTTTTTTTTTAAATGCCCTCCTCTCCCCTGCAGGACCCTGGTCGGGGCAGCTGTGGTGGCAAAGGACACGGTTGTGTGTGGTTTTCGGAATGAAACCGCGCAGTGGTGCCTAGCGGTCTGGAGGAGCTGGGGGGCCAGGGAGATGGAGGTCTTCTACCAGTCCTACGAGGAGCTGGGGCGGCTAGAAACCATGAAGAAAAGAAGGTAGCCCTTTGCCTGCTCAGAATCGGGGGCCCAGCCAGGGGGCCGAGGGCAGCGGTAGGGGGCGTGCGACCTGACATGTACTCCACCATGATGGGGGGGGAGCCTTGGGAGGAGGGGGGTGCTTTCCATGGACCAGCAGTGTAGCCGTATCCCGGCGACAGCATGTGTGTGCTTACGGCTCGCCGCGGAAACTGGACTCCTGTTTCTCACCGTCACGTGGGGACTTTCCGGGCCGCTACGCCGTCAGAGAGACGGGTAAGAGAGAGAGCAGCCTGAGCAAACGGAATCGAGTGGCGTGTCCATGAACCACTGCACCTTCAGAGGGAAAATCGGGGCAGGCCCTCTGAGCTGCAGGCACAGGGGGATCACAAGGCCTGCTCTGAAATCCTGACAATCCCCGGCTGCTCAGGCATTTAGTCGATGGGTAAAATGCAACTGCACCTTTATGAACAAGAGCTGTATTTTTTTTTTCTATTATTTGTGAGATAAAGCATGAAATATATTCAACTAATTTAATTTATACTATTCTATACTGTTCACAATCACTCATCTGCATGTGTATATAGGAAATATTGTTCCTTTCTAAAATAAATCTATGCAATAGACCCCCGTGCATCTCTTTTACAGTCTTCTCACCTGTCCTCAAATGAGCTCTATGAATTTAAAAGCAGACACTCAGCATTTTTACAAAGTCAGAAGGAAACGAAGGCGTCCCCATGGAAGAAGGTCGAGTTTTGGTCAGGTGAAGTGGTGAAACCTGAGCGGGGACGATGCTTGGCCAGCCCCGTGATGTGGAATTGCTATCCCGCCCCAGCCGGCTGGCCCTGAGGCAGAGTGCCATGCTCCTGAAGCGATCCGTGCAGAAGGCCGAACGGTGGCATGGATGATTGATGGTGATGAGTCAGGCACCTGGATGGTGAAATGATTGCGGTTTTCATGGCACCAGAAGCCACCACAAAATAGGCTAATCGCCGAGCCCTGAACGAAGACCGTTGACCCAGAAGCTGGGCGCTTTGGCCTTGCATATCAACGGGGCTGATTAAATTTTAGAAATTCCAAAAGGGAACAAGTCTGGGGGGAGGGTGAGCACCTGAGATCGGACTGTGAGGACCTTAAGAGGAATTGCGTCAGTTTGTTATTCAGCCCTAATGTGGTGCAGAGAACAACTTCTTGGGTCAGAAGATTAGATGTTAATGCGTACAAACTGATAAATGTGCCTCCACCCCCCTCCCCCAAACACGATGACGTGCTACCTGAGTGTCCAGCAGTACCTGGGGCTCGAGAAAATTCCTGGCAGCAAATCGGTGCTTATTCCTCTTTGCCAGGTTCTTGGAAAACACATTGGAGGCCACCAGAGCAACACGGCGAACTGGCTCAGGATGGGATCGATATCACTGGGTCCAGGAGCAGTCCAGTAGGTTCTGAACGTTCCTCCAAGCCCAGTGGTTTGTAGTATGGTTAGCAGACTCTGGCTGCCAGAAGATCCCGGGTCTGCATATGAAGCCACATACATCAATCATTTTGACAAAACTTTCCACAATGCGCACATAAGAAAATGTAGATTGATATTGTTTAGGTTTTTTAGCACAGTGGTTAAGGACTGGTCAGCCATATTCCCTGGGGAGGCCATGCTGTAGTCTTTCTGTGGATGGTGCTTAACTTTGCTCCAATGAAACATCTAAGTGAAAGCAGTTACTCTGGATGAGGGAGAGGCTGCAGTTACCATTGAGTCTGGGCTTTTTGGATGGTTCAGGCCTGCTTATTCACTGTTTTTTATTTTTATACTTCTGCATTTCAAACTGAAGAACGTGATACTGAAGCCAGTGATTTTTCTAAGCCCTACGTTCCTTCTGGTCTTCAGCACCTTGGGTTCTTGAGATGCCCTATTTGTTTTCTGGTTCTGCCAGTGTCTACTGTGAGGTTTCCTGCCACTTGCCATCACCTCGCCTCTCCTGTGCTGCTTACCCTTCCCATAAGCCACCGCTGGAGGCCGTGTCACTGTGGCTGTTGCCCTGGTCCCATCCACGTTTCGTAAGCTGTTCTCTGTCCTGTAAAGAGCTCGACCCCATGGCTGAGGGCGGTGAGGGCTTCAGGGATGGGGGTTTCAAAGCAGCACGGGCTGCTAATTGCTACCAGGTGCTCGCCAGCCCTCTGGGGTCTGGTTCCTGAGAGAAGTGGGGGGACCCAGCTGCCAGCACCTCTACTCCCGCTGGGCAGCGACCAGCCATCATGCAAAGCTGATGACCTCACTCACACCCCCGAGCCGTAATGGCTTCCGTGAAGAGGACCGGGTCCAGCTGAACTGCAGCCACGGTTCGTCCAGCTCTGTAACAACCACCCGTGTTACCGCCGGGTTGGAGCCACCCTCATCACAGCTGCCGTCAGCCCAGACACCATCAGTCTCTAACGACACGCTGGTATCGGGGCCCCGGGAAACGCAGTGCTCGATGATGATTTCACCTCGTATAGCCTCCAATTACCAAGCTGTGAATGAAACGAAGCGTGCGCCCAGTTGGGCATATACCACTCACGGAGGCTGTCTCACGCCTCTAATGACATGGTAATAATTCTTCACATCACAGGCTGGTGCATTGCACCATGGGAGCTTGGAGGCCTCATTTGTGTGTGCAGAAGGTGTATGATTTTGGTTTTTTAGGCCAAGGTTTCTGATTGGTGAAATAATGCCAAGGTTTGGCCGGTTGCCTCGGACAAGAGCTCTTCAAAACATATATGGAATGGCGATGGATGCTTTTTATACTGGTCTGTTTATAGGATTGCTGCTTTCAGCTTGATTTTAAATCCACCCTGTTTAGATGTGGTGGCGCCATGACCGAAACATTCGCTGCAATCGCGTACCAGTTCGCATCCCGGCGAGGCCTGAGAACACGCCTCTTTCCGCTCGGTTCCACCTTTGGCCAGATTGCTGTCGGCCGTTTTGTCAGCAGCTGAGTAAATGCAGTAGAGACCATTTTTCAAAGATGCTTGTCATAGCCTGTTCTGTGGAACTGTTTTCTGCTATGCAAGATTTCTATGAAAACCCAGACTAATAACAGACGCAAGCAGTTTAAAAGAAGAAAAAAAAATAAGTAAATCATAGTAGCGGCACATGCCCTCTGCTGTTGTTAATTGGTTATTCCTACTGTCCATCCTACACAGGTAAGCCAATTACTTCTGTCGATGCTTCTGAAGGGGCGGGCACATGGTGCATCTCCATCCCACCAGATAATCTTCATTTTTAAGTCATACATTTTCTTGCAGTTCCTTTAAGGGAACCACAACAAGCTCCGTGCCTTTTAATCAGCCACAGCTTTCTCCCGGAGAGCGGGAGACTTAGCGTCAAGAATTTAAAAATTTGTTCATATAATCCACGTTGATGCTCAGTTCCCAGAAAGCCTGGCCCGTACGAAAATGTGCATGTTCCCCAGTCAGTGCCAGTGCCACAAAGCTCTCAAAGTCCTTTATGTACCTTTATAAATATTAAAATGATCTTCCCCTGGGCTTTTCTGCTACGATGGTCAGTTGTTACATTCTGCCCCATGCAGAGAGAGGGGGACTAAACATTGAGGATGTGTATCAGCATCCATGTCTGTAAAGCACATACCCGTCAGGAGCAGGACTATGATGTCAGCGATGACCTCCCCCAATACTATTAGTATATTTATGACAAACCTGAGCTAATAGATGTCAATCTGCTCTTTCTAGCTGAATAAGCAGCTGTGGGTGAGAGCAGTTGTTGGTGTGTTTATTCTGTTTGGGAACAATGTGTACCCTGATCCCTAAAGTGGAGCTCTGTTTACAGGCTTCTGGGAATCTGTTATTAATGGCTGCCAGCCCAGCTTCCCATAAGGTGTCGGGAAGGTCCACGTCAGATTTAAACGTCAGTCAGATAATGAGAATCAGCAAAAGGAATTCTCCCACCAATTTACAGCTGACCAGGACCTAAATGTCTTTAAACCGTTCGTTTAAAGTTACCGAAAGATTCATCTGACCGTTATCCGTAAGTGCTAATGCAGTGGGGGTTACAGTGATGCTGGAGCAAATCCCAGGCCATTCGGGGCCGGATGCGGGGAACACCTTGAGTGAGACGCCAGTCCCTCACTCTGCGTATGCAGCCACGCAAGAACAGTGGTATTTCACCACCTGCTTTGTAGAACCACGGGTGAAATCCAACACAAACTTCGGAGATCTACACTGCCGGTCACTGTGCGTCCGGCCATATATGAGTAACAGGTTTATCAGCCAATCACAGTATAAGGAGCAGGCGCGTCCCTTCACCAAACCGTGAGACACGTGTTCCTCTGTGGGAGGTAGCGGCCATGTGGTCTGCAGATGAATGGAG
Organism: Brienomyrus brachyistius; assembly: GCF_023856365.1. Classification (NCBI taxonomy): domain Eukaryota; kingdom Metazoa; phylum Chordata; class Actinopteri; order Osteoglossiformes; family Mormyridae; genus Brienomyrus; species Brienomyrus brachyistius. The sequence continues at coordinate 6,312,984 of NC_064543.1, read as the reverse complement.
GGGACTGGACTGTAATTTGGCTAATGCTATAACAAGGGTACGGTGTTCAGAAATCGATTTCACGATGACTCCACGGCTACCCCACAGGGGGTGAGGGCAAGGGGGGGGGCGGCTTCATTTTCACTGATCGTTTCAAGATAGGGCACCTATCTGTCCACATGAAGGGCCGAACGGGAAAATAAAACCATTTCCCATTTCCCCCCCGGGAACAGGCGGGCATTACATCTAATCAAACCAATGTGCTTCCAGTAAAAACAGAGAATCGGATTTTTGTCCAAGCTTCGGAACAGCTCAGCAGATGCGGAATACTCTGCGGAATATTCAGCAGGAGCAGTAATGGGAAAATCTGCCAACATGCCAAGGACCCCCCCCCAAAAATTAATATGCGTAATCGACATAAACGTGGCTGGGTCTGAGGTAACACAGCTGCTTTTCTCAAATTATTGCCATGCCAACCACCGATGAGACCATAACGTTTGCTGTGGAGTTCAATCACAAAAGGCTGCGTTGCGTAAAAATGCAATGGGGGGGGTAGCAGCCGGCTGTCATTCATCCCTGGCCCCCGGAGCTTAAAGGAGGTCCTTCTTAAAGGGGCGGCCCCTCGCCGCTGGTACTGAGCAACCCCACAGCAGCTGGCCAGCACCGAGAACACAGATGAAACCCAATGTTCTTGCGGTTAATCTGCCAGCTTTGTCTGCAAATTTACAACAGACCACTAGGCAGAAAAGCACAATTTTCATTTATTAATATGGCTCTATGGATTCAAATTTGGTTGTATTATATAAGAGCCGCTCTCTGCTCCATGGCACTGTGAAATTACTCGGGTGATCCAAGCCGTCAGAAGCACTCACCATATAAAAAGCACACAGGCCTGGTCAGTACTGTGAAACCCAGCACTTTGGAGTTCATCCATTTCCACGTTTTTTTTGTTTTTTTTTAACGGGGTCCTCAACACAGTGACTAATTGTTAGGTTTCCTTAACACAAAAGCCTTTGCTGTTGAGAGGATTCAGAGAATTACCTCGAGAGTCGCAGTGTATCTTTTTCACCAATTTTGTCGGGATTATCAACTGTCACCCGTCGAGGTTTCAGCCTTGCAGGCCACTGAACCCTAAGCTCGTAAAGCTCAGCACCCCCCTTCAGCCTTGGCTTTGTTGCCCGCAGCCCAGGACTCGACGAGCCAGTCCTCCTCACCATGGAGTGGAGCTTCCCGCAAGCCCTGCTCCAGAACGTGCCTCCAGCACTCGAGGCACAGTCCGTGGCAGAGGGACAAATTCACGCGCATGGAAGTTGTTAGTGTTTTTCCTCGTTAGAGGGGCAACGACAAAGCAGATCTTAAGTCGCTCCACATGTTACTCATCGACGTTCTTCTTGTGTTACTTTCGATAGTAAAAACGTTCTCCAGCGGACATGCGAGCGGCATCCTGCCTCTTAACTGCCAAAATGCCAGCCTCTGGAGAGGATGTCCCTCCACGTGTTGAGAGAGGAACGCCGAGTCCTACCGCGAGCGCAGCTTTCATTAAAGCCAGCTGTATGCCTTCCACGTCTTTGGGACAATTGTTCCACACCGTCTTCCTGGTCTGGGCTGGTGTAGATTTTTAAGAGCAGTCGTTAACTCCAGATGGGGGCAGGGGGCAGGGGGGCAGGACAGTAAATCAGAGTTGGTTCGACTCCAAAAGGCTTCTTAACAAGGATATGGGATCGACGTATTCAGTTTGGCTGGTGGTGGGGGAGGGGAGGGGAGTGGGTCGAATAATTTTATAGGCTGAATTGCGAAAAACTGAATTTGAGTCCGTAAATAGCAATTATTGGAGACAATGTAAGAGAAGCCCAAGATGCAGGTTAAGGGGCAGGAAAATCCACAAGCCGAGGGCCTGCAGAAGCCTTGCTTTGTGTGTCGTAACAAAGCCATCACTGGGCCACCATGCCCCACCCTCATATTAATATGGCGGGAATCACTAAAGGGGCTCCCTCTGCAGATAACTCCTCACACGCGGGGTCACAAGCAGGGGAAGCAGAGTTCCCTCTAATGAGCGGGAACAGCTCGGCCATCAGTGTTCTCAGCGGGACAACCGGCAGCGTGCCCCGCAATGGTCACCGTATCACGCCTGCCATCTCCAAATTGGGATTTCACTCCACTCATCCATTTCCTGCCCCCCCCCTTCCCCTGCATGTGGACAGGACTGTGACGATATATAAAAAAAAAAACTCGATCCTCCAGGAGAATGTTGACCCGTGACTGCGCACGCATCAGACCCCAGAGAAAACCACGCTAAATCTCTCACCACGCTGTGCTAGTAGCAATTTTCCGACTTCAGGCAAATAACCTTTACAAAACGGTATATATTCAAAGCAATTTGGGAATTAATCTGTTAACACAAGGCATTGCCAAGAAAAGTATTCAAAGGTTTTCAGAAATTGAACACAAAGGGGCTTGATACATTTATTATTTATTACATAGAAAATCTTCCCTAGCTGGACATAAGTCAAAGGCAAGAGATCAAAAACAGCCAAAGCCAGGCGCATCCCAGCACGGGGGAGAAATTCCCGGGACCAAAAGACATCATACCATCCACCCTCTCTCTAAGCTAACGCCCTGAAGAATGCTAGCATGACACGGTCGCCCCATTCTCCTTACAATCCAGCCGGCGTATGGCCTTCCTAGGCTAGTCAGTACAGCTATGTGTCCACAAGACATCCCTCTAATGCAAGGTGAAACCAAAAGAGTCTTTTTTTGGTGGAGGACAAACAGTCCTAACGGAGAAACGTAGGCCGACAGTTAATAAATTAAATTAGACGACAAATTATTTGCAGAAATTTATTTCAGCAGTTGTGCTCAGATAAAGAAACAAAAAAATCTAGAAACAAGTGATTTTCGGCATTGTTTTGTTTTTTTAAAAGGCGTAAAATCGATAGTAAATTTAAGGCCTGTAATGATAATTACGCTTGGCTTTTGGAACACCCTTCTCACTGATGAATGGAGTCTTCACGCAGTGCCCTGTAAACATCCATAAAGGATTAAAGCCCCCCCCCCACACACACACACACACACACACACACACACACACACACACAATCCAGGACCGCTCTCAAGAATACCTCATGGTACCTTCTCAGATTACATATAGAGGTCATAGTTTAGCAAACATTTTTTGTTGATACATACGTCATTGTTCCCAAGCCCAATGGAATATCGAAATTTTATTTTTCATTTTTTTCTTTTTAAAAACCAAAAATGCGAATACCCCTTGAACCCAATGAGCACTTGTTAGAAAATAGTATTTCCAAAATATATTCATTTAGTCCTTTTTTTTAAAAAATAAATTAGGTAGTTAGAAGTCCCCAGTTCAGTCTACCACAGTGCTTCACACGGTCCTTGTGGAACTGGTGTTACTGACGTGGATTTCCCGCAGCGAGGGGTCATTCTTTGCTAACCAGAGTTCGGCCAGCTGCAGAGCGGACCCGTGCAAAGACGCTTTAGAACCCAGACACATTTTGTACTGTTTTGGGTCAAGGTTTGGGTCACATGTGACGGGGTGGTGGACATGCACGATACCAGTGTCTGTGGTTCTGAATAGTCTGATCCCTGATTCAACAAATTTATTGAAGAGGTCCACATCCTCTAGGCCCCATCCCTGGATGGAGATATTGAAGCCACCCACGGTGATCAAGTCTGCCTTATGCAGACAGGCTATCCCAAACCCATAGTGTCTCCACAGGCCTGTCTTGGAGGTGAATACGTACTGGTTTTCACTGGGTGCCTTTCCCGCATAGACAACTTTGGGGTCATACTGGCTGAAAATGATTGGAAAGTAGATCTGCTTTCCGAGTATCGTGTTGCTTCTGCACCGATTCAGGAAATCGGCTGTAAACAGTAAGTCGACATCACAGTAGAATAGCAGGGAGTTGTCGGAGAAGCGCGTCGAGCCCATTTGCAGAGCCAGGGCGCGGGAAAAAGGTCCGAGGACATTCATGACCTCCAAGTCCGCCCGGGGGTACTTTGCTTGGTATTCTCTCATCAGCTCTGTCTGCCGTAGCCTCTCTGTGCTGTTGTTGGTGCTGAACAACAGGATCAGCAGCTTGACGTTTTGGTTTGGGATTAGGCAGACCTTCTCGAAGTTAGCCATGAAGCGGACAAATATGTCGTGACGGCCCAACAGTGGCACCAGGATGTTAACCTTCTCCTCCTTCGGCTCCTTGGGTTCAGTTTCCAAGCCACCCAGCTTGAACGGCACCAACATCTTGAGGGAGTTGGAGAGGAAGGAGAGCGAGTTGGAGTCCTGGTTAATCCTGCTGGCCAGGTGAGCAGCGTCAATCTCCTCATCCTCCTGGAAGTAAATCCTACTAAAGGTCTGCTGTAGGTAGGCGTGCCTCCTCACAGGGACGGTCATGGCCTTCCCCTTGTGTTTCTTGTACAGCAGCAGTAGGTCCAGCACATACTCTGCGCCGTACATGGGATTGACTCTGCGGTAGCCATATTGAACCTCCTTGAATTCGATGACGCGGCCCCTGATTTTGGCGTTGACGTTGATCATCTCCATCACCTGCATTGTTATGTCCTCCAGAGCCGACTTCTGTGAGGAGTCCATGCCCCGGCGTGGGGGCTGCTTCTCGGCGGATGAGTAGATGTACCGTCCCGTGATGAAGTCCCATTCCAGGACGTCCTGCCGCTGCTGTGGGTGGAACCTCATGAAGGAGGGTGCCACCCCCAGTTGCAGATCTTCCTTGCGCACCTCGGAACTACTGTAGCGGCCCATCTGTACGATCTCACGGTGCAGCTGGACCGTACGGTAGCGGAGCTCGTCGATCTTGCGTCTCAGCATGTAGCTGTGCAGCCGGTACTGATAGGGCGGGTTCTTGTTGGGGTGCAGTGTGATGGCCCGGTGGATCTTGCTGTCATGCAGGTCGCGGATGTATCCCTTCTTGTTCAGCTCATAGTTCTCATAGAACAGCTGCTGCATCTGGAGGGTAGAACAGGATGGACCTCGTTAACCACAGTCATGGAGGAAAAACGGGCCCGCCGTTAACGTCATAAACCACGGTGCTGAATCAGCCCTGAAGCCACCATCATCTATCAAATCGTTAATAACCACAAGAACAAAACAATTCATTCATTATAAATTACGCAAGATTACAGGAAACTTAAAACGTTGCATCTTACACTGTTGGTTATGATTCCGGACCATTAAAAAGGGCCAACAGAGACTTATTACAGGGCTGGGTCACAGCCTTGTATTCTACCGGGCTCAAGGAACACCGGCGCTGCTGAAGGCTAAATATTGACAAAGAGCAAGTTTTTGGTCAGCAGTGTTGACTCAAAACCTGTCAAAGCTTTAAAAACCGAAATGTTCCCCTGGTCAGTGGGGATTAAATGTTTAAACTGTGGTACAGCTGTTCGGGCCCTCATTGGCAGTGATTCAGCCGCGGCCAAGAAGGGAGCTTCTGTACTCTTTACTTCCAATGAAGAAATTATTGCATGGCCAGAAATCTATTTGCGGGAGTGTACTACATTAAGAAGGGTGAGATTTGAAGAGGGGGTTTTGGATGGTTGCCGGGGGTCCCATCCGAAGGGGGGGGGGGGGGGGAAATACGCAACAAAATGGACCGGAGAGGGTGAAGGTAGGCAGCAGGAACTGACATGCAGGAGGACAGACAAACTGCATCCTTCAACCTTTAAAAATTCACCCCCAGAAAGCCGGTTTGAACACAATTTTATGGTTACTGCACCCTTCCCTTATCTCTGTGAGAAGGTTTACTAGCATATAGCACATCTCCCACAGGCGGCCACTAGTTTCTAAAACAAAGCTGATAAAGTGAAATGTGAACATCCAGGAAACTTTTTCAATATTTCTTACTGGAGACACACAGAAACTCTCTGATGACACGTAACCAGGTGAGCTGAGTCAGTTCCACAGCGCAGATATCAAATTGTCTAGGGACATCCCCCAACCTCCCACATACACACACACTTGCATTCATATCTTTGTGGGGACCATCCATTCATTTATACAGGCAAAACCCTAATCCCAAAATTGACAACTTTAACTTTAACCATAAGTAACCAAAAAAAATAAAAAATACCAGAGACTTCTAGCATTTTTAGTTCTTTGATTGCAGGCAGATTTTTATTAAACTGATTGGGTGTGTTGCCATAGAAACACAGAGGGACACTGAACACATCCAGTCCTGGGCTGTGTGTGTCAGATGCCTGTTAGCAAGCCGACCCACAAAGGAGGTCTGCGGCCCACCTACAGCAGCATCCAAGCCCCAGAAATGGCAGATTAATTATGCCGTTTGTTGACAGCTTTTGGAAAACTCAAGATGTTATGATCAAACAAATGTACTCATTTAAAAAATGACGCTACTGAAATTGGCTGAAGACAAACATTTCACACGTGCAATTAATTGCAGACTCGCCGCAACAGAACATGGAGACTCCCCCCCCCCCCCCCCCCCCCACAAGGGTATTTGGATTTTAGACGCTCATCCGTGTTATAAGGGCCGTTACTCTACTGGGGGTGTCGTCTAATAGGAGAGCCTTAAAGTTAATACACTACAGACCTTCCACATGTTGCTCAACAATGTATGAACCACGATTACTTATTTTTTGTAATAACAGCAAGAAGGGTTGGGAGGTTCTATCTGCATAAATGTTTGAAAAGGCTCTACTACTGAACCATATTAATCTTCAAACTTTTACAAGTTAGGAAAAAGTTTGGTGGGCAGGATTTAAAAGGCAAGGAAGGTTTTTTTTGACAGGCCATTTGAAAGTTAAAAAGTTATAAGCCTCTCCACCCTTCAGAGTGACACTGATCATATTCCTCACCTGCGGAGCTGGGAGTTACGCGTTTATTTTTTACCGTCAAAAACACTATTAAAATGGCATAAATTGCACCCTTTGAGATGCACTCACCTTAAAGAAACTTCATTTTTGCCTTAAGGAGAAAAACTTGAGGGTTTTTCAAAATAGCTGGCAGTATTAATGCATGTGATGCTTCACAGCTCTGACGCGTCGCTGCTCCGCAGCCAATCACAGCTCCGCAGCCAATCACAGCTCTGTATACATCATTACTACAGGACAGCAGGATACTCCCCCGCTCCACTGAGTTTCTAAAGCCTTCCCTCAACAATTTTCACCCGTATCCCCACTGCGCAACACTACCACCCCTCCTCCAGCTCTTACAGAGCCTCTAAAATGGTCGCAACTCAGTTCTATGCAAAGCCGATTTCTGTGGTGAGTAAGCGCTTAACCAGCCAGGACAGGGAGTCAAACGTTGGCTTGGATACAGAAGTTATCATGCTGGCAGCTTAGTCACTGCAGAAGCAAATTTTTAAATCTTAAAAAACAACTTTTAAAAGCACTGAGGCCCAGTGCAGTGCGTTTCGGAAATATTCCCCAGAGCTCTCACCTTCGCTGCAAAAATACCGATTGGCACAAAGGAAAGAATAAAAAAAATTAAAAAAAAACTATAAAAATAAATGATCCAAGAGGGTGACACAAACAGTCACATAAACAAGCCCCATGCCGGAGATTCTGTCAAAACCCGATAGGAGTCACCCAGACCTGGCTCAGAAATAAGACTCAAAAATGTGCTTTAGTCAGCAAGATGTCAGCACAGAAGAGTACAGACTAATACACACTTTCCACCAGATATTTGCAGAGGGGAGGGTGGCTAAACTGAGCCCGAGAATGTCAGCACATGGCAAGAGAGACTACAAACCCAAGGCAGGCACCTTACAGCTGGGCTATAAGGCTGCTCGCAGCTATACGGCCGTTCACAGGATGATCGACTCCGGGATCCACACAGCCCACCACACCCGGGACGGACAGGTCTAGGGTCCGCACCCACCCCACACAACTACACAGAGCTCAGTGGGCTGGGCCAGTATCCTAAAAACGGTGCTTGTGATTTGTGGCCAATTTTAAAATTCCAGTTCATGACCGAGTCAGATGTGTGGGAATAGCAGGGGTCAGCAAAGTCGCCCTTAAACGCTGACAGTTCAAACCTAAAGCCCCGTCGTTAAAGTGTCTGTTTTGTTGATGTTCGAAAAAAATTAAAAACAGAAGCACTGGGGACGTCAACAACAGCAGCACATGCTGTATAGGTCAGAACCACCAGCGCGTCTAACAAACCTACCCAGTTTCAGTCTGTTTCACGGACGTCAAGGCTGAGCATGTCAGAGCAGACAGCAGCGCTGTAAGGAAGAACTAACTCCTCTGGGGAGGAAAGCGAGAGTTGCGTCTAATTTACCACACAAAGCAGTGACTGCACAACAACAAACTGCATGCAAATGTAATTGGACGAGCTATTAGCCCATCTAATTGGCTGTTTTGTGGGCACATCTTGGCTGGCTGTCTGGCTCTTATCTTCACTCTGTTGGCCAGCGATCCCTCAGCATGGAGTAACAGCCTCACGACAGCTGCTCTGTACTCTGCTGTGACCAATGAATGCATCCAGATCAGTTGGGGTTAAATAGGCGACCGATAAGTACGGGTTTCGCGGTGAACGGTACTTGTACTTTGCGCAAGTTAAACTGCTCGTGGGAGTTTTACTTACACAAAAATATTCTGAGGACAGAATGTAAAATGATTGGTTCAGAGAGAGAACCAATGAAGTTGTAGAGGTGGGTCCAATCAACTACAGGATGCCAGACCAAGACATCTGATTGGATGGACCCTCCTACTCTAGTTGCTTAGACCTACCTCCTCTACAGTCTCATTGGTTCATCTCCAATCATTACTCCTACTTCCCTTAGAACATTTTTTGTGTTACTAAAACTGTGCAAAACAGCCAGTCACATGGAAGAGGTTTTACAAGGTTGAGCACGACAAGCCAGGGGTGATGTGCATCAGATAGTGGGAAACCTGTAATTAAACAGATTGAGGCACGCAGGAAAGTGTGACGGAAGGTCATTTTATTCCCCAAAAGCTATCCAAGTGATTTTCAGTTTTCATAGGTGATCGCTTCAATGAGTCGAGGTTAGTACCTTAGCACAGGCTCCTTCCCCGGACCTTTATGTAATGAAATATGTTTTTCATGTTGGCCAAAGAGCGGAAACTCATTAGATGCAAATGAATGGACATTCAAGCAAATTGTGCGTATTTATAATGCAGCAATAACCTGCAAAGAGTCTTCTGAATAGGTACTGCAATTAAAATGCTAAACTCAATGCGGACCCATGTTATTAAGTTCACAAGTTAATATTCAGTTGGAATTAACAGACACGAAAAGGTGTGCAGTCCACAGAGAGGTCCAACATCTACGGGATGGTGACAGCAAAGCGGAAATTACTGCTCGGTTCATGATGTCGCAGTTTGAGCTTCTCAAAGAACACAGCTTTCCTTGAGCCAATCTGATATCATAATTTCATGCCCCTCCATTGAATGCTCATTAGGCATGAAAGCACAGACCCGGACAAGCCATGGGTAGCACAAAAAAAATAAAAAATGTTTAGAAGACAGGATGTCGCCCGAGCCTGGACCTCCCTCCGCCCCTCTGCCCCCACCTCTGTGTTGCCATGTAATCAAAGGAACGACGGAGACCGCAGAAGGTACTTTAAGCTCAGGCAACCATTGAGAATCACACAGGACGCACATTGATACCAGATCCACCACATCGATAACAATCAAGATTTAAGAAGAAAACGGGACTGTCGAGACGCTTCTCGGCTTCTAGAGGGATTAATATCACAGTGAAGCGGGCAGCTATTGGAAGCAGATGTGGAGAAATGAAAGGCAGACAGAGGAACTGTGCTACACGTCAGTAACGATATCACGCTCGCAGCATTCACCATGTTCCGGAGCATTCACGACTGAATGCATACCAGATTGAGCTGATCAGCAGGAGGAAAACCATGTACTGGCCATAGCGGGAACCAGAGGATGATCCAGCAATGAAAGCCATAAGGCCCTCACAGAGTCTTTTAGCCCGCATCTTCTGGGGAGTGATGGGAGATGGGTGGGCGGGGCTTTTCATCGGACAGCCCATTGGATACCCTGCCAAGAGACCCCACAGCTACCAGAAGTGTTACTTCCCTCCTCCAACAGCAGAACGCCACTTCCAATAATAGCTAATTCAACAGTTTATTTTGCAGGAGCACTACCAAGAAAAGGGAAGACACATGGCTGTCTATTTGGCCAATGGAGACCAGAGAACATGCTGGAATAAAAAAAAAAAAAAAACACAATCAGACTAGGAGTAATGCTGTCAATATGCTTATACACCAATTCACAAGAACAAATTTGGGCTTGGCAGGGGGGGGGGGGGGGGGGGGGGGGGGGGGGGGGGCTGTTTCCAAGCAAACAGTGCTGTGGTGTTAGACTACGGCTGTGTAGAAATTTCCTTACATAGAGTTGCTGGGAGGTGATGTAGCAGCACGCAGACATAACAGTAAGTAAGGCAGGTGTGAGTGCAGGATACCCATAGCCATACAAACCACAGATGACTCACTACTGGGGGTGTGTCACTCCCAGGAGGCGAGGAAGACTGAATGGCACCCGCCCACCTGTCACCTGCCCAAGATGCCATGTCCCCAGAGTACGATCTTCACACAGAATGGCATTAAATGCTTTCGCTTCATCCAAAATATTTAGCTGTAACTGGCTAATGAGTTAATCCATGTTAAGCAGTTACGAGACTGGATTAGGAATGTCTTACACCCGTCTTACCGATTTACACGCTGAAATAATGTGGCAGGGGGACATTTTACTCACATCCAAGTCGCAGAAAAGCAGAGAATTACACTCCGACTTAACATGCTGCTAATTCGCACGTCTGCCTTCTGCCTCCCGAAAGCAGAACGTCTGTCTGTCAGGGAGAGAGGAGACGCCTCCAGACTTGGCTCCTGTCGAGTGCGGGACCACAGACAGAGCCGGGCTTCTGCCGGACGATGCCAGATGTGACGTGGGAGCTGCGGAGCTCCGCAGTGCCCACGCCGTGCCATTCTTCCCAGTAGGCCGGCAGATGGTGCATCACTGGCCGGCAGTCCGGGGGCGACGTCAAAACAGAGAGGGCCGGGTTTAAAACAACAGGACCTTCCTACACAATGCAAGGCCGGACGGAAATTCCTGTACAGGCCTTTTCTAAAAAGGCATCATCTAAAAACATCACGCTCTGACCATCAGGGCGGAACTACGATGTTTTTCAGGCGAAGAGAATTTCATAATGCCTGAAACGTGAGGACAGGCGAAAGCCAGTGTAGGGAAATCCGAGCCCCCAATATTAGGGCCCCATTTTCCCCCGATTACCCTCATATCAGCCTGCAGCAGGAGAGTACAGTCCTGTAACACAGAGGGGTAAAAAGGCCTTTTGTCATCCATCTCTAATTGGTCCAAATGATCACTTATTTCTTTAATAAACTCAAGGGCATGTCTGTCACAAGACTGTTGAAAGATGAGGGAGGGGGGTAATTCTATTTAAATGGGCCATTTTAATACTGGCCTGGAGGACCAGGGTATACCAGATGGGTCGGGGCCCCACAGAGTCTTTGGATCTTTAAAGGAATGGCGCAGACACGCAAACGACGGAGTCTAGTTTCAGTGGAATTAAACTCTCTAATGACAACCTGTTGATAAGAGTCTCTGTACAGCTGCAGAAATCTGCACCGTGATCCTGAAGGACGGATGTCAGGGTGCTGCAGTGATGCTGCAGTTTCCTGCAGTGAAGGTCTGGGGGGGGGCGGGGGTGTGAACGCTGATAGAATGAGATCTGTCTTTTGGTTATTAGAAATAAACCCAGGTTTAACACGGCGGATCAGAAGACGCACTAAAAACGCACACCAGCTCGTGGAAAGACAAACAAACAAACAATCACTGTCACTTACTTCAGAGGCAAAAGCTAAAATTGAATTCAATGTCAGCTAACTCGTCACATGACCTATAGTGTCATCTTATCCCCATGCAATTTAAACATTTAAAAACAAATTCCGCATTGTTCTTTCCCACCATCCCGCTCCTGAAATTCCAGCTACATCCCCGATTTAATCCCTCACGGCAACTTCGACCGAGACCCAGCAGAAATCCATCAGATTGGAAGGTCGTGCCGATTTGGTGGGCGGCTGCTCCCCCGGGAGGTCAGTCCGATGACGACATCAAGGCCGGGTTGTTCTCATTCAGGAGATACAGCACGACATGCTTTTTGTTTTCATATAAGGGTTGCTAAGCAAGGCCCACTGCCGATAACGGTGACCTTCGGTTTCCCACACCGATAGACAGGCGACGGGACCAGTTTGTGAGTGACAGAGGACAACTTTAAGCCCACGTTTTAAAAAGTAGTCCTTTGAAAAGCAGCTGTGAATTGGGCCGATTAACCGGTTAGCCGATACACAGTATGACAACGTCTCTCAGACTTCAGAAATTAATATTTCGGTAGACGTGTTGAGGGGGATATGGCAAATGCGTCTATCGGTTAGACTCCAGCTTGTATGCCAGTGAAATATACAGAAGAACTACACTGCTACAGGCTGAAAGAAATGAACCAAGAACTGAGGAAGGCATTGCTGATAGACGAGGCTGCCTTTGGCCCAGATGATTCAGTACAGGAAAATGACTCCAGTCCCACTTACGCTTCAACAGCCCGCCAAGTGTGCCATAATTATGCAAAGTGAGCAGGAAATGGGAGCGTACAAATGGAAATCCACCTGTCTGCATGCCAGACGTCGCTCTTCAGAGGAGAGTTGCAATCGTTCCTACAGATCAGTACTTGGTTCATTACTTGGCCCTGAATGGGCATGAGCTAGATAAGGCCTGTCAGGGTAAATAATGCAACAGTGTTGAGAAAGCATTGTTAAGAGAGCCGCTGGATCTCGAGGTTACGCGAGCAGCCTTCGGAGTAGATGCGACAGCGCGGTATCAGGAAGACACAACATGGTAGGTCACGTGAAAAACGTTTGCCTCGTTTATTCTCTGCTGAGCACCGCGGGCGTCTGCCGTGGAGGCCATTGACAAGTCCTGGCTCCGCCCTCTCTAAAAATACACCCCCAGGCAGACAGGCAAATTGAGGAAGAGTCTCATGGAGGCCGTTAAGGTTTTCGCTTCAAGCAGATTCAAGCAGTAACTGTAGAATCTCGCATGGATGTCAGGGGGCGAGAACATTCCCTCACGCAGCCCTCGATGACGTGCTCCTCTCCGCAGATCCTCCCAGGTCGTCCCCTGAATCCTCTGACACTTCCATTGATCAAAGATCTCCAGAAAATTAAAGCTGCGTCATAGCTTGATCAAGATGGATTCAAGGGAGCGCGCCATGTCCCACCCCAGGAACTCAGACCATAATTATTTCCAAGACAAACCACACAGTGGGGAGGAACCAGTCGCTTCTCGGCCGCCGTCGAGTTCAGAAAAGGGCATGACTGGGAAACGAACGTGCGCCGCTAAACGACAGTCCGGCTGAAAGGCAAGGCCAGAACTAAGGAGGGTGAAATAAACAGTATTTACCAATGTCGCGTCCTTCCTTTTTACATTCAGCTGAACAAATCCTCAAGGCTGATCCGCCCCCCCCCTTACAAGACACATACCTCTGAAGGCACAGGAGCAGAGCAGGCAAAATCTGCAGGGACACAACTCACCCGAACAACAGCCTCTTCACCCACCTGAGGTCTGGTAAGCGCTTCCAGAGAGGCTCAGAAGCTTCTACCCTCAAGCCATCAGACTGCTTAATACCTGCCTGACATTTAACTTGTATCCCCTCCTATGCATATCTCACTTTATTGCAGCTGTACTTATTTATCCTACAGTATAACTTTTGCATTTTTTTATATTTATAACAACATGCCTACTTCAGTGTCTTATGTGGTCACTGTTTACATGACAGAGCTGACCGCCTTACGCTTGACTGCAGGGTTACGGTCCGACTGTGTACCTTGCATGTGACAAATAAACCCTTGAATCCTTTTCTGAGATGGACGCTGGTAATTATACCCCCACGCCAGGGAACAGCATACTTGTGGAACCCTGGTATTGGCAAACAACGCCCAAAAAATAAAGTGGAAGACGGTACAGGAAGGGACATGGGCACACTGATGTCTGCGACAGGGGTTTATACTTAACGCAAATTACTGAAAGTGAAAGGGGGGGAGGTGGATACTATGCAGAGCCTATAATCTTGTCGACATTTTTGCCAAAAACAACCCTAAAAATCGGAGAGCCCTGCGCCGGGTATGTATGTCGAATCCATAACTTTTGTTGAATGAAAGTGACACAGACGCAGAGCCACATATCCAACACCACCACAGGAAGCCCCCACCGGCAGGAGCCTGTGCGAGAATATCCTGTAAAATGAGCTGAAAACTGCATGCAAAGTCTCCCACCCCCCAAGAATACACGCGTCTGCAGGTCAGCCCTACCACCCAGACTCCCGAACCTGTAAACCACATTAACTGCAAGGCTGAAAGCAGAAATATTCACTACGACCAGGTATTAAAAAGGCCTTTGAAGGTCGCAATAATCACCTTAGGTTTTATTTCACTGCAGTTTCAGCCCCAGCTCCCAAATCCCTGGCAAGGAAAGGTACTGGTTTGGCTGAAAACCAAGGGAGCTAAAGACTCCAGGCAGGAACATTTAAAGAGGGATAAATCTATTTATATTAACTTTTGCAAAACTTAATGGAAATCTCATGTGCATTAAATGCTGATCCCAGAACGGGAAGCTAATAAACTGTATTAGCAGAGAAAGGGACTGAGTTTGTCCCGGAGGCGACTGGAGAAGGACGGTGCTCAAGTATAACTAGCAACAAGAAAAACCAGAACGATAAGTAATGAAAACCTCAGCTAATTCCCACACGCCAGCCCATAGCTCCCACCACCAAACCATAAATGTGAGGACTCCATCCGCGCCTCGACCAGGACTGGGGTCAAACCTCTATGTCCGGATAGCCACATAAAAAGAAACCACACAATATAAAAAGTAGGACACCCGCCGATTTGCATAAAATAATTTAAAACGCTTTTATAAGTTGTGAAATGCACTAGGGAAACTTAAATCATAAAATTCAAAATTAAGTAACCAAATCAGGAGGAAAAAATAAATTATAGAACCACAAAACCCCAAAAATCACCATCAGATTACATGGAGTAGCAGGGAAGAGTTATTCATCGTGACTTCTTTCCTATGTAGGAAGGAGCTTCTACTTGGTCATGGTGCATAGTGGAAGGCTGTCTTGAATGGAAGACAAAAAAAAATTAAAATGCATCAAAACTGAAAGATTTTACATTTCTTTGTAACCTTCTGTTTTCATCACTCTCTTCACTTAACAAGTTCTGCCCACAACCAGTAATTTAGTTGACAAGTCGCTGTCAAAGGCACCTGCAAGACCAGGTGTTCATCCAGAACTCCTTCAACAGAGACTCATCTCTCAGAACCAGAGGTTCATCAAAACTCCAGCTGCTGCTCTAGAACTGGCCCTGTGCACCCAGCTGGACAGCTGACCCGCCCCGTCCCTGAAGTCACCCTAAAAACACACCTTAACCAGACGCCAATTCCACAAACCCTCGTGAGAAGCTGTTAGTGGGACGCCAGGCTTTGCGGGGCTTTCAAATAATCCCCAGGAGAGGAAAAGTTCAAAAGGGCTCTGAGGCTATGGCTCTAAGTAGAAGGCAGCGGCGGTCAGGTGTGCGAGCTCTTCCCAGCCCCTAGGAGGGCGGGGGAGCAGACGGGGATCCAACCAGACTTAATCACAGTCCCGCCACGTTTGATCCTGGAGCCTGAGCTGGGCGAATATGGGGGCACAGGAGCAGCTACGCGCCCCTCCGGCACGGTAGAGATGTCCCCAGCGCTGCGTGACAGACAGGTGACAAACGCACAACCCAGCGCTCACTTTCTCCGGGGATGGATTAAGATTCAAGGTGTTCATCAGATTAGCTAATGTTCAGAAGAGAACCACGTTTCTCGGTATGTTTATTACATGTTAAAATTGTACCAACCACTGCAACGTTCTCCCTGACCTTTGACTCCTCAAAATCTTAGGTACATGCTAAACTTTCATAGAATAATGTTAGATTAAATCAGGTGAGGAAGGCATGATACCAAAACAAACATCAGTATCTCCGGTATCAGTCCATTAAGCGAGTGGTACAGGCTGGAATGTACCATTATACACCAGTGAGGGTTTAATAAAAACACCATTTTGATGTGGACATTAAAATCTCTTACAGAATGGACAGGCTGCCAAATAGCAGGTAAAAGACTTCTGCCACATATTTGTGAGGGGAAAAGGCCTGTGGAGACAGGCCACAGTGGGGGCTATGGGGAGAGAGGAAGAGCCGGTCCACAAAAGGCCGACGTAGCCAGACCGTACCATTATCCCTCAGTACCCTCAGCAATGCAGGCAGCCGCCTTGTAGAGAGATATAAACAAAACAACAAGCACGATCAAGGCCCTGCTCGTCAGATAAAAGGAAACCCAAAGCCTGAAATTTACTAATTATTATACCAATCCAGCTGCACAGAAAAGAAACAGATTCTCAGGATAAAATACTGGGTTCTATTTGGGGAAATCAAGACATGACACACACCAGCAAAATGAAAGAACCCAAACGGAGAAACCCCCCCCCCCCCCAAGGTTACCGCCTACAGCAAATACTGGTTGAGTGACGAACACTAAACTCTCACCTTGCTCCCTCATCAGACCTCAGTAATCAGTGTCACACAATCTAAGTTGTACTGAAAACTAATTCATTTTTAAAATGCATCATAGGTTTCACACACATGCTTGGTAAAAAAAAACTGCTTTGACATCTGAGAAATATGTATGTAGCTAATTGGTCAAGGGCTGTCAACAAATCAGCACATTAACCAGCCAGAGGACTATCCCTGCATAGAAAGATGCCCTCTACCCCCCTCCCCCAACTTGTGTAATTCAGCATATTTTAGTTATATCCAAACTATCCAGCCATCCATTTATGCAGGACAGGATTTCAGTCAGCCTGGAGCCTGTCAGGCAGAGGGGGCGCACACACACACACACACACACACACACACACACACACACACACACACACACACACACACACACACACACACACACACACACACACACACACACACACACACACACACACACACACACACACACGGGTTCCCTGGCCAACAATGCTAGAGTCTGGGTTAACGTGCCAGTAGTTCATACTTAAAGAAATCCTGTACACAAACAGCTGATGGGCATAAAGGGATATTTTCCTGAAATGTAAAGAAAAAGAAAGATGGAGGAGAATAACGCTGACAGCTGACAGTACAGCAGCGACAGCCTTCAAACAAGCGACCGCCCCGACAGACGAGGACGACCAGGCTACACCCTGCGTGCCAAAGCTTCCCTACCGGTGACATTTTCACGCGGTTCACGGCGCATGTGCTCCTCCACACGCTTGCACAGAATCGACTCTGATGTGGCTGTTTAGCAAAGACTCACATCAGGAATTTTTTTGGTGCAACGGAACCAAGGATTACAAAGAAGACTGCATCACCTTCAGAAGCTTCATAGCGACTGAATTCATGATCGCATGCGGTCAGGATATCCAGAGGCATTTCTTAAGACTTCAAACATGGTCATGTAAACAGATGGTTGTGAAATCAGAGATTACTAACAAGGAAGGTGTTTACTGCATAACTGCGGACTGCATTCAGGCCGCCACGGAGATGTTGCTTAATGCCATCCCACAGGAAAGTTCGTTACAGCGAGTGAAACACACTATCTCAGGGTGGAATCTGATCTCTAATCAGGCGGCTTGCGGGCTCTTCTGGTCATTTTGAAAGGCCTCTTGGTATGTCAGCACTTTGACATGCTGTGACGGAGCAAGACTTCACGCTCCCGCCCGTCGTCCCGTCCTAGATTCCCCTTTAACTAGTTGCTGAAAAGCAAAAGGTTCGGCTGAGCAAGGAAGCCAACGGTGATGGAAAGCCTGCGCATTCCTGGGAGCTTCCGGACCCGGAATAACCTGCTATTCTTAGAATTCAGTGACAAGGAACTTTCCAGAAGGAAGAGGTGAAGAGATGCAACAAAATGGAAAGATGGGTAACTTAGAAACCCCCCCCCCCTTGTTCTTCCTATGTGGATGGGAAGTTCATATCTTTTTTTGGGGGGAGTCACTAATCTTTACATAGAGGTACCATACTGAGTGTGACTGGTGGGGCAAGCAAGGCGGATCCACTTAGAGACCTGCGGAGTGCAATCAGCCACACTACAGGATGACAATGATAATGTGGGACCAGACGCACACAGGAGAGCAGCCCCCAGGGACGCCCTGTTCATTAATGTGCGTCTACAGCAGAAGTACCCATAGGGACTAAACTCAGTCCTGCCACATATTCCACAGTAATGGGTGTCCATTAAGGCAAGCTGGGGCACTGACTGCCCACCGCAAGGTCACCCACAGTCATATTCTCCGGACCATCATGCACCATGGGGAGGGAACTGAGGATCGTCTTAGAATCAAAAGTCTCGAAAACGCAAAGAGCCACAGAGTACAGCCCCCAGAATAATGAGCCTGTATCAGCAGAGAGCGCAGTGCAGGCCAGCGGAGCATCTACAGAGAAGAGGTAGGGGCTGTGCGCATCTCGATCCCCTCTGCTTCAAGACAGACACAGGGACCCTGGTTTACAGTCTCCCCTCAGTTTGTGGCACTTGGCAAACACCCAAGATGGAAACCATCTCTGGCGAAGAGGGGACCTGTCCGGTCTGCGGAATCACAGCACGGCTCCTCAAACCATCTGGAATACTTGCCCATCCACGCAAACTAAACACCAGGCGGATTCCGCGCGTTCGGAGGAGGGCGTGGCCCAAGCACCGACAGCAGCAGAAGCTATGGGATCCTGTCCAGCAGCAGAAGCCCAGAAGAGTCTGGAAATCCATAGAATGAAAGGGAGAGAAACCACCCCAGCCTTAAAAAAAACCAAGCCAGGGTGCCGGCTTTTCAAATGTGGACAAGAGGAGTCCCACACCACACGAGTAACATGGAAAAGGCCGTCGTTCCCAGAATGACTGCGCCCGATTACGTTATCATACGCTTCTGAGCACATCTGTACATGGTTTCGCTACACAATGGCTTGTCTTGACTCTCTGTGTGTCCCCCACCACACTCCTTATCAGCTCCTCTCCAAGATGGGCAAACCCCCCCCCCCCCCCCGACTTGGCGATGCGGATCTCGACAGACGGAGAAGCTCACAGCACACTGATTGTCTGTCCTTCCGAACAGTACAGCGCTTGTGGGGGCTAAAAAATAAGGAGGCAAGGCAGTCAGACACACTGCTGTGGCTCAAGGGCTCATCTTTGTCTCCAGTCTGCAGGCAGACATGTTAAACAGCCTATTTTTAGGGTTTGTCTTCCAAGGATCCTTCACAGATAATTGGATATTTCGCACAGCGGAATGCTGGGAGTGTACGGCTCATACAGGCTTCCCCGGGGCCAAAATGGGTCTCCCAAAAACCCGAGGGCCCATCTGGCTCCCCCCCCCATTGCTTAGACACCGACCACAAACAGCCGTGTGTTTACGTTACGTCACAAAATCGCAATGAGACGTTTGTCCGCTGTCACATTTCGTAAAACCACGTCAGTCTTTACTTAAACTACATCCATGTGCACCAACTTCAGGAAGACGCAAGTTTCACATATAGTGTTCATTTTCTTACACATTTTCCAAGTGTATACCTAAAGGTTAGAAAACTCATCTTTAAGAAGGATATAAACCAGCAATTAACTTCTCTTTTTACAACAGGAACAAGATATCGGGTTTCTCTCGTGGCATAATTTATCTGGCAAAAGAACCCATGAATTAATACGTTGAAGCTCATCTACTGGAGACCGTTGCACAGCGTTGTTCAGTGGTTCGTTCATGTGCAATTCAGTTCCCGTGTTACTGATCGCTGTTGCCGGAAGCATAGATTTGATCTAGTCTCAAGTTTGGCGTTAACAGCACTGACATCTCCGAAATAAACTTGACTCAAAAATAATTACGAAAGCACTTCTGTATAGTGAAGATGGAAAATAGACAGCAGGTAGATACCATCAAGTCGAATTGGGCAGTATACCAACATTAGAGTGCTTGCCAATCATTTTGCTGACGTTAGTGTTTGATCATTTCTTCCCCTACGGGTCACTTTTGTAATCTGTCACCTTAAAAACTACAACACTCATGTGTTGCCATGCGTTTCCGCACCATCCAGACTTCATTCATCACTCCCAAAACCAGAGCGCACTTTATTACGACTGCACTTTCATTTAAGCAATACAAATACTTTAAGTCCTGGTTTTATTATTGTTGATTAAACGTATATATTCTGTTCCGTCTGTCACCATGAATTATGTCCTGCATAAAAATATAAAAGTGGTGCGAGTGCCCCAGCTTTACTTAAAGCACATTTAAGCAACTGAACCATTTTTATAACAGAAGACAATACGCACTGCAACAAACTCTTCTCATTCAGGATCTGTTATGATCTTCAGAATTTTGCAGGGTTAAAAAATTGTGAATTTTTCATGAATGAGGTAAATGTTTAAAAATACCGTGGTATCGATTTTAGGTCATATCACCCAGCCCTACTCCCCGGCTTAAGGGGGGGGGTGCAAGGGCACTGAGAACTGAGCAACAGACACAAAGATTTCCCATCTGCTGAGGGGGGAGGGAGACGGAGCGGCAGTCATCGTTCCATCGATCGGAATGCGATCGCTAGGGCTCAGCGGCCATGCCGATGCTTCAAGGCCCCCGGCGTTCCGCACGGGCCGGTTCCGCCAGCTGGTACGCCACACTCGGCTACATCTCTGCTGCCGCCGAGGAACCGGAGAAGGAAAAAAAAACGAGAAAAGAAAGCTTGAGTGACCCGAGGAGGTCCGGCTATGGGTGCCGTCTCGCAGCAGAATGAGGCACGGAAGCAGCTAATTTAAACAAAACGTCAGAGTCGTTAACATTCAGGAGGCGCCCTGGAGAGAGTCCTGGTGGTCTGGAGGAGCGGCCCTCCCCACTGCCCTGTTCGACAGGCGAGTCGCTTACAATGTGTTAAGTCAATCAGGAAGCCTGTCTCCAGGTGGTCAGATTTCAGCTTGAAAAAATTGGGACATTCAATTTAAAAGCATGAAAGTGAGACTTAAGCAGTACTGCTGGGAGAAGTGACGCGTTTTTTTTTTTTTTTTTTAGAAAAAGTGACAGGTTGCGGGTGGGTAATGGTGTACCCCTCCCGAACAGAAAATTACAGGGGAAACTCTGAGTGGTTGAAGATCCGGGACTCCAAGAAAAAAAGTGACTGGAATGGCGATAAGGGGGAAGCTGCCGGTTTGGACACGAGAGGCTCCAGGGGCCGCAGGAGAGCGATGGCACACTCTCCGGGTCCCTGTCCGTCTTCCCGCTCTGTCGCTCGCTGGTGGTCCGAGGTCACCGAAAGGGCACGGGAACGCCGGCCCAGGCTACCCTGAGCCAGGCCTAACATCAGTTTGACAGCTTCACGCCATTAAACGTAGCTCATGTTCTGCTCTGGAAACTGCAGGACCAGGTCAAAATTCATATTTAATTCCAAAATCCAGCAGCAAACAAGGTCACCATGTAGCCCTGGTACATGCAGGCACTACTGGACCAAGCCGTCTAGGGCCTAGGAGAACGGGTCACCACTGCATTTAGGAGAGCAGCTGAAAAAAACCCCACCTACAGCTTTATCTTCATGCGGGATTTCAGGCAGGCCTGTGGACACAGGAAGCCCCCCCCCCCCCCCAAAGGCGCCCTCCCACTGCAGGCCAATCAGCACCGTGCATCGCATGGAGTCTGATCTTTCCTTTGCTTTGATAATCTTCAACTACATCTGTGTTTGGGTTTCATCGAACAAGATGAATTGGACTACAAATTAAGTTGCTGAGACCAGAGAACGTTCTTCTGCGTCTATTTGGACACCTTACGGGAATGTTCATGGAGACACCGTACCCCTGCTCCATTCTCAGCGGTGATAAGGCATGTAAGACCAGTGTGTATTGCCCAAATGGTGGCAAAGGCATGGGCCCCCTACCCTCCTGACACATGTGAGCAGGAACAGATTTCCCAGCCTATAATCAATCAATCTTCTTCATGAACACTGCCGCCATCCACTGGCCAGAGTGACACCTCCAGATGTTGCTGACCGAGCAGCTAAGCACACAAGTCAACTCAGCATTGCCAGCTGAATATTCAAACATCACCCAGGAACAGCCAATTAAAGCAGCTGGAACAAATCTGGGTAATCGGGGCACTCGGACGTCGACGGGACGGCCAAGCAGAGGTCCTCCTGCGTGCCAATCCGGAGTCTGACCCAGAAGCTTGTTGGAGAGAGACTGGCTCTCCAGCTCTCTGCTTCTAAGCACTTAGAATAACAGCAGATTTTACGCAGATTCCCACGACGTAATGCTTGATCCATGGTGCAGCTGCGGAGATACCAACCCAGTAGCCTAGCCTAGCGTGAAAATGTACGAATGACGTCACTTGAGTGTGCGGGAGGAGATGGTGGTCAGAGTTTGTAAAGTTTCTGTCTGACAGGCCGCTTCCCCCGACCCTCAACCAAGGTAATGTGCAGGTGGGCTAACCGCCACACACCTGGGAAACTAGATACCATTTAATGGTTAATTACCCAGCAGGTGTCATACCTCCCACTCTCTCTCACTCTCTCTCACTCTCTCTCACTCTCTCTCACTCTCTCTCACTCTCTCTCACTCTCTCTCACTCTCTCCTCTCACTCTCTCTCACTCTCTCTCACTCACACACACACAATTAAAATTTGAAACCTTACAAGTTTTGACATAACAGTTTCCCCAAATTCAGAATAAAGAAAGGTTTCCTTGTGTCTTTCTTAATTAATCATGTCCCTGAAAGACCTCCAAGCTGACACCAGTGGGTTTATGCCAAACCAGAAAGCAGCTCGGGGGGGGGGGGGGGGGGGGGGGTGGCACAGAGGACACACAGACGAATACTGGCTGCGAGACGCCGGGGACACGACGGTTGCCGTGGCGCTGAAGAGGCGCGAGGCCACACAGAAGCGGGGTCGACGCGAGCTGAAAGACCTCCAGCTGCCCCCCCCCACGCTGCCTGCTAAACGCTCACTGCCAGACTCGGCGCGGAGTTACAGGGGGGAGGGAGGAGTGGCTTAGTGGGGGGGCCAGGGGCGGCTGGAGCAGTGTGGTGTCACACGCTGGAGGGGAACTCCGGGAAGATGGCCCTTTGTGGGGGGAGAGCTCACACACCGATGAAAAAATGCACAGGGAAGTCACACAAAAAGCAGGCCACTTTCAGGGACCTTTGCGAAAAGAGGAACTTCATTCTCACCATGAGCATGTGACAAACCACACCCCCCTCACCCCGATGCAGTGCAAGCGGGACGCAGGGGGCTGCAAAAACGACTCAACAACCCACTCAGGCCGGACCAGGCTGCTCACCTTTTAAATTTACTGCACATATGTGCATCTCCAGCGTCGCTCAAATACTCCCACCATAAATCATTACAATCACAATAAATTAGCATCAGTTCTGAAACCAACTATTTTATTGAAGTCAGGCACAAAATGGCATCTGAAAACTTTCAACCAACCGTGGGAATATAGTTCCATAAACCTGCAGAGCGCATCCAGTGTTGCGCTCCCAACACAGAGAGCTTGGCGACGCTTAAGTGGCACGTCTGCCATCAAACGGGGCCGAGTCCCAATGCAGCCAATCAGATGCGAGATAAGAGAGAGGAATTTCCAAGGAAAACGACAGAGGCGATGGCCAGAGGGCTGATCCCACGTCGGGCCAAGATTCCTGGAGGGCGTTCAGATCAGATAGGGAACAGGAGGCACTCAGTCTGGCCAGTGAGGAGAGGCTGGCCAGGCACCCTGAGCACGGTGACGGACGCGGCCGCACTGGGTACGCAGCCAGGCCTACGCGGAGCTCCGATGGCTGCTCCTCTCTAAAGAGATCAGGAAGCAGATGGTCACTAGGGTCTGCGCGGTAAGGACCTGGCCCAAGCCCCGCCCCCTGCCTCACCCTCCACTTCACACCCAGGGTCATTAGTGGAGGCCACATGCTGCTGACCAACTAACAAGCATGGAGACCAGTGTGAGTCACTATATGATGGGGGACATCCCCGCATTCGCTACAGGATAGGAGGGGGGGGAATATTCCCGCATTCGCTACAGGATGGCAAGAGGATATTCCCACGAGTTGGGTTGGCGGGGGTGTTGATCAGCTGCCTATTACGCACAAATACACAGGCAGCTCGTGGGGGGGGCACACAATATACACACTACACACACAGAACACGCACGAAACCACACAGAATATACACACTACACACACAGAACACGCACGCAAACCACACAGAATATACACACTACACACACAACACGCACGCAAACCACACAGAATATACACACACACAGACCACAGCAAACGTTCGTCCTCATATATTTCTATGGGCAAACCCTAATCCCAACAACACACCCTTACCCCTACCCAACCCTAACCTTTACCATAATTAACCAAACAAAATGCAAAACTTTTGCTATTTTTAGATTGGATTCACAGATTTATAGAATTGACAGCCTGAGAAATGTACCCGCAGGCAAAAAGTAACATTTGGTCCCTGCAATGTGGAACGGATGGACGGACGGACAGAAGGACAGACAGACAGGATTTGCCATTCATCACCAGGCTCCATCACCCTGGCATTCCTCAGGGACTGTAGAGCCAGCTCAGATTATTACTGAGTCAGGGAAAGAAGGTCAAAATCGGGGGGGGGGGGGGGGTGGGCAGACTGTAAAAATGGGTCCATTCTTCTCATTTTACACGAAATGCAACCATTTCCATTTAAGACCATCACGTCCATGATCCGCCTCTGCTCTGGGGGGGTCTGCGTATTCTCATGACAGACCGCCATCCCATCCGGAGGGGACCCCCACCTTACTGCTGTGTCCCTGCTCAGGATAAGTGGCCAGAAGATGGGTGGATGGATGGATGGATACCCAGGTCATTACTGGGCAGCTGGGGAGGAGTGCAAATTACTCACCCAAACCTGGAGCATCACAGGGATTCCCCAAAACAGACGCTCCAATTGCACAAATGCATCTTCACCCTACATAACAGAAACGTCAGGCCCCCGCCCACCGCAGGCTCTACCATACACCAGGGAACACCTGCGCAAAGGCCCCAGCACAAGTCTGAATGGAAACCTCCGGAACACCGCAAGACGAGACCAAGCAGGGACCAGGAGGCTGAGGTCAGCTCAGGACAGCCAAACTGAGTCTGCCGCCTTCGGTAAGACGCCTTGTTTTACTGGCTCCCACAGTGGGAGACTCGCTGAGCCAACAAGCGCGCGGGACTCTATTGAGAATGCGACTCCGAGGGGCATCGGGGCCCCAATCAAACAGAGGTGGAAAAAAGGATCACCAAGACTGACACAAAAGACATCTTGTGTACGGTTTAACGCGTCACGTGGTTCCACGCTCCAGTCGCACGGGATTCGTCAGGTAGAAGGCAGGAGAACATGCCATCTGACGTGCAGCTAATCCCGCTCCATATCGCTCGCTTATTGGCTTGATGAGGGTCTTTCGGCCACTGAGAGCAGCCCGTCTCCTGAAAGGCGGCGGCATGACGGCCGTTCGACCTTCCCGTCACCCTGTGGGAAAGTGAGCGAAGAGCTGTCGCTTTCACGGAACAAATATGCGTCTGACGTGGGGCTCAGGCCGAGTCTGGGTTCCTACCATTAAAAAGGCTTTTAGAGACGACACTTCTGTTTGTGTCTGAGGAACCACAAGCCGGACTGGTTGTTGCTGTTTATCTGCTTCTCCCCCAGGTGACAAACTCATAAGGAATTCTTTTATTAGCGACTAGTGTGAACACTTGGAAATTCATCTATGGTATCGGACTTCCCCTCGGACAGATCATTTATATTTATAACAAAGGGGACTGCCGCTGGTCACTCCATCAAGAACACATTCAAGTGTCAAAACACACACACACAATGCCCAAGAGAAGGAGGTGAGCTAAGCAGCCAAGCACAGGGCAGGACAGACTGCCGTTTAAAAGGCAGGATCCAGCAGAACCAGGAATGGGAATCCATCGATTACACACGTCCGGCGGTGACCAGAGCGCGTCCGAGTCACACTGGGTTACAGGGTGAACTGAAGCATGCTTGGCCAGTCGGCTGAGCCAGACAGATCAGAGCGTCACAGTCACGGTCGGGCCGCTTGGGAGAAACGGGGTGGGAATGCAAGATCACACGCTACACGGAGGACGGCAGCAGCCTTTCAGGCAGATCTGAGAGACGCTTTGCTGAAACAGAGTGAGGAAAACCTCACAGACCCTGCGAGAGGTGGTGACTGGCAGCGTCCTTCATCTGGGGGCAACATGGCAAGAGCAGCCCAAGCTAAAGACCACCACAATGCTAGAGGCCTTTCAGATGAGCCTAGGAGTTGATCTCTAAACAAACAACCCCCCCCCCCCCCCCCCCACAGGACCAAAACCAAATAAACCCCCAAACACACCCCTGAGCGCAATGCAAACTACAGGTCTTCACAAATTCCAGACAGAAATACATTTGGGTCACGCAGCCCAAAGAGCTGTGGTACAGACAGCGGCAGTAGCCCTATTTGGATAAAAAGTGGATACGGAGAAACTAGAACCCTGTGACATGTTGGGGGGGGCGGTGACAGGAGCACCAGCACTCCTAGTGACCAAAACTCCAAGGCTTTCTGGGAAATGGCAAGTAAAAACCAAAACAATAGCGTGCCAGAGACCATTCCCAGGGGGGTGGAAGAGATCGGATATAACAGCAACAGAAAGCATGTTTCAAAAAGGACAACAATAACGACGTAATGATAGATCATGACAGCTGTCCAGCAGCCTGAACACAGGCTCATGTGCATGCATGGGGGGGGGGGGGGGGGGGGGGGGGGGGGGGTCTCGAAGGATATCAAGTGGACAGCGAGTCGCTGATTAGAGAGACCCAGCCTTTCTAATCCGCCGTTGCCATAGCAGCAGTGCCGATCGCCTCCACCCAAACCCTAACTTCGATCGCAGCCTGAAGGCGGAAGGGCCTAAGATACCGGCCTGGATCTCATCTGTTTAAAAGGGAAAAAACACGTGTATGTGATTTTACGGGGAGTCGAGGCCCAGCTCCCATGTCAGGAAGGCGAGGAACCTGTTAATCTGACCGCAGTATTTTTCATAAGAGTCCGTCACGCTGAAAAGCGAGCCTTCAGAGGTGGACGTCTCCACTGCTCAAATTCAGCTCAAGGTTTAATTACAGAGGAGCCGCGACTCGGCTCTTGGCACACGTCTTCAAGCGAAGACGACGCAATGTTTCTTCACCTCCTCAGTGGGTTTGAGCGGCGTGAGCCCAGCAGCCAGGAGGGGCTGCGTGACCTCAGTGGAAAATGACACCCCCACCGCCAACAGGACAAGGCCGGGGAGACCCCGATAAGGCAGAGCCAGACCGCACCAGCACCCCCCCGGATCAGAGGCGGCACTTCTGATAAGACGCAGAGAATCACGGCTTCTTTCCACCAAGGAAGTTCAGCAAGCCGTTCTGTCGCGACCCCTAGCCCCCCCCCCCCCCCCCCCCCCCGCCATGGCCCACAAGCCTTCCTTAAAGTCATCAGGAGTATTTACAGCCCTGGCATCCACTGAGGGAGCCGTTAATCACGACGGGTAGAGGTCACGTACCAAAACGGATGTCATTTATCGACATGTTAAAGGATCAACAACCAAATCCTGGTGTCCCACGTTCAGCCAGAGCTGAATGTCCTCAAAGACCTTAATCAAGTCATGCCTGACTCATTCAATCACCAGGGACACATCAACTTAGAGGGATTCAAGTAAAAAAAAAAAAAATAAAATAAAAAAATATCAGTGTAGATTGTTTTTGTCAGAATTCATCTGCATAAAGCGTCGCGGGCAGTGGGAGGCTAAGCAGGAGGATGTGAGCCGGCCTATCAGGCTCCCACTGGGGATTTCAAGCTAAACACACTAAAAGCCCCTTTTGTAAAATGATCTACTTTAGAAAGCAATGGAGCACAACATGCAAGCGGAAAAACGACTTAAGTGTTGTCCCTGGTATGCAGAAAAAAACCCGCAAACACTATACACAAACACTGCGTAGCACCCTGTACATCCACACATTTAAGATAAAACATTAGACAAAAACCCATCGCACACAAATTTTGCTGCTGAACCATCCCCGAAGAACCAATAAAACTGCAGAACTCCACCCCCCAGGCCTCAACAGACCAATCACAGATTGTTTCACGATCTGAAGCTCTGCGCCAATGCGTTTCACAGCTCTCGATTCCGCTCCATATTTCCGTAACGATTTTAATCGAGGTGACGGCGGCGAGCCAGCTAATGTACTGTGACATTTTCGTTTGCGAGAGGAAATTAACGAGATGAGATTAGAGCGCTCGCTGACAGGGAGGCTTTCAGGCGTGTCTGTTTAAACAGCCCTAAAATCTCTGGAACTTCATTGATGGGTATGGGAGACAATGGCTGGATCATTTTTCATAAAATTGTATTGGTTTGCATTAAATTTTTTGCATGCCATTTTTTTATGATTCACCACATTCTGGGCATGGGTGCAATGGGTGCCCCCCCCCAGTTCTGAAGTCCATGTAGCAGACATGCAGACACACACACACACACACACACAACTGTACTCATATCTTTGTATAACCCTATTCCCGACTATGACGACCGTAACCATAAGAAACCAAACAAATTACAAGACTTTTGGCATTTTTACATTTGGTCCCCACAATGTAATATATACATGACTATACACACACACACACACACTAACTCTGGACAACTTAGAGATGTAGGCCAGCCTAAAAGCATCTTGGACTGCATGAGGAAATTAAAGTAGATTCTACTTAGCCTGATGGGATTCGAACCACCAACCCAGGAGGTCTTAACAGTACCCAAGGAACCAGGGCTGCACCCTAAAACCAAACCAGTATTTAAATCTTTTAAAAAAAAAAAGGGGCTTAGCCATTACCTCATAGGACCAGACGCACTGGACACCGGCGAACCTCCGCACGCAGCGTCCCACCTCCACGTCCTCGTGGGTGGTGTACATCTCCTGCAGGCACTGGCGGATGTGGGGCGCCATGCGCCGTAGAACCTCGCGGCTCATGATCACCCCCGGGCCGCCCATGCAGAAGTTCTCTCCGGGCTCCAGGGCCAGCTTGCCCAGCTCGTCACGGGCACCCATGCCCGTCTGGCCCAGGTAGATGGCCTCGCTGCTGTTCAGGCTCCGCAGGAAGGCCTCCAGCCGCTCGCCCTTGACGTAGACGTCGTCGTCCGCCCGCATGAACCACTCGAACTGCTCCAGGTAGTGGTCGTGCATGTACTTGAGCATCATGAAGGACTTCTTCTGCGGCGGGTACGAGTCGTCCACGTTCTTCAGCGTCACGATGGGGATAGGGATGGAGGTGTCAGAGCCCTCGCTGGAGAAGAACTCTACCCTCCCTGGGATGGTCTGAGCCCATGTCCTGCATGGGCGAAGCACACGATGCATTAGCCAGGAAAAAAGAGAAACAGAATCAAGAGTGCAGTTCAAGTAAACAAAAAGAACACCAGAGTAATTAAAAGTAAAAAGAAAAAAACTGCAGAAATGAATGTGACATCAGTATCTGATACACAGCAGAAACCTTATAAAGGAATTAAAGGTATACACACAGCATCCATATTTCATTATCAGCGAACCAAAAGACCAACAATAAATTTCAGGCTACTAGAGACATCAAATTAGATTCAACAACCCCCAGCTTTGACCAGCCGGCTGCCAGTGTACTCGAGGTTTCTTTGTAGGAATACACAATAGCCCAGTAGCTCCGCAGATGGCAGCTCTCGCTTTCTCCTGCCGGAAACGCATTAAGGTCTCTCTGAAGGCTGTCTGCACAAAGCGATGTCGCTGTATGGGCACAGCGCTTTGTTCCCAGAGCAATACTTAATTTCACAGAACTCTCCTTAAGGCCTCTGTAAGGAGTCTGGGCCGAGCTGAAGTCAGCTGCGAATGATATTAGTATTAAAATACGCCAGCATTTCCACGTGCGCTATTACTTGCGATCCTAACGCCCAGACTGTGCAGGAAACCAGCTAAACAAACACACACTTTTAGTCAGTTGTGCACCGATATGGAAATTCTGAAGGATTCTAATAACCGATATATTTTTCTCTAATATCGCTAATATTGATAATGTCTGAGTGAGGGGTGGGGAGTGAAAATTGCCACTGCTGATTTGCATAAACACATTACATTGTCTTTTATTCTTAGGAAAATGAAAGACAGATCGGCTGGCCAAATTTAAAGCCCATCTTGCGTCTTGATTTCCCTTATTTGACATGCAGCCTTTAAACCAACACAGGACTCGATTTCTTGCGCATTTTCAAAGCCACACAGTCGATTCCCCAAGCGTTTTAATACCTTTATATACTACAGAGAATGGCTGATCATCCAATGCTATACTCGCCTCTATTTTTTGTAGTTATGCAACTACTTCACTTTTAGCTGTAGGGTTGTTCACTTTGAATACTGATAAGTTTTAGTATCGGCCGGCAATATCGGTCAAGACTGACACCTATATCACGATTGTTAACAAATACCATTCGGTGCCTGTATGTTAACGGATATATCGTGCATCTCTAGCCCTTAAACTAAGACAGTGAAAATCTTCTGTAGGAAGACAGTAATTAACCACAAATGTAATGTAAACGCGTAATGCACCACCTTTGTGATATAAGTCACCATATATATGGAGTACTTGCTGATTCTGTTACTACAGGACATTTAACAATAGACTGTCCTTCAGCAGTCCCGATAAACCTGGAAAAGCTCCAACACCAAGTAGCCAATAAACAGCTTTGCATGTATTCTGCTTACTTTAAATTATTAAATTTGTGTGTCAATCACTTCTCATATATGGACCAATTGAAGAAAAACTGAGTCTCAGAGAGCAAGAACAATGAAAACCATCCGAGTAAGTTAACCCCATTTATTCATATCAATTAAGTTATTCAACAGTTCAATCACTCTTCACTGTGTCAATGTGCCTGTTTGAACCCATAGTCTGCTGATAGGCTGTAAGAAGGGGTTTCTCTGCCGGCTGCAGACACTGGACAACCAGATGAAGAATAAGGACCAAGGGAGAGGGCAGCAGAGCCGGACCAGTCAGGGGGGCAATGATCCAAGTCCAACCGAACCAACGAACATAAATGACAGCTAAACTGGACCGGCTGAGAGAGAGACCGGGGCACCTGTCAACCAACAATAAAACCGAGAAGTAAAAGAGCCGCGTTTTTCTTTATTTTCAAGTCGTCCAGCTAATTTTTTAAAAAGGCTGGATCAGACATCCCTCGCTCATAGGATCGACATTAAAACAAAGCAGAGGAGGACAGGACACCGCTGGATCGGGACCGAGAGCGTACCTGTGAGCCGCTACAGCCCGGCTGTTCAGGTACTTCTGGGCGGTCATGACTCCGATGAAGAGGAAGCCGGAGGCTGCGAGCGGTTTGGCGGCGTCCTGCTCATCCCCGCGGAGCCCGTCGACCCAGTGCACCCTGGCCACGCCGCGCATCCCGCAGCCTCCGGCGCCCGCCTTGCGGTTGTGAGCCGCCTTCTTCAGCTCCGTCGCCCTGGGTAAAATGAGCCTGGAAGCCAGGATGAAGCCGAGGATCAGACCTAGAAGCACACTGAACCACGCTCTTCGACTTCGACCTGCCATCGCCCCCAACTTAACCAACTGACGTCCCTGAATGATACGACGCGGCAGCCTCCCGATAAGTCGGCTCGTCCGTAGCCTGCCGCCGCTCCCGATGGGGTCCGCTGCCTACGTAGCAACACGCCCGTCTCCATACAACCACCACCTAGAGCGTCCGCCTCATGTCACTCCTCCGATCATTAAGCGGAGAGCTAAATTCAGTGATAGAGCCCAGAAAATTGCGATCGGGATCGAAACGCTCTTAATCTCAGGAGCAGCCCCTCCATTCCTACCGCCTACATTGCCATAGTAAGAACATCACGGCCGCCTTACAGCAACGCGGCTTTAACCGTAAAGTTTGACCCAATGAGGTCACCGTCACATGCCTCTGATTGGCTACTTACCGTGATGACGTCTCCGCCCAATCCCTCCCCCGCGAAGACGATTCTTTTGAGTCCGTAGCACATTTTATATGATTTAACGTTTAAGACGGTACGTACTTACAATGAAGCATATGAAGAATACAGTTACTACATGAAATCAAACAAACGGCAGCCAAAGGATGTGGAGCCCCTTACTGTTGCTTGAGACCGGCTTTATGGTACGGCACTGTATTCCAAATAGGCTACATCTTCAGATAAATTTTAAAGTGTCACGAATAGCATTCTCGATTGCAAAACTGGTCGCTAAACTATTTATACATAAAAACATAAATACTGTTTAAAGACGTCGGCAAATATGCCAGAATTACCCACATTAAAAAGGAAATAAATGACAATTCGTACAAAGCCGGTGACAGCAAAAAAATTTGCAACACACCACTGCCGCCTAGCGACCATAACTGTTCAGTATATAGTGCAAATAAAGCATTACATTCATGAAAAGTTTTTACACGAAGCACAATTACTTGTCAAGAAATGCCATCGGTCAACTACCAATCATCACGAACAGCTATTTTTTAAAAAAGACATGGTACCAAATGCTTTGTGAAACAACTTTTTATTACAACAAAAATTGTTTTCATACCGTTCAGGGGTAGGGAGCAGTTTATCATGAAACTATACACACCCACACGCAAGTGCAGCAAACGAGCATAAAGGAAATAATCCTTCCGCATCTGCAGAATCAACTTCTTTCAACTACTTGCATTATTTCAATAATTCTGAGGCAACATTCACACCTCAGACTGCAGTAAGCTTCTTACACCATACAGGTATTGTTTGCTCTAATACAGTATGCTTGATTCCTTTAACAGACATTTCAGAAAGTATGGGAGGGGGATCTAACACACAATTCCTCTGAAAAAAAATCAGCCACCCTCACTGGCAAAGCAGCCATTTATAAGGAAGGCTTCATTGGAAGCTGTCAGTCTCGAAAGGTTACCCAGCGTGTTCCTCATTCAGATGCTCAGAAGCCAAAAATATCTAAGTTTAGAATCAGAAGCACTGTTCACCTGCTCCAATTATATGCATCACAGTCTTAACTGTGCCAAGACAAAGGGACAGGAAATGCTAGCTGCTTAATACTCAGTTTCTAAGACAAACGAGTGACACATAACCCTACTTGAAAAGTAACAGAAATACATCTAAAGCAAAGGAGAATTTTCAAAAGGTTCCAATTCATTCAAAGACATTTCAGAAATTACAGCTAATGGCAGGTGT
The DNA here is from genome assembly GCF_023856365.1 of Brienomyrus brachyistius. Lineage (NCBI taxonomy): Eukaryota > Metazoa > Chordata > Actinopteri > Osteoglossiformes > Mormyridae > Brienomyrus > Brienomyrus brachyistius. The sequence goes on along the minus strand of NC_064543.1, from coordinate 6,279,661 downwards.
GGCATCCAGTTATCTGGTTAAGCAAGACTGGTTTGGAAAATCAACTTGGGGCCCAATCTGACGGCTGGCAGCTTAATTTCAGTTGACCTTTGTGTGCTCTGGAGCCGGGTCAGAGGTCACTCTTGCAGTGGCGCTCTGACCTCCTTTAACCTCACCCACCAGACGTGGGGCCTCTTCTTCCTGGTCGCCAAGAACAGCTTCCTCCACCTTCGCCAGTCATGGGATTGTATCCTGCAACATAGTATTGATGTTAATATAGCCAGTACTCTAAAGAATTGTTGGGTGTTTCCTAATCCAGTCCTCGGGGAACCACAGGCAGTGCACATTTTTCCTCCCTCCCAGCTACCGAAGCAAAACTGTGGACTGTCAGGCAAGGAGCAAAAACGTGGACCGGCTGTGGGTCCCCAAGGATCAGACTGGGAAACACTGCTTTAGAGCAGCCTAGCTCCCAGCCAATCAGGAACACCGAAAATCTGGCACAGGTGCACTGAGAGGAAACAAAAACGTGGACAGTCCGGAGTTTCCCCGAGGACTAGGTTGGCAAACACTGCCTTAGAGAGTTGAGACTAGAGACTGCAGGGATGGGGACTTACCACTTCGTAATGGTTTCAAACTCCTCTTTGATTTGACTTCCGTTGATGAGCTGGTTCCTTCATTATTCTGCAACATTCCATTAGGCATTTTTCAATTTACCCATTATCCAGAGATTTGGTACATTTTACATTCATGTGCAAACAGCTGGCCACTGGCACAATTTCTTACACACCTTGTAGATTTCAAACATGGTAGCATCTCCGTCCAACACCTTCAACACTAGTACCTAAGCACTTTATAAACCAAAGCAGAAAGAAGCTCTTACGTCTGCAGCCTCTGCACTGGTCTTAGAACTCCTCCCTGACTTCATGCTGTCCCACATTATAGTTTTCTGTTTTCTTTTCTCTTCTTCAGCCTGAAGGAAATACCATTTTACACCTAGAAACATTAATCTGAGCAATCTGGGTAATGACTAACATATTCATGCGGCGTACATTTACTTGTTTATGCAGAGGAAAGGAAGCAGATTCGTAAAGTTTGGAGAGCCAAATAAAAGATCTGCGCTAAGAAAAGGACCTGTCCTGCACGTTTGTAAAATACGTCAAACAGGCACGCAGTTGTAAAGGGGATCTAGCTGCCCATGAATATGAAATTAAATCCCTTATGAAAAAGCAGGCAAATGCAGTGTTTGGGAGGGTCTCCAGGTGATCACACACTCATACACACTTTCTGCTTCTTCTCTTTGTACTGCTCAGCTTTGGCATCCAACTCGTCCTGCATCCTTTGACGCGATGCGTCCAGAGCCTCCTGGCGTCTCACCACAGACGGAGCATCTGGGAGGACAAAGTATCGTGTTTAAATTACACATCACCCACAGACAAAAGAGAGAAAGTGACTTTTATAAAGTACGAAACGGACCGTTCACAATTTCTAGGGAGGATCTGCTTGGTGGCTGGTTGGTTCCCCGCTTCCTAAACTCCTGGATGAGTAGGAAGACGCCCACACTGAAGAACAGCAGGTACCAGCCATACTCTGCGAGAAAGGCTCCCACTGTGGACACACACACGATGCAATACCATTACATTACGATACATAATTTCAGAAAGTCTGCACAAACGGTGGGTGGCTCGGGGAGTTACGAATCCATGCCCACGTTTCAATGCCCTTCGTTATGCGGTAACCCTGTTAATTGGCGACAAGCGCGTTCACCTGCCAGTGTTTACGTATCCTTACAGATGTGTGATGACAGATTCATCAATTTAGGAAAAGTGAAATAAAAGTGTAAATGTTCATAATTGCCCATGCATATACTTCAGGTTAGTTGAAGATCAATCTTTTTTTCATAAAGGATTCAATTTTATACTCATCGCCTACTGGATCACCTTTACAACTACATGCATGTTTGATATGTTTTACAAACTTGCTGGACAAGCCCTTTTCTTACCGCACCTGACGAACAATGAACCCGATTCTGATTCTGAACCTGCTTTCGTCCTCTGCAAAAATAAGTGAATGTATGCTGCAAGTCGCCAGTAAACAGAAGCACCGTTTGAGCAACAACACCGGGTTATAGACAGAGCAATTATACCTCTTTTGGGCCCTTAATTCCAATTGTTGTGGGGACTCTGCTATCTGATCTTTACATGTACGTCGACTTGGACACGAGCTTCTGCTTAATAAGTAAATACAATGATACAAGTGTCGCGCGGTGGATTTACTCAGCGCCAGGGCCAGACATTAACGCTTTAAAGCTCATGAAAAGGTTGTAAGCCATGATATCAAGCGGTTAAGAATACTGGTCATTTAGTAAAGCACGTAGTAACTTGCAAGAGCTTTCCCCGGCGTGTCGACGGCATTAAAAGTAACTTTTCCAGAGTTAGTTTCGGTTTCTCGGCCTGATAACTAGGCCTTGCTCGCGTCGGCTAACAGTGTAGCATTTAGCACGCATTCACACGACACAAACAGAGAAACATATAAATCCCGAAGGCAGACGTAGCGCTTTAAAACGACTAAATAGCAAGGTGAGTCCGCAAGTGAGCCCTCCGGGGCCAGTGTGTGGCTGGCCGGGCCTGTGTCGGATAGACTACCCGGTAGCATTAAGAAGCTCAGATCCTGGTTTTCCAAAGGCGCCTCTGTTGTCACCTTCTCATAAGTCACCAATTCAAAAAAAAAATACAAAACAATAATAGTAAAAATTAAACCACGAAAAGGAGTCGTGGGTACAGTAATTCTCATGTTGCCATCGAGCCGCTTTCCCCCAGTTGTCAAACGGACCCCGCTCCTCAGCCAATCACAGAGGGCGGTGACGTGGCGCGATCTGAAGGCACGGAGACGTCGTCCCGTAAGCTGACGTCAAGGCGCTTTTGCGTGCATGCTAGAGCCCCCCCCCCCCCCCCCAAGAAACATGCTGCAGGCTGAGGACTCACTACCCACCCTCATCCAAAAAATGATATATGCATATCTTATAGACTACAATATAGCCCTATTATTATAGCGTGTGGCTCAGTGGCTTGCTCCTTGAGCAAGACCCTTAACACCAAGCTCCCTGGGCGCCGCTACGGGTGGCAGCTCTTCGCGGTCAACTTACTCCACAAGGAGCAAGTTGAGGGAGGCGTAAAGATAATTTCCCTACAGGGGATCAATAAAGTATCAATTATTATTAATAAAACTATATAAATTAAGCCACTTTCATTTTTAAAAATACTGTGTGTGTGTATATCCATCCATCCATCCGTTTTCCAAACCGCTTATCCTACTGGGTCGCGGGGGTCCGGAGCCTGTGTGTGTGTGTGTGTGTGTGTGTGTATATATATATATATATATATATATATATATATGTGTGTGTGTGTATATATATATATATATATATATGTGTGTGTGTGTGTGTGTGTGTGTATATATATATATATATATATATATATATATATATATGTGTGTGTGTGTGTGTGTGTGTGTGTATATATATATATATATATATATATATATATATATATATATATATATATATATATACACACACACACACACACACACACAACCATCTCCCAGAGCTGGACAATCATCATTTGAATTGGATTGGAAATCCTTTTGAAACAGGAGCTGATGACAAGGGCGTTGATTTGATGTCACTGGAGGAATTTATTGAAATACCAGTGATGGAAGTTTGAAAGTGCAATATTCCTCCATGCTCCAGTCAGACATTTGGAGGAACCTGAAAAACGAAATGCCACATTTCTAGCCCTTTGCAACAACATGACTCTGTGAGGCTGGGTTTTCTACATTGAACGTGCTGCAAACAAGAGTTTGTCTGATGTGGAGAATGATTTCAGATCATCTGTAAGCCAGCTATAACCCAAACTGTAACTCTACTGGCACAGAGGCTTAGTGAGCTGAACGACATTTGCTGTTAATACGCTGGCAAGCCAGCAAATTTCCCCTCCAGCAGCCCCCCATCAAGAAGGGCTTCCTTTAATATTTTAGATTTTTTTTACTGTACATTTCAGTGGGCTTTTTGGTAATTATGCACAGTTTAATAATAGCAAGAACATTTTATGTTCTGATTCTACTTTTATGTATTCAATTAATATTTTGTAATTAAGTTTCCATGCTATTTTTTTTTCAGTGAAATGAAAAATTAAATAATCATTTAATTGAATCAAATTGTGATAGAAATGAAAGAATTCAGATGCATTGAATCAATCCCTCAATAATCATAATCAAACCGAATGACCTTGGGGCCACTATTTACACTATTTACACCCCTAATTGTTATATTAATTAATTATTCATGATGAATGATGTAATTCTAGTCACATCCATATACACTATACGAATGACATTATTGGGACACCTGGCCATTGCACCTACAGGAACTTGTATGGCATCCCATTCCAAATCCATAGGCATCAACATGGAGTCGGTCCCTCTTTGCAGCTACAACAGCTGCCAGTCTTCTGCCAGTCTTTACAGCTGACACAATGCAGTCAGGCAGGTAACGTTCTCCTGGCATCCGCCAAACCCAGACTCGTCCATCACACTGCCAGACAGAGAAGCGTGATTCGTCACTCCACAAAACACGTTTCCACTTCTCCAGAGTCCAGTGGCAGCGTGCTTTACACCACTCTATTCCACGCTTAGCATCACACTTGGTGATGTGAGGCTCACGTACAGCTGCTTGGCCATGGAAGCCCATTCCATGAAGCTCCTGGTGCAGAGTTTTCATGCTGGGGTTAATGCCAGAGGAAGTTTGGAACTCTGCAGTTATTGAGTCAACAGAGTGCTGGCGACTTATACACACTCAGCGATCACGCTCTGTTATTTTACATGTTCTGCCACTTAGTGGCTGTTTCTGTCATTCCTAAATGCTTCCACTTTGCAATAATGCCACTGACCACGAAGTATCTGCACTAGTGGCCAAAATTGTGGAAACCCTTCCAAGTTTTAGACTTGGACTTCATTCCACTATTGCTCCGGTTACTTATTTAATTGCCCAATGTATGATATTTGCAAAATCATTGCAACAGTTTTGCAAAAACGTGTTTTAGCAACTTCCTCAAAAATCGCCCTTATAAAAGGCGAAACACTTAATGCACCTTTATATCTGCACCAATATTTGTGTACGCTGGCTGGAAGCTCATTGATTAAACATTCTCTGAGGGTCGCAACAGAGAAACAGGCGTCCTTGACTCATCTTAAGACTTGGGAGGGAGGCAGAGACCTGTTTGTACACGTCAGCGGCCGAGCAGCGAGGAGGCGTAGAGATGATAAGGCGGCAGTGGGAATGACGTTAAAATGGAATTGCCCTTGTGTCTCGGATAGTAGCTGATTGTGTTATCAGCATTATCACACTCGGTTCTGGTTAAGAGAAAAGGCAGAAATAACACCAGGGACTGGAATTTGAAGTCTGTCATTCTAGACGTAGAGCAAAGCAGAGTGTGATTATGATATTATGTGGGTGAAACACAAATTTACCCATAACGTGTGACGGTGCAAACCATAGACTGTGGATGGGTTTTAAACAGATAGATGACCAAAGGCCCCAAAACAGCCCGAGCTTCTATAAGAGACACACCAAACCATCCGGCTGCAAGCAAAAAAAAAACTAAAAAAAAAAAAAAAAACAAACGTTGGTATGGAGGTCTGGAGTCCACCTTGCTGAAGGTCACCCGAGACAGGATGGCTAATCGTCTCACAGTTATGTGCCGGCAATGATAGGGAGGAACAACCACAAGGAACCGTGCTATCAGGCGTGTTCTAGGAAGAGGACCAAGATCCGGTGAGACCTTTTAATCAAGGTCTTGCTGTCCAAGAACGAACTCAGCGGGAGACATGAGGTCACAGTCACGGTGGGGTGGTACCTGACTGTTGATAGGCTGATAGAAAATTAATCACTTATTAAATTATAACCCAAACTTATTATTATTATTATTCTGTGCATGTATAGACAGTCCCTTTCTGATTAATACACAGTCCCTGAGAGTTCTATAAGGTTGTGAGGAAGGGGTCGGACTCGCAGAAATGCCCAGCGGTCACACTGCGGGGAACATAAACCAGACAACATCTGCACTGGGGGGGGGGGGGGGGGGGGGGGGGGAAGGGGAGGGAGACAGACAAGTGGCATCTGCATACACAACGGTTTGGGCAATTTACTGTCAAATTGTTAGGTTTGGCCACTCAGTCATCCCCGGGTCATTTGGCAGGTTGTAGAAGGTACTTGCAGACCCATAATCAGACATTTCAACTGGAAAAGTCAGTCCAAAATGTGACCTAGTGCTTAAATTCACCGGGATCCACGCTACCTGTGCGTGACTCTCACAAACTGCCATTCAGAACTATCACGCTTTCATTATATGCCACGTTATGGCGCCCTCTAGCGTTATTTATTTACGTTGACGTGACTTACCTGTCCAGCGAGTTTTAATGCTTGTTCAGTGGTAATACACATACGTTCATAACATTTCGTACGTATAAAAATTAAATATATGTATTACGAAAAAATGCCCTTATACGTAAACGTGAAAGTAAAGTTAAATTTATTCAAAAATAGAAAAGAGTTTTACATAAGTGTAATATACCGCCTTCACACTGGCGAGGGTTAGGCTGTGATGTACACTTGCATGTCAAATTGCTTTGTCATTTCCTATCTAGACCTTTTTATGTAAAATACAAACCATCTAACCGTATGTACAAAGTAACTACAGTACACTGGGAGCACTACCCGTGTTTTTTTTTGCCAGTTTCTGCTATGTTTTAGCCAGCTCCCAAAATATTCCTGTTTAATTGCTCACGGGCAAATCGCGAATAACCGAAACCGCGTGTGTCAGTTTCGTGAACGGAATCGGTCACTGCAGTATATACTATAGAATATGAACGTGAAATCATTGGTGTTCTGAGGGTTCAAACTAGCAGTACGCACGCTAGTTAATTACCCGCTTTTCTGGCATCAAAATATCCTATAGGGGTCACTTGCAAAAACCACCTTAATCCACTCCCTCCGGGTCATAAATCCAGAAGAGTTCTGCCTCGACCCGCTGCTCTCAGGCATTTACTAAACATAGAAAGAGAGACATGGGTGTCAGGACTAATGATTCACCTAAAGAGCACCAAAGGAGCCAGTCCAAGACTGGAAATAGAAGCATGACTCCTTCGTGGCTGAAAATGCTGCAGGATGGGAGATTCTGTAATTTTAATATGATTATTAAATCAGCCACGAAGCACTCACTCCCTTTGGACTTCAGCTACAACCTGATATGTCAGTGAATTTAGGCTTCTGTTGCTCCCTACTCAGAACATTAAGGAAGAAGTGGAGTGAATGTTAGACCCCGTTGAGCCAGGTGAGCCCCTGTGAGGCAGGTCAGTCCCGGTGAGGCAGGTCAGTCCCGGTGAGGCAGGTGAGCCCCTGTGAGGCAGGTGAGCCCCTGTGAGGCAGGTCAGTCCCGGTGAGGCAGGTGAGCCCCGGTGAGGCAGGTGAGCCCCGGTGAGGCAGGTCAGCCCCTGTGAGGCAGGTGAGCCCCTGTGAGGCAGGTGAGCCCCTGTGAGGCAGGTCAGCCCCGGTGAGGCAGGTGAGCCCCGGTGAGGCAGGTGAGCCCCCGTGAGGCAGGTCAGTCCCGGTGAGGCAGGTCAGTCCCGGTGAGGCAGGTGAGCCCCGGTGAGGCAGGTGAGCCCCCGTGAGGCAGGTCAGTCCCGGTGAGGCAGGTGAGCCCCTGTGAGGCAGGTGAGCCCCGGTGAGGCAGGTGAGCCCCGGTGAAGCAGGTGAGCCCCCGTGAGGCAGGTCAGCCCCCGTGAGGCAGGTCAGCCCCCGTGAGGCAGGTGAGCCTCCGTGAGGCAGGTCAGCCCCGGTGAGGCAGGTGAGCCTCCGTGAGGCAGGTCAGTCCCGGTGAGGCAGGTCAGTCCCGGTGAGGCAGGTCAGTCCCGGTGAGGCCCGTCCCTCCGACTGAGCATCTCCTCGCTTACCACATCTGGCTGGTGAAATATTCACTCATTCTCCCAGGAGAAATCACTCACACTTAATCGGCACAGGCTTTCCACAGACTGCGTTCCAGGCAGAGACTGGGTCACCCTTTGGGATCTTTCTTTGTTCTTAATCCGCACCAACGTTACCATCTGATCTCCATCTCCATCATCTCCACCCCAATTTTACATCTTCCTTGAACAGAAGCAGCAATTCCTTTAGGATTTTCTTCTATTTTGTACCAACCGTACAGGGTGTTGCTCTCTGTGTAGATCTGAAGTTTCCCGTAGTATCATGCTGTCAGAAGTACATTTCCATCGTAGGGACAGTGTTACCTGTGTGCCGTTGATGAAACAGTGGCGCTAACTAGTTCAATTTTGTTTGCACTGATATCATATGAACCACATTTAACACAAAGCTGGACCCTCCTCCGCTTTTGGTGTGAATTGTTGAGGAGATCGGAGGGCTGTTTTTGGGAATTTAATAATGATGAATACTCGACTAGGTGCAGTATTAAATCTCTTTGAAGCTTCGAAAGCATTGCACTGCTCAGAGAGAGAATCTGCATTTAAATGTATTCAAAGTGTATATTTAACCCTGCCTACCTTTAGGCACTGTGTGTGTTTTTGTCTTTTACAGAAAAATATCTTCTCGAGACTCCAGAAGATTAACTCTTTTTCAAAGTTATAATCTTATAAGGCCAGAGGTACTCAATTTAATCAGGAGTGTGTGATCAATACCCCCACCCCCCTCCCCCCAAATCTACCGAGGGGGGGGCCTATCGGCAAGGTTGCCTGATACCCCATGGTATTTATCTCTAGCTACAGGCTTGGAGCAGCAGACCTTGGGTTCGTGTTGCTGATGGAAAAATAGCTGCGTTCCCTGTTACAGAGAAAAGAGGGATTATTCAAGTTTTATTCCTGACCGAAAGTCTTGAATTAGTAATTCCCATATCAAATGAATCAACCAACCCCGCGAATAGAATCTGCACCATATTTTCAGAATCATAAATATTCATTTGAATTCATGTTTCCTGTTTCACGATATGTAACACACTTTAAATAGAATTCATATCATCTATAGGGAGGTATAGGGAAGTTTATACTTTTAAAACCCCTTTTTTTATGCAAAATGCCTGTTTGCTATTACAAATTTAAATGCAATTTAAAGGCATTGAAATGCTGAAATGTAGTTGGTGTTTTGAATGTGCATTTTGTTAATGTTGTAGTTCTTACTAGCCTACTTTGACCTTGCTGTGTTTTACTTCATCACGGAGTAACTGACAGCATTGTGTGTTTCTCGCAGTGATTGGTCTGTACACTGGCTTACTGTCAGAAGAGGCTAATTCAGGTCCGGAGAGTACACCAACCAGTAATAAAGAGTTACAGTGACAGAGTACACAAGCGGTTGGTTGAAACAAAATCTTGGTCTGGATTTTTACTCTCCGGACCTGAGCTACCCACCACTGATTGCCGTCACCAAATCTCCAAGAGCTGATTTAAGTTGATCCATCACATGCATCTATATGAAATCGCCAAATGAGTTCACATTGTCTCTTGACTTGATGGAATTTGGTTATGTCTTACTTTAGCAGGATGATGTGAGCAGAGCAGGAAAGGACTGTACAAAGTGACCTGGAAAACAATGTTATCAGCTCTGTTTTGGCATCGTCGCGTCTACGTTTTGACCTGGATGGTCCAAAAAAAGGGCAAGATTAGCCGTCACAGTCAGAAAGTCGAGATAAATAGTCAGAAATTATTAAACTGAAATAAGAGTAGCGTCAATCACCATTCATGTCCTTTGAGGAATTATTTATGTGTTTAGAGCAGATGTGACACAGCCAAGCCGTGTTATAATGATGCAAACACATTAATGCTCAGCTTGTGTTTGTCAGTGTGCTTTTATTCTGCTGGTTTTGTGTCTCTAAAGGCAGCACATAATCCAGGTTACATCACAGGACATGAGGAGGAACCAGTCACCATGATTACTGTATGTGTGACACATATCTGTTTTCCGTCCATAAAAAAGGAAATCATGATGAATTGACAGGATATTTCAAAGGACGGTTCTGATGCCCAATACGGATGTTCCAAAAGCTGCTTTGTGTCTATAAAAGGGTGCCGTTACTCTGAAAGCTGACAAGTTATTAATGCTGATTGCAGGTGTTGCTTTCTCTCCAGGCCTGGCAGTATATCTGCTTAATTGCTGAAGAACCTTTGGCCATGGACATGTGGTCAGCAGCGGGGGGGGGTGATTTAAACAAATGGTGACTTGAGATGTTAATGAGCAGAGTAGACACTGTGGAGGCCTTAGCCACCTTTCATGTTAGATAAGTTTCCCAGCCCCAGTGGCTTGTGGGAAATCTGAGTCAGCCTCCAGATCACATTGTTAACACTTGCAAGGCATCGAAAACCCACCACGTCCAGTGTCCGGTATCATTCACAGATGTTTCCACATCATAGACAGGGGCGGGGGACTGATTTGAGCTAAATAAAACATTCAATGTATTTATTTAGCAAATGCATTTATTTGAAATGACGTACAATTGAGAAGCTGGGGTCAGACAATCCCTGGAGCAACTAGGGGTTAGGGGTCTTGTTCAAAGCGTCAACAATCAAATCATTCTACAGTCCCTGGTTTTTGAACCTGAAACCCTCTGATCACAGGCACAGCGCCTCCAAAAGGAGACCTACTGCAGTAGGTGACACCCCAGCCACCTGAGATGGTGTCTCTGCTGCAGCTTAGCAAAATGCTTCTTATCAAAAAGCTTTTGACTTTCACCTGCTTTTCCGGTTGGATGTTTTACTGAAGCCATTTGTGTTCCAAGCTTGAGACCAACAACGCGACCCTACTGCAGGACATGAAGCAGCAATCTTCACGAACAAGTCCTTGTCCTTAATTACAACAATCCAGCAACTGTAGCCGTCAGCACTGTAGTGCCATACCTCCAGGGGTGTGTCCAGGCAACACTGCGTGGGCGCAGTTTACACCCTCCTTGTGGTTTCACTGCATTTCAAAAACGATTCAATGTGTGAGGGCCTTTCCCTACTCACTGTCACCCAGTATCAGAAAAGCAGTTACGAATGGCTCTGTCTGCATATATAAAAAGCTCTTTTTTGCTGAGTTTACCAGTAATGATGAAGTTACCTTCATTCAAAAAATTGGCACATTTTGGGCAAGACTGCACCAGCTTTATAAACGAATGTCCAATCATCTCACGATAAACCGCTGTCAAAGAATCGATGGCTCTGTGTACTTAGGACACACGTGATGTTTTCTGCAGGTGACACAAACACGTTAAAAAAACACTCAGAGAAGTCAGACAAACAAGCAGATGTAAAAGCAAAGACTGTTTACCTCAACTCTTCTGTCTTTTATCCAACGGTAACGGGCAGAGAAGATCTGTCATCCTGCGATTGCTGGGGCACAGCGCCCTGTTTTCACGAAGCCGTCGTTCCGTTTTGTTTCGATTTCACGTCGTGTGTTTTTAGTTCGACTTTTTCTGAGCAGATCTATATCGCGGCTGCGCTCCTATGCCAGATTTGAAAGCTAATTCCTTTTTAACGAGCTGTGCTGTTCAACCTGCCTCAACTGTTCTGTGAGAAGCGGCTTTCAAAACTCTGAAAAGGCCATCAAACTGAACTGAAAAACAGCTTTTGAAATCTGAGCTTGTTCTACATGCTTCATAAGCTTCCCAGTGTGTGATTGTGTGGGAAATGGACGGAAGTCCCATTCAGGGCGTCCCCTGTCTTGTGCTCAAGCCCTGTGCGACCTGGTGCGGGGATAGCAAGGACAAAATATCACCTTGGCCCCTCCATGCTGAATGAATCCCCTCAGTATATGTCACCCCCTCCAGGGAAAGCATACCCCCCATCCATCCAGTACCAGCCTTGCAGCCCAGTACTGTATATGTAGTTGGCAAAGGGATGGATGGATGGATATTAATAAATGGGAGTTATAAGCTCTTCTTCCTGTCTTTTAAATACAGCCACCATAACCCAAATCACTCTTTCTTCCTTCTTCCACTACTGCTCTCCGCTTAACCCCCCTTCCGAATGAGTGATCCGTGACTCCCAGCCATCGATGTGGCCCACTATCGCCCCCTCCCTGTCCTCCTGTCCTCTTTCCTCCAGCTTATCTGCCGCCGCTGTGCCGAGGGACGGAAAGTCAATGCCAACCAGGCAGAGATAAATGGCGGCCGACGATAAGCGTCTGAGCGGTCCCTTTCGGTCTCGCCGGGGGGGGGGCCGTCGTTACATTGTGTGGGCCATATACGTCTGACAGTTCAGGCTGATTACACACCTTATTTATTGGAAGAGGGGTAAGCCACATCCCCCCCTCCCCCCACCCCACGCCGCAAGTCAGGGCATGTAGCTGTCTCTGAGCATGCAGCCGGTCTGCCTTCACGCGCACAATCCTCCCTGCCTGCACTGGAAACTGGAGGGGGGCTTATTGTAGAATTACGAGGAGATTTAAGCCTATTATGATTGGATGAAAAGGATGGTTCAGATTAAGGATGCCGTACAGTTGAGATAGCCATCCATTCATGCAACTTCACCAACTGCTTCTCTACTATGATGTAGGAAGCTTGGAACATAACGCAGGAAGCACAGAGCAGGAGGGTTTCCCAGACAGGACAGACAGGAAAATACGTCCGGAGGGACGGCAGGTGCCAGAACAGACATGGACTCCCAACTATGCTGGTCCTAGGATGAGCAGAGGCTTTATCTCGAACTGCTCTGGCAACAAAACCAGCTGCATGTGGTCACTTCAGGTACATTTCCAGCTAAGAAATGCAAAACCCAAAAGTGTAACCTTAAGTGCTGACCTACAATGTGCTGCTCTCAGGACGACCATGATGCGGTACCCCGATACAGCCGAGACGTGATCCTGGGGGAATTCCGAATTGTGTTTGCCGATGGTCTCTCTTACAGCTCTGCATTATCTGAAACCACGTATCCGTCACGGTGACCCAGGGAGCCGATCGCTGCCCATCGCCAAGCACACGCAAGCGAATTAGGGACCAAAACTGTGTGCTTGGGCTGCAGGAGGAAACCAGAGTACCTGGAGGAGGCTCAGACTGAAACGGAGGGAGCACAAACTGCACATTCTGAAAAGGGAGAGAGAACCAGACCCGATGCCGGGGGGGTGGGTGGCTGGGACACGACATATAACCGGCACCTGCTGCCCACTAATATTAAAAAAAAATCCAGCCAAATGGTAAAAAGGTTAGCTTTATGTTCCTAATACAATTTCACTACCTATGCTATCTGCTGTCAGTGTTAATCGAAAAGTCAGATAAGAGGACATCTACGGCAGAACAAATGTTAAAAGATGGCAAGTAGCTTTTCCAAGGCTTTCAAAATATCTATTCCAGCTTTGACCAACAGGAGGCACAAACCCGCAATAGTGATCTAATCTAAAGCAGGGTCACGCGGAGCCTCCTTCCCAAATGACCGCCTCAAGTCTGGCTGCTCATCCTGATACAGCTGACATGTAGGACCGCCCCCCCCCCAGGGGCCAAAATGTTGCTTATTATTACCATCAGATGTTCAGTCACTGTGTATCTAACAGTGCGCGGTGCGCAGGCTGCTGAAAAATATTCAGAACATAAAAAATTGCTTGTAGAGCGCAATTATACATTTCATCAGCGAGGAGCTGATTTGGACAGATAGGGAAATGAGGTCTGGTTAATGGAGCCAAGGATCCCGGCAGCTGCAGAGCTTAAGTGACAAAGGCCACTCGGGGATCTCATCAGTGGGAAGGCGGCACCAGGGGTCAGAGAGAAACCGTCTTCAAGAGGAGAAGGCGATCCATTTAAGTGACACAGGAAGCAGCGCTCTGCTAACTCAAAGGCGGCTGGAATCAAACGCGTGTGCAGACTCACGCGGGCCGTGCGCCCTTTTACTCCGGCCCCGACCCAAAGCATCAAATTGAGATGACGCATGTTTGGACCTTTGAATATAAAGTTCACCATATTAATTTCATTTCTGAGCATCTCAAATGGCTGCAGATAGTCTCATGACAGAAACGCCCTCTGCCTGGCAGTGCAGACGAGCAGTGAAATTCAATTACTGTTAAGGGGGAAAACTGAACAGCTTGGTAATGTGGACAGACAGACGCCTGCAGATGTGCGACGCTCCCATATGAAAAGCGAATTCCTTTATAAGCTCACATCTCCCCAGGCTGAAGTCATTTAACACCCAACATTTAACTTTTTTTTTTTTTATTAGACTCCAAGCAACGTGCTTGCTGTAAATACCCTAAATGCTTTGGAGGTGGAGGAAGATGAAGGAGGCTTGATGATATGGCAACATAACCTTCATAATCTGACCTTAATTTGGGATTCTCCACTGCTCGGCGCCAGGGCCCCACCTCGCCGCCGCCGTCATATACATGTACATATATACACACATATTCACATGCACATATATATCACAAAGACATGGTGTTTGACATTTCTTGAGTATTTTTCATTCATTGCCACGGTACATTTTTTAAAAATTTTGAACGTGGCACTGATACAACTTAAGCAGCAATCAAAGAGCTGAAATACGCGAGAGCCGGCACAGCGGTAACGCACCGTCACTCATCCGCCCAGCAGCGCTCGCTCAGGTGCCTGCGCGGCTCTCCCGCAGCATTTGAAGTGAATGTCAAAGATTGTTATAAACGTAGATAACGACAATAAAAAATGATAACCGGAAAACAGATTAAAAGGTTTAGAGATAAGAGAGAGAAAAAACACATGATGACTGCATGATTTTATTTGGTCTTGGTAATATTTTACATGAAATTCCAGAACTTTGCTATTGGGTAAATCAGATAAACACAAGCTTTGTATAGTATTTTTTTAATACGCTTTATGTCGTCAGAATCTTTAACTAGTATTTTATATTAAATACTGACATGTCCGAGTGGTTCTACTGTTCATACAGTCAAAACAAGCACCATATTTTATTATAACGCAACTTCTGAATAAAAATAAAGAATTTGTACCTCACATATGTAGCTTAAAAAAAAAATCTTAAAAATACCTTAATAAAATCAGATCTTTACTTGAGGAATTCAACGAAGTGAAACGGGGCGTTTAATATATATTAGTTTTAATTGCAGGAGATGTAACTGGTTAAAAATGTACATCAGCGACTGCAGGGGGCCTGTATTCCCCTCATCCAACCAGCAGACACGTCCTGCAGCAGAACTGCCTGAAGAGCTTCTTCTCACACAGCCGATTGGACTTCACCATCTCACAGAAAACCTCGTCCGCTGGAATTGGGGTGTGGGGGTGGTAGTGAGAGAATATAGGAGACACAGATAATGAGCTCTGGTTTATGTGGAGACTGCAGTTAAAACTGCGCGAGAGTGTCAGACGTGAGAGCTGCTGCTCTGTGGACCAAGTGAAAACCTCAGCTGACTGGATGTTTACTTGCAATATGCCATCTTCTCATTGGTCCAGCTGGACAGGTTAAGACTACGTTGCTTAGTCCACCAATCACCAGGGATGGAAAGCTCAGGTCCCAAAAAACAAAATCTTGGTCTGGATTTTTACTTTCTGGACCTGAACTGTCCACCTCTACCAACTATGTAGTGTAGAGAAAAAAAAAAATACAGGCATGGAAAAGGCACCTGAGATGTTGCTCATTCAACACAAAGTTCACTTTCATTTCCTAAAATCCCTCATTTTCTTTACCTACACAGCAGCACGCGAACACCTACTGTAGCTTCCCCAGAAGCACAACCGACTGAAGCAGTAAGGTGAGCCCGGAAGTTTGCAGAAAAGCCGGAGAGCAATGTTGTAAAAGTAACAGAAGAGAAGCGAACTTGGCTGCCTTGTAAGTTTCTAACACTGTGTGGCGACATCCCGCGGACCCGCAGCGAACGCGGCCAGGACACAGAACTGCGCCTGATTGGCTGCCAGCACTAATGAGGGAGCACATGGCAGCCGCAGATCCAAGGATACGTGGTTAATGCCGTCACCCAACAGCCACCCATACACCATGGCCACTTTCCAGAGCCCCTGGAGGTGCAGAGCTCCGAGACAGGCCGTTGGTACATTTCCTCAACTACGGTTATACTGATAGAGGCAGTGAGAGGCTGGGCGGTTAGTACACAAAGAACTGCCTGTCCCATCCGGACTGCTCACCCGGTACAGTGAAGACAGGGACAGGACCAAGGCTCCCGGAGGAGTAAACTGTCACCCAGCTTCTCTGGCACGGAAATGAACAAGGACAAAGAAGTCCGGCTTTGTCTTGAAGTTTCTATTGCATGAAACAAACTTGGGGGCCGGAGGCGATGAAATGAACCGTACAAAAACAAAACTTGGAACCCTTTGCTGAAGATGTCCATCATGCTGTGAAGATCTGAAGAAGCAAGTGAGCGATGCACTGTGGAGTGATGCATGGAAACAGCAGACCTCATAATCAACAGCTTGGAATCCATCTATCTTCTTTTACTCTGAGATTATTAGGCAGTCAAACGAAAACGTGCACTGATCTACGTTGACTTGTGCCCTATTACACTGGAATGGGGAGGCCTTAGGGTACACCAGCGGTGTTTGACCCACCTCTCAGACGCCCTGTCCTATTAGTCCATATTCTGGTGCTGTATCACTATGGGACACAAACAGGTGATTCTGCAGGGGTGGGGGGGCAAGCTAGCAAAGGTGGTGATGTCATTACGATGCGTCAGGCTCACTTACCATTGTTGCAGGTGACGTTTACAAAGCAGCTGTTGCTGACCAGGCTGTAGCCGTCTCTGCACCGCGTACAGGATGCTCCCGGGCCCTGACAGCTCAGGCAGTTCTCCTCACAGCTGGAAACCACAGAAGGGAAAGTGGTGTGTGTGTGTGTGTGTGTGTGTGTGTGTGTGTGTGTGTGTGTGTGCGCACAGTGGGTGGGGTGGGGGGGGGGGGGTTAGGGGCTAGATCAATACCCCAACCCCACCTCCATATCCTTCATCCTTGGAAAATTCTACCACATGCCACAATGTCTATAAGCCACCTCACCACTAAGACAGAGTGGTGTAGTGATGCGATGACTAACAGAAACATCCCCACCTCAAACCACAATTGGGCCAATAATATGCAAATAATCAGTTATACACGCACACTAGTAAGAAGAAATCAGGTTCCATACATATATCTCAACAGGCCATGATACTTGAGGAACAAGACTTCTAATTATGACATCATCGTCAGGGCCAACAATGCAAGACTCCTGACGATGACATCATCGTCAGGGCCAACAATGCAAGACTCCTGACGATGACGTCCTTAAAATGACACCAACGGCATCAGTTTGGTGCTGCAGACTCAGCTGCCGAACCAAACAGCTAGCGTGTGCTAATGAGCCATTTCCGAAACCTGCAGCAAGAATAAACCCTTTCAGTTCACATAACATAATTATCTGAGACAACAAAGCAACCATCTGTTGTTGCAGGAACTGGGGAATTGATATGATAAAAATATGAGCATAACTAATATCATTATTTGTTTAAACAAATTCCCCACAGGAAATAGATGCAGAGAGACCTGAGCGTAGCATCCAAGGAGAATTCTGTGAAACTGAAGACATGCACACACACAAAATGAGTGTGGCCAGTAACCCCAGCCGGGGTGGTGCTTGACATCACTCCCTTCCAGAGTCCCTCCCCATTGCCATCGCCTTCCTTATAGTACAATATCTCTCACCATTTCCTGATAGTGAAACTCCTGACTACCTGCTCAGGACAAACTCATCCGAACGGCAGCCAAGGCACCACCTTCTCTGAAATTGTTCTTTTGATGCCTTGACGCACTAATTCAGTAAAAAAAAAAGTTAGATGTCACAGAAAAGGAAGCCCCTCCCTCCTCCATTCTGCACCAATCACAGTGATTCACATGGCCGCCCTGCTCGACCACCCCACATACTGGTGCCCACACCCCACACATGAGCACGGACAGACATCTCAACCCCATTTTGTCCTCTTTCCTTTCCTGCGGCAGTCTCCAGACGTTAATGAGACACAGATGGAGGAGATGGGGGTGGACTGTGGCCGAGTGTCAGGTGGTGTCCTGGCAGACTGTCACTGACCCATCAGACTGAGATGCTGGACGTCTTCCAAAGCAAAGAAACATGAGAATCACCAAAATTCTCAAGGCGTGATCACAAACCAGCGGGACGCAACTCAGACAATGAAGAACAGGAAGATAATTATCGGTAAAAAGGAAGAAGCAAAACTGCCTTCACCAGGAAATAAGAAAGTAGCATTTATACCCACAATATTCCTGCACGTCTTAAAAGGTGTTACAGGGAAACCTGTCAACTCGTAATAAAAGGCCTTTACACTCAATTCAAAATAGCATCGACAGCAGTGCTGACTAACCTGTTTATCGCGATGGTCAATTGCCAAGATATTTTTAGCTCCATTCCCCCCTGACCAGCAAAATATACCAAGGGAGACCCCCAACTGGGGACTTGTCTCCCCCGATCAGCAAAATATACTAAGCCAGTCGCCAATTCAATAGCTCAGAGTATTTCCTTTGTAAAAGTAGCTCTCAACATGAAAAAAAAATGTTGGAGACCAGTGACCCATTGATCTTTTACAGTCAGCAGATAGTGAAGCACAGCAAGGACAGAGAGGACAGGACGCTGGGTACCTGCGACATCTTCTCTCAGACAATTCCGCAGCCTCGCCCACATAGTAGCCCTCACTGCAGGAAGGGACACACTTCCAGTCCTGGTGCAGGAAGCCCTGTGCGCAGAGGATGCACTCCTCCTGGCCAGGGCCTAGGGAACCAGCACACACACACACGATCAGCTCCCTAATCTCATCTACTAAAACGGTGAGAGACCTGTGAGAGACCGCAACGAGAGGTGCACTGCAGTAACCTGTGAGTGACCGCAACGAGAGGTGCACTGCAGTAACCTGTGAGAGACCACAACGAGAGGTGCACTGCAGTAACCTGTGAGAGATCACAGAGAGAGACTGACCTGTACAGGTGGAACACGAATGGTGACAGGTACTGCATTTCATTTCCTCCAGGTTAAAAAATGTTCCATGGGCACATTGCGGGACACAGGTCATACCTGCCAGACTGAGCGAACACACACACATACATACAAAAACAGGTCACCAAAAGGTCATTGATCACAAATAGCTACATCAGTAAACATGAATAAAAACTGAAAAACTGAGCCCTCAGAAGATATCTGTCATCGTGTGTGTGTGTGTGTGTGTGTGTGTGTGTGTGTGTGTGTGTGTGCACGTAAATGGCTATGTGCAACTTTCACCTCAACACACACAGGCAGGCAGACATTAGGGTTACCTGTAGCCCTGGTTGCACGCTGTACACCTGTCTGCATCACGGAGACAACGCATGCAGGTTTCATGGCATCGCAAACACTGCCTCTGAACTGGGGGGGGGGGGGGGGGGGGAGGCAGGACAGAGCAGGGTTAGACAGCACCACTGGCAGACACACACACACCCAGCTGGAATAGCAGGATGGTGTCGGGGAGACGGTCAGAACAGACTGTGGAGAGAGAGGCCAAAAGGTAGGGAGAGAGAAACGGACGGAAGGGAACTAGAAGAATGGGACAATAAGAGAAGACAGGAGAGAAGTAAGGAGAGGAGGGAGGGAGACAGAGACGTGAAGGCGCCCAGT
The DNA here is from genome assembly GCF_023856365.1 of Brienomyrus brachyistius. Classification (NCBI taxonomy): domain Eukaryota; kingdom Metazoa; phylum Chordata; class Actinopteri; order Osteoglossiformes; family Mormyridae; genus Brienomyrus; species Brienomyrus brachyistius. The sequence continues at coordinate 6,260,035 of NC_064543.1, read as the reverse complement.
AGAGAAGGAGAATGTGAGAAAGCAGCAGCCTGCGAGGGAGAGGATTTACAGCCAGTCTGCAAACATCTATCTGCCAGCACGACAAACTTTGTTAACGAGCTTCCAGGGCTCCGGGCTTCATTTCACCATCCCAGGTGCAAACACCCGCACACCGGGCCCAGATGTGGCCATAGCTCTGGGTCTGTAGAGGCCACTTATCGGTGCATTAAGGGGTCCAGTGTGCGGCACAGTCCCTGCTCACTGCTGCGATTTATTACAAATATACAGCCTCCCCACAAACAAGATTCTCAATCAAACATCAAAGCCTAACCTGCCCTCTACATTCCCACGCTCACACTCCCTTACCTTCATCGGCAAAGTAGCCAGCAGGACATGTGGGCAGGCAGGAGTAGTCACCTGCGCTGAGATACAGCCCCCTCCGGCAGGACAGGCAGGTGCCGCCCCTCCCACCCTCGCACCTCTCACACCCCTTTGGACAACGGCGGCAACGCCTGGCCGCCGGGTCCTCAAAGTAACCCAGGGGACAATGGCTGACACAGGTTCTGCGGTAGAGAAGGAAGAGGATGGCAGCATACAGAGGCAGCACATATCAAGCAGCCCGGGGTCCTCGACGATGCATGGCACGGCTGCCCATTTACCTGCCCGTCTTCAGGCTGCCCAGGCTGAAATGGACGCAGTTGAGGCAGTGGTCAGAGGCAGGCCCATCGCAGCCCTGGTCCCCGCACTCTTGATGGCATGGCCCTGTGGGAGACCCACAGGGTACAGGGATAGTCCTCCCCTGTTCCACGAGAAGCTATACAGAGTGTCCTTATGATGGACGCTGCAGAAACCAAAACCTGGAGGCGCTGCGCCCCATTCCTGCGACGGCGCCCTGAGCTGATCTCTTTGGCGTTCCCATGCAGGTGAAAACATCTTCTTGGGGCAAGGGGGGCTCTGACCAGAAGGGGGGCTCCTACCGTTATACTCTTCCTCTTCTTCCTCCTCCTCCACAATGCCCTGCAGCACCTCGGGTCCCTTGCGGTCCCGACCTGGACTGGGAACCTCCAGCATCCTCGAGCGCGAGTGCTGGGAGCTGTGGGAGTGGTATGGGTGCTCAGAGGTGCCATACAGTACGAGGGTCCACTCCTTCAGTTTACCTGGGGGGGGGGGGAGAAATACAGCTGGATGAGAGGAAAAAAAAGCAGGGTCACCCCCACCCTGGGCTAAAACCAAGAACACAAACTTACCGAGGACCTCGGGGTTACGCAGCTGTGATGGAGAGTCCAGCACCTCCAGTGTCCAGCTCCCCTCTGCCCGCTCCCCCCAGCAGTGTACGGTCATAAACTCCCAGTTCCTAAATCCCTCATTAGAGTTGTCAAACAGTCTGTAACCAGGGGAAACGGATGCAGAATAAGGAGGAACGAGAAGCACTTAAGACATCAGAAATAACAAACTAATTTACGGACTTTGGTTTTAAATTTGCTGGGAACAGTTTGGCACTTTCTCAGCTGATAATCTAACAGCAAAGCAATTACCCAGCTCTGAAAACGAACAGAAAAAAAGAAAATGCCGACTTTGTAGTTGGGAAATCTCATCTAGGCATTTAACAGATTTTTTTTTTTTGTGTAATTTCCCGACCGCCCAAATAACCAAATAAATCTAATTCGATGCATCAGGGCTTCGGCGTCATTAAAAAGTGACAAAGAAAAGCAGAGGGAGAATAATCCAAAACAGATAAACCCATCGGAAAAAGTCACCATGCAATCAGTTCCATCCCGAAAGCTGGTTTCGCAATAACGGCTCGACTCGCTCGCCGCCTGCGAGAGAATCTGCAATTACTCTGCCAGTTACAGACAATTGAAAACAGGCAGTGATTAGACTTTAACTCTTTGGTGGCAGATTCCGCCCCACCCAGCACCAACCGCAGAAGGAAAACTGCAGCGTCACACCACTGATGCCCACACTTGCATCATGTACCCCCCCCCCCCCCCCCACAAGCCATAGGTCTTCATTTAATCCAGATTTACCTCCACTACAAGTTCTTTTGTCTTACAAACCTCAATCCCTTCCAGGCCATTAAAAACATAATATTACAGTCCATCCAAGCCAATGCATGTAGATTGAGAATTTAATGCAAATGTACCAAGAATTAAACAGACCCCCTTGACCATAACTTCCCCTCATTACTGATATGGGGAGGGACACCTTTGCAATCCTGCTTGCCAATGAATGTACAGACATCGCCGGCAACCAGCCAGAGACCCCCAACCCAGATAACTGAGAGTAGTACAAGAGTCATCCAGTAAGTGTGAATTTAACAGAGGAGTCCAGCTCCCCTTCACCAGAACATGAAGAGATGTGTTTACGGAGGTGTTAAGACTCCAAAGATTCACCAGGAGCCTTGAAAGGCCACCAAGCATCAAGCAAAGGGCCATGGCACTCAAACCTCCCTGGTTATTACTACTTATTTCTGCCTCATCTCAGAGATGCTTTTCCGCGGCTAAAGATTCAAACAAACTTAAAATATATGTGATCCAAACTCTTGGAGGTCTGACAGCCAGAGCCGCGAGACCTTGCAGCGGCATGGGCTGAGAAATGGAAGAGAGGCATCTAGACAAAGATTTTTAGTGTCTGTCACAAACCCAATAAATCATCAAGCGCGGAGGGGGGGGGGGGGGGTCACCCAGATACCGGTCACCACAGACCCAAGGCAGCGGAGGTACAGCTGCAGACACCTTGATGAATGATACACACCGGCTGCCTTCCCGGACTTAATGCCAATGAAGTGATGTTTAAGAGTTCTTGTGCTCAGCCACTGCACTGCCTGCTGGGAAACCCAGGAAAGCTCATGGTTGTCCATGGGACCTTACCTCTTGGCTAGCAGCTGAGAGCGGGTCCCTGAGGGCGAGATGAGGTTGATCTGGAGGTCCCCACGACGAGGGTGCGCAATGAGCACCTTGACCACAACGTGCTCCAGGAAGACCACGTGCCGGTCCGCATGCTCGGCACAGCCGGAGGTGGTGATGCTGGCATTCAGATACTGGTCAGTGCGAATGTACCTGGGAGAGTACATGAATGGCGTGGACTTAAGTGTCTGATGTTAGGCCAGTGAAGAGTCACACAGACAAACAACCCCCTACTCAGACTTCATGGTTCTCCAAGACGTACCTCAAAACGTTTATGCATTTTTAAGCTCCTGCAGGCTCCACGGATCGTTCGCTCAGCTAGCTAACGCTACGGAAATGAACACCCCTCCCCATTCTTTCTCTTTATTGGGCTGCAAACACAGGAAACTGCAACTGCTGCCTCTGAAAATAAGTAGTGGAGCCCACTGGCCTAGCCAGTAGCTGCAGGATAAGACAATGGGCATTGATTTCTTCCGGGGGTAATCATACAGTCGTTTGGATTAATTATTACACACCAAGTGGGGCAGAGGGAGAGAGTGGAAGCGAGAGGCATGATGAAAGAGACGGAATTCATGGGAAACCGGGAACAAAACAGACGTAATCGATACTGTAACAGCTCTGATTTATTTTGGAGTTGAGCAGAGGGTAATTTCCCTCCTTTTTAGTCCATCATCGCCATCATTTAGGGCTCTTCTCTTGACTTGCTCTAATCAATCATCCGCACCACCAAAACCTTTGCATAATGACCCTCAAAAAGACTGCGATCATATGCTAAACTGAACTGTGATTTATGCAAATGTCCTGACGGCAACAGCCAAAACACAGGTGTTAGTTCTTGGGGTTAATTTTTTGGCGATTTCTAACTGGAAGGTGGTCAAGAAAAAGCAACTGATGCCAATTTTCCAGTCGTCCTGATCACCAGCAAGGAGGATATCACTGAGAATGCTGTAATAGCACCAGGGTGCAGGCTCCCTGCCAGCACAACAAGCTATCACTGCAACACGCTCGATCCTTACTCTCCTGGGGAGGCCATTCCAAACACGTGCCACCCCAAGCACACTAAATGAAGCCAGTACAGCATTCGGAGAGTCTCGCCTGATGGAGATAATCAATATGACAAAATATTAGCAGTTACCTCTTCAGGGAGACGCTGTTTATGTTTATGTCGGCACATCTGTCAATCAGCTCAGAAGTAAACGGAGCAAATGTGACACTAATCGTGTACACGGTCCTAAGAATAGTTTCATATTTTTTCTGTGCATAAAAGTTACTGCAGAAAACATCTTAATTACTCCAGCACCCCGCTGTGGGCCAGGGTTAAATCGTTCACAATTCGCTAAAGTGTTACTCCACCACCGAAGCAGATGATGACAAAAAAACAATTAACACACGGCTGTACTTTCCTCTTTTAATAACCATTTCTTGATGTTGCTGCTGACAGCGATGAACAAAATTTTTTAGCGTGCGCAGGATGCTTCCCGCCAACTAAATGGACACCTGCACGCCTGCGAACGGAGACATCCTTCATTTATTTATGCTGATGAGACGCATAAACGTTTTAACACACCATCTAGGGCAACAGCTGTGCGATTACAGGCACTTTATCTGCTCATAACTCTTAGATGTGGTCCAATTATGCGCAGAAATCTCCTGATGACAACAAACGAGTTCAATCAGACTGTCCTCGCCAGATGCAGGCTCCAAATCATTACTTAGACAGGAGCCGCTATATGAACCATCAAAGTTGCTCATCTTAGACAAGCAAAATATTTTCCCCACAACAAACAAATACTACCTTCTATACCATCCATCCATCCATTTTCCAAACCGCTCATCCTACTGGGTCGCGGGGGAGTCCGGAGCCTATCCCGGAAGCAATGGGCACGAGGCAGGGAACAACCCAGGATGGGGGGCCAGCCCATCCCAGGGCACACTCACACATCATTCACTCACGGATGCACTCCTATGGGCAATTTACCTTCTATACCAATAACCACAATTGATTTAGACTTTAGTTTAACATATTTTACAGCAGCTACCCTCGGGAGTACCCTCTGCGTACACTCCGGATAACAATCTCATTTGTTAAAATGGACATTGCAGTAACACTAACTAAACACACAGCACAGAAAGTGGACACCAACCAGTACAAATATTTTGGAACTGTTAGCTAAATTGGCCTGCCAGCCTGTTCGCTATGCACCTCACGGGGATAAACAGCCATGGATTTTACTAGAAATATGGATGTAGACAGACAAAAAGAGAGGCCATTTCTGACCGTCGACTCTAGGTTTTTGCTAAAGAAATTTCTGTCTAAACATAGAATAATTTTTTTCTTTACTTGTATTATGTTAACGACACCACCAGGAGCTGGGGCTTAAATCCTGTTCCCCTGCCTTGCTCCCTAGGATAGTCCCCAGCCCCCCGAGGCACACAACCGGATAAGCGGAAGGCGGCCAATGAAACCTGCTGTTAGGAATAGGAATTAAACAGCGCTGTGTCAAAACATTTTTAACTACAATCTTCCTCAAGCAGATCACGATACGGAGTCTAACCACGGAACATGTCGGCTGAAGGGGCAGCCTGGTGATGGATCCTGGTATCGAGCCGAAATATCCGTTTTGCCCAGAGAGTGGATGCACAAACCTGTCTGGCATGCCATGGCTCTTACCGCAGAATTACGTGCATTGCTATACATCAGCAGTTCTCAATCCTGTTCCTGGCAACCCCCCCCCCAACCCACACTGCTTACAACCTGCCAAATTCATTATTAGCCTACCAAGAACCATATAAGCCTGAATAAGGTCGGGTGGGAATGAAAACAGGAACATGATTGAGATCCACTTCCTGGTGAAGCCAGTGGTTTATGTACAGGCCTGATCATCAGGCCCCCCCCACCCCCTCCACCTCACCTGGTCCTGCGATCAGGGGGTTCCGTGCACACGTGCTGGGGGGGCACGTTCCTCCATTTCCTGCCCTCCACCACCATGGCCTCGGCATCCACCAGCCCGAACCCGTACAAGTGGCTGACTGCAAAAGGCCGGGAGGGCGAGTGAGAGGCTTCCCTGCCCCGAGCCGACTGGCTCCGCATCCAAGCAAAAGCACAGAGCATTTTCTTTTGGTGCCCATCACGTCCTTATGGTATTTTATATAAAAACAGCTGGGGGCAGATTTATGCAGGGTTATTAAATACCGTTCCAAGATACATCACAGCCCTTGACAGGTGTTAAAGCAGCCTGTGAGAGCCTAGGGCGGTTTGACAGCACACAGGCCCCAATAATACACAGGCATCATACTGTAAAGGAGCTACAGTCAGCAAGCTGAACATTGGGCTACACAGCATCCTTATTTGGTAGGTGAGAAGGGGAGTGCCTAAAGGTGTAGGTTACACCTGCCAAGGAGCTCGTGCGTTGCACCCACACATGAGTACTGGGGTGTCCCTTATACCAGTGTTTCCCAACTCGGTCCTCAGAAACTGCACACAGTCCACGTTGTTGCTCAGTAAGGAGCTGGGAGGAAGCAATAACGTGAACTGGCTGGTATCGCTCAGTAAGGAGCTGGGAGGGAGCAAAAACGTGAACTGGCTGGTATCGCTCAGTAAGGAGCTGGGAGGGAGCAAAAACGTGAACCGGCTGGTATCGCTCAGTAAGGAGCTGGGAGGGAGCAAAAACGTGAACCGGCTGGTATCGCTCAGTAAGGAGCTGGGAGGGAGCAAAAACGTGAACCGGCTGGTATCGCTCAGTAAGGAGCTGGGAGGGAGCAAAAACGTGAACCGGCTGGTATCGCTCAGTAAGGAGCTGGGAGGGAGCAAAAACGTGAACCGGCTGGTATCGCTCAGTAAGGAGCTGGGAGGGAGCAAAAACGTGAACTGGCTGGTATCGCTCAGTAAGGAGCTGGGAGGGAGCAAAAACGTGAACTGGCTGGTATCGCTCAGTAAGGAGCTGGGAGGGAGCAAAAACGTGAACTGGCTGGTATTGCTCAGTAAGGAGCTGGGAGGGAGCAAAAACATGAACTGGTTGGTATTGCTCAGTAAGGAGCTGGGAGGGAGCAAAAATGTGAACCGGCTGGGGGTCACTGAGGATCGGGTTGGGAAAACACTGCCTTATATGGACCTGCAAATGAAAGTTTTGTCAAATTTTGTTCTCACACCCTGAAAAGTGACTTCGGTTAGAAGAAAAATACTGTCAAATTTTATTCAGTTCAGATGGTATTCAGGGTGTGCTCACGGCATATGTAATGTGGAGAAGGTGCACAGGCAAAGCTCTGAGGCCAGCCATGGTGTCAGAGCGAGGAGCTCGTTGTGCTACCTTCTTCAACCGAGATCTGATTGCAAAAGAAACAAAGGTGGACGGCTGCAGAACTCCAGAGGCACCAGAAGATTCTCCGAAGAGAATAACACTGGAAGCAGCCAACATTCGGAGCAAACAGCTGCGTGGCTTCGTTACCAAGAACTCAAAGAATTCCATCTGTATTTTATCCATTCCCACCTCATTTCCTGAAGCTGAACCAGAGACATGGGCCTCAAACCCAGATTACTTGAAAGCTAGAGAGACTGTGCATGAACCTGTCCTGCAGGATACAGCTGAAAACAGCGTGACCCTGATGCAGGATGCGGGAATACACAGTAACTGTCTGCTAACTCAAGATGAGGAACAGATATGATTTGCTCTGCAGATTATCACGTATCACAGAAAACTCCAAAGTCCACTACTGCTCAAGTGCAAACAACCCAGGCTCCTCTAGCAGGGCCAGCGAACGAGCTGCAAACACCATGGTGAATAACAGTATTGATAGAATTTGCCTTGCTTTAGTTAAAACTGGAACAATCTGACAAACTGTTGCACGAATACTGTTAATAGATTTCATCTCGCATTGTAGTTATATTATATATGAAATTATTTCTGCATGCATTTCTTTTTAATACGAGTTTTTTTGCGTAAACATTGAAAAATGAAACGTTGCACAAATATCCATGTGCTCTATGTGAATATTACATATTAATGCACGTGCTGACAACAAATAACGGCAAGAAAAACAAAGGAACGAATTTCATTGTGTCTAAGAACACCCTAAAAAGTCAGAACACTGAGTGAGTTGGGTAGGAGGTACAATCTTTGAAAACTTTGAAACAACGGAGGCCCAAATGGATGCCATCCCACCTCGGTGTCCTGCCGCGTTCGTCTTCCAGTCTCCGGCTTTGAGGTGGGCTGAGCGAGATGTCTTCACCAGGAGGTGCTGCACGTCCCTCCAGGTCACCAGCGGGCTGGACAGGAAGCGACGTTGCGCAGGACAGCCGGCAAGCGGCCGCGGAACAGGAAACAGAGAGACATTCATGAGCCGGGTCTCAAGGTGACTGGGGCGCGTTGATGTGAAACATACAGCTTAAGAATGTGTACGTGCTTGAAGAGAAAGAAGATGGGATCCAGGTGGTGGATGAAGGGAAAATAAAATAAAAAAAAATAAAAGACGACAGCATCTGCATCCTCCGGTGGGAATACGATGAAAACTATGCCAGGGATCGCTGGTCATCATCTGGATCACACAACAATGGCTAGTGGGGAAAGAGGGGGCTCCCAGTCCCCCCCCAAAAAGAGGCAGTGTGTCACAGAAGGGACTAAAGACACACCCTGCACTCCAGGTGTTGATTTCCTGTGTGTGGCATGGGAGGGTCAGGGTTGTCACCCGGTCACAGCGTAAAAATTAGTAAATGAAGGGTTGTGCATGAGCTATGCCCAGGATTAGAGGGATGTTAATGGGCTTTTAATGGGAGAGCTCCAGCACTCGTAAAAATTTGCATTTGGTAAAAGACGCGAGGAGGAGGCAGTGCTGCGTAAGCGAAAATCTGAGTGTTCGGAACGCAACTGCTCTTGGCGTCCGACTGAGCGCCGCGTCCTGGTACGATGGGGGCAGACGCTGCAGGGGCCGCATCTGGCCGCATATCGGCACGCTTGGCAGGTGACGGCGCCCCAACGGAGCGAGATCCAAGCACAGCCAGTGTTTTTGGGCCCTTTCTTGACCCCGATGCTGCCGTCATACTCACTTGGCTTCCAGAGCAAGTGCGATGACACCAGCCACCATAGGCGCGGAGACGGAGGTGCCGGTGTGGCCGTCCGTGCAGCGTTGGCGGAGGTCCGTGGTCACCTGCAAGGGGAACGGGGTGAGGACGCATGGCCCAGCAGAGGGACCGCGGAGACCCCACACATAGGGGACCCTAGTCCTGACTCCAAGCCCAGCTCCAGGCGGCACCAAGGCCCATATGAGTGGAATCACAACTGCTGTAAAGAAGAGCTGAGCCGCAGCATTCCTGCAGCGTCCCGGTAAATATTTTCCCTCTCCGCCCCACCCTGCAGTCTGTCAAAAGCGAGAACGCCCACAGGACCACAGGCTGCGAGTGTCGAAGAGCAAGCCGTGAATAATTCCACGATCCAATTAAACCTGGCCACAGATGGGAGCGCCCACACCCTACCCCGTCTATTCGCCTGTGGGGGGGGGGGAGGGGGCATGATGGCCAGTGGGCCCCCAGGCTCAGGAATGCGGCACCTGGCCAGTGCAGCGGGCACGCTTCACCTCCAGTCACCCTGCAGGGCAGGGGGAACGCCACGCTGTCTGGCCACAGCGCCAGGCCGGACCTGTGTACACAACTTCACGTATCCCACCTTCCCCAGGCCCTAACCCCTACGTGGGTCCCTCTGTCCACTTTCATAGGCCTTGGGATTTACTCAAGCATTCCCAGTATGTATACAGCTTCAAATCTGCATTAAATCATTAAGCAAAGGCAGCATGCAACATGCATCACTTTACGATGAATGCAAACTACTTTTTTGACAAAGTAGTCAATTTTTTGTTATAATGATGCTCAGCTGTCTATGTACCACAGCCTTCGATGGACCACACTGGACAGGATATCTGTGCAGGTAGGAAATTGCTTGCTATTGGCCGGCTCGTAAGCCATCATTCCGAGACGACAGATAACAAGCAGCAGGGCATCGTGGGAAATGGAGTCCTTATCTGTGGTATGCAGCAACCCGCTGCACGGCACAAGAACCACCTGGGCAGGTACTCAACTATTTTGCGGTCGTAGAACTCGCCGCTGCTGTAGGTGGTGGCCAGCGTGGAGGAGCAGACCTCAAGGTACCAAGGCTTCATGCCGTTCTCCGTGGTGCTGCTGACGGAGATGGTGTAGATGCTGTTGGTGTAGCCGTCGCAGGAGCAATGGTCGCCCTGTCTGCCGCCGTTGCCCGAGGCCCAAACAAAGATGGAGCCCAGCCCCTTCCGGCCCTGCATGATTTTGGAGCAAAGAAGAACCAATGGCCCCAATGGATACACACAGCTCTAGTCGTGTCTGACCTCTGACCTTTTCAGATGTTCAAGGTGTGCAGATAATCACACGCAGATTTCCTCACTCTAATCCCAAGATGCTCAACCTGGTCCTCTGGATCCCCCAGACGGTCCTCGTTTTAGCTTGGCCGTCTCGGGGTCCCCAAGGCCTGGCCTGAGAAACTCGCTCTAATATAACCTACTTTTTCCCCCCATTGCCGAGCCCTTGCATCCAGTTTCTACGCGCCCCCGAAACCCTCTTATTTTGCTGCATTCCATGGATAGCTCGTGTTTACAAGCGCAGAAGCTGAAAGCACCGATTCCATGAGCATGGAAAACATGCAAAGGCCGGCGGAAGGACGCCCTCGTAAAAACTTAACTAAAAGGTTTGTGTGCTGAAAATACCCGACCTTCTTAATGCCCAGCTCGAAGGCCTGCCTGGCAAGTGGACCGGGCCCGTCCACGGTCTTGCCGTCATCGTCTGGACCCCAGCTGGCACTGTAGATGTCGATGTAGTCGGGTCGGATGCCGAGGGATTTGGCCTCCACCACATCTGTTACATCACCATCCAACATCCGGATCCCTAAACACACAAAAAATAAAACTTCAATGACAGGATCTAAATAAAAGTGCAAATTCTGGTAGTCCGTAGCAACACCGTCACTGCCAGGACTTACATTCTAAAAACACAGCCATTGTGTTTACAGTCCAAACAGGACAAAAGATGGCCGTCCTCGCTCCATCACAACATAGGCAGCCGTACAACCCAAAAAAATGATAAAGCAGGACGAGCCACATGTTTATACAGCTGTGCCAGCACAATGCTGCAAGCCAGACTTATTTGAACCCCTGTGGAACTAGCCCCCCCTCACCCCACCAATCCCTGGCTTAGGTTCTGAGCATCAGCTTAATTACAAATTACTGCTCACAAAAACCGTCTGTGTCTTTGCAAAGCTTTGCATGGAGCAGTTAAATCTGATTGGTTATTCCGGACCCTGCAGGTGCAAAACCTTGCTCATTCTATTTCTGGTAAATGCAGCTGGTTACTCAATACCCCCCCCCCACTGCCACCCCCCACGCATGCAGGACAAGGGAAAGAGCTGGTGGGATATGGGCAAGGAAGGAGAAGATGATTACACAGGAACATTCCTGCAGAAAGAATGCTGACTTCCAGCTGGCATTTATGGCTATGTCCGCTTTCCCATGGTCTCTATCAGATCTACATTTTAGGAGCCACTAACGTCGTACTCCTTTTGGGTGCCAGTAGAGACCCCGTGTTTCCGGACCCAAGAGGCCCGAGGATACGTGGTCTCCTCAGCCCTCCTCAGGGGGAGTAAGCGAGGCTGATGGAATTTCATCACCTAGAGATCAGGTCTGACCAAAATTTACTTTAGGCCTCTGTCTCAGACACTTCCAGTTCTCCAACTCCGGCCAACAAACAGCTGTAAATATTTGACACCAAGTGGCACCAGACATTTGTGTTCGGGTAGCCAAGAGAGGTCAGCACCATGTAAGCCACTTTGAACACTGACAACACAAACACTATTAACTTCGTAGCCATTAGCAGCCGCTAAGTACATCATGGTGACGATGATGAATGCGTCGAGCTGTGTAATTGGGGGATTTATTTCAATATGCCCTGACTGTTTACACCTGAGTAGGGGTTAGAGATGGGAGCCGTTGGTCCTCACCGACGGTCCTGCTAAAGGGAAACTGAGGGAGAGGTGATAGGACGTCTTAAAAAATAATCACAAAAAAAAGAGAGAGAAGCTAAAGAGTAAAGGCAATTTTGCAGTTTTGGTTGGGCGTGTCCACAATCTGTCAAAATGGTTATGGATCAAGTCCTTCCGAAAGCAGACTTAATTACCTACGATTGCATCACGCCTTAGACAAATGACAGGACTGGGGCGTCATTCTGCGAAAAACCAGGCATCCTAGTTACTATGTCGTGGTGTGACATTTTCCTGGAGGAATCAGAATGCTTTCACAACCCAGAATTACACCTATGGGTAAACACTGAACATACCTGCCTTCATCAGCCGAAATGAGCCATCGAGGAAACACAGTTGTTTAAGTCCTAAAGCAAGGGTCTCCAACTCCGGTCCTAGAGAGCTACCGTCCAGCAGGTTTTCTATCCTACCTGGCTTCTGATGAGCTACACCTGTTCCTGGTATTTACCTGAGAGCTGGTGTGGCTCATCAGAAGCCAGGTAGGATAGAAAACCTGCTGGACGGTAGCTCTCTAGGACCGGAGTTGGAGACCCCTGTCATGAAGGTACCCAGACCTGCCACAAACAGCCCTGTAGGTCTCAACCTTTCAGCATGAGAGCGTGAGGCCTCTTCTGAAGGCCTGTGTTGAAGAAGCCTACCTCCTATTCGAGCATTGAATGCGATACCCACGATGCAATGGGAGTTGTTGGCTACCGCTGCCACTTCGCCTGCGCAACGGGTCCCGTGTCTGGAGAGAGGGAACAGGGACAGCATAGGGCTTCACTCCCGAACGGCATTCTCTCTCTGTCTGTCTCTCACACACACACACACACACACACACACACACACACACACACACACACACACACACACACACACACACACACACACACACACACACACACACACAGACAGGCCATTAACAGGCAGGAACTGAGGAATGTGTTCCTCGCTGTGAACTCGATCAGACTGCCAGCTAGTGTAACTCGCAGGATTTTGGCACACATTAATAAATAAAAAGAACAAAGAAAACAATAAAACATTGTCTGGAAACATTCCGCGGCCAAAATGTAAACTTCCATAGATACGAGGGGGTCTATTAATTAAGACTGCGGGGGTGTGTTAGGTTACTTGATGACAGACGAACTATTATGTGACCTCACGGACCACGGCCGGAGGCCTGCCCCACGCCGGTGCCGTTCTTGGTGAGAGAGACCTGGCACAAGATGAGGCTGAACCCCAAAGGGAGCTTTTCTCATCAGGTCTTTGGCCACTAAATGAAGTCACTCCCACCCACTCACATCAGCAGCATGCTGGCCAATGAGGCGCGCAACTCTCCGGAAACCTGCCCCGCCCCCGGCTGTCAGGGCCATGTGATGCAGATGCAGGGTGACCCCAAATGCGCCACCCTCCCCGCTATTGGCCAACTGTGAGTGGTGCATGCTGGCCATGTGCGCCTGCGTGCTGAGACTGACTGGGATCCTGTTCAGGCCGTCCCCTACCTCTATTCAAGGGCCTCAAGACGTACTTTGACCCACATAAGCATAACCATGCATGGATGGATGGACAGATGGATGGTGGATGGAGACTAATAAATGTGGAGCAGTGAAACCTGGATTCAATTCAGAAAAAAACCCACGTTTCATTAAGAAACTATTACAATATTTTAAAAATCTAAAAAATAGGGCTATGGGGATTAAAAACTATTTTGTATGTGAAAGATGCCAGTTAAATTAATCATATCAAGCTCCGAAATATGTTATACTAGCTCACACAGGGGAGAAAAATCCTGCAGGTTTCATTTTTCGTGCCGGAAGTAAAGACTCTACCTACGGCGTGTTAATTAGCAGACACACAGGCGCAGGAGAGGTCGTTAAGGGGACTGGTGGCACACGGCAGAGAAATGAGAATGAAACCCTCGGGAAAATCCATGTGACGTCACCCAGACACTTGGATAAACATGTTAATCAGGCATATTGCGTTTTACACCTCATCTGGCCACTTCTGCAGGCGAACGGAGCGCGACGAATAGCGGCCTGTGCAAGACGCGGGGTGGGGGGTGGGGGGGTTGGCCACCCACTTGTTTTCGTTGCTGGAATCGTAGCGTGGTGTTGGATCGTAGTCATTCCCATTGACATCATAGCTAGCAAGCTGATCCTGGGAAGGGGGGGCAAAAACAAATCATCATTTACCCCGCTGGGGGGCACACAGTCATATGCTTTCATCACCCTTCAGCCATATCTCATTTTCTTAGCTATTAGGGAACAAGTCATAAATTGGAACCAACCACAGCCATAATTTTGAGCTGTAATACAAAGTGTCAAGCAGGTAAATGGGTTTTATTTATGGCAAGGTGGTGTCCTACGGAGCTCGCCGTCGGAGGCCCAGAGAAGGTATGATTTTATGGGGGTTGGCGGTACAGAGTCTGAGGCTCGAGGTGGGTTTTATACCCAAAGGTAACTCACATAGTTCTCTGCAAGGTCAGGGTGGTTCTTCTCGATGCCGTCATCCAAGATGGTGACCACGACGTTCTTCCCCGTGTAGCCCCTCTGCCAGGCGGCCAGGATGTGCATCTCCGAGCGGCATCGGCTGCTCTCATCGCCGCAGTGCTGGAGAGAGGCGGCCAGCATCATCGCCAACAGAAGAGCGGAGGAGCTCCATTCTAACCCTAACCCTCCTGCTCCTTTGGCGTGGAACGGCTGACGGTAAACACGGCTCTCACCATGCATCTGGCCTGAAACTCGAACCTCATATGGGAGTCCAGGGCGCCTTGGGGTGTTTGGATAAAGCATGAATCCATTTGGATAAAACAACGCCCCCGTCCTCCTTTTTTTCCCCCAATACTAACAGTTTCATCGTGCCAAAAGACACCTTTGATTAAAAACACACAATAAGTGTAGGCTCTCTCCGTAAACAGAGATTCATCCACAATCAATATCAATTCTTGAAACTGGCATCTGAGTATATATTCACTGCACACTGTTTCCCTCCTGGTTGGATTGAGAATGCACAAAGGCATACCGCTTTCACTACCCGTGAAAATATGCTTTCAGCTTAGGGTCATGGGGTGGGGGGTGGGCTGATATACGAACCCCACACAAAGAGATCAGGCCTGCAGGCCAGAAACAGCTGCTTGTATTTATTCTCTGAACAGAAAATGCAGCTAAAACGAGTGTCAGCACAGAGGAACTTTCCTCGATTTTCCTCAGAACTCTAGATGATTACAAATGACATTTCAGCAAAAGCGACAAGCTCATGGATCTCACAAACACACAAGGTTTGCTGACCTTGGCCTACAGGAGAATGTTCTTTGTTATGAAATGACATGCTATCTCCCTTATTTAGCTCTCCTTACATCTCCTCATTTATTCACCTCGCGGTGTAGCTGTAAAGGTCCTCCCAGAATCCCCCTTTGCATGTATTCAAAATGTCTGCTGACGACATCTCAAGAAAAATCACACAAGTGCATCTGTCACTGCACTGTTCGGCACAACTTTCGGATGCTGGATATACGGCACCCCCATGACCCTGAGTAGGATCAGCAGGTAGATGATGGAGGGATGATGCAAAGTTTCATTTGGTCAAGCAAGGAAAAAAAATGGTTTTACTCACCATGTACCACATGCCAGACCACTTGGGGTCATTGAAATGGATGACGTTGAGGTCATTTCTGTTGGACCTTTTCACTCGGGATTTCACCACCTGCTGTTGGATCCAGTCAACCTGAAGTGTCATCAAACACAGGTACCTTGTGAAAAGCAACTGGAATGCCGCAGATAAACCCCGGGTCACGGTCGAATGTTCAAATTCAATTACCAATACAGACATTCCGAGTTTTTCCGGAACGCGCATTAAACACGCTTTCCTGCACAAGCGTGTCATTTCCCATCACACCCCAGGGGACAAGCCTCATCATGTAGAGGGCATAGAATCAAACTGCAAGGGAACATGCGACATAAGCAGCACCACCTGATGCGTTGCGCAGTGCCCAAATTCTGCGAACGTCATTAGGTGCGTTTCACACAGTCCCACTACACGGATTCATCACGCAGTCGTAAATATGAGATGGTCTCACTCTCCTATGTAAGTCACCCAAGCAATGAGAGGGAGGGATAAAAGTCCCTGAAAAAAAGAGAAACCTAAAGAAACTGGGGGGCTGAAACCCCCACAGATGAAGGGACGCACTTGCCGCTCTGCGATTCTCTCTGATCGCGTCCGGTTGTGGTCCGAAGCGCATCCATAACCGACTGGCAGTTTACCGTTAATTGTCGGCAAGCCGTTTCCTGCTAACACCTTTTCCCCTCAGATCCCAGACAAGCCTGGTTTGGCTTCTCATTCTCAGTCTTAACATTTTAATCAAAGGCAGGCAGACATGAAACAGGGAATTCAGCTTCTAAATCTTCAGAGCTGCTGCCAGATAGCGACGCTTTGAGGAGAACAGTGGGGCCGGGGGGGGGGGAGAAACATACGGACTGAAAGCCGCGGCGTCTGGCGGGTCGGCTCTACAATAACGGCCGGCACAGGGCCAAACGTCGTCACTCTCACACCAATAAAAATACACACTGAGCACCCGCCCCCCCCCCCTCAGGCTGTGCCGTGACGGTGCTGTTGCTCACCAGACCTCCAAGAAGCCCACGGACCCGAATCCCAGCCATCTGAAGAGCATCATATCTTACAGATGCTTTACAGAACCACCTGGCTTTGTACTAATCAGACGTGCCCCTTTACTGCGGCCAAACCTACTGCTCATGACAAAGACAAATACCAAGGAAACTGACCTACATGCAATAAAGAGAAACAGATTCTCTGTTTACACTTGTTCTGCAATCCGACTATTAAAAAAAAAAACTGCACAGACAACGGAAACAGTTGCCGTTGTGAATTTTGTTTTTCTTTTTTGACTTCTGCGTCTTTGCATCCTGTGCATCGTCTTATAAAAGCAAGTAAACATCGTTCAGACTGAAAAATTAAAGAAAAGAACAGGTAAGTTTTCAGGGTCTGACCTTCGGATCCATGCGGATGAAGCTGTGAGTCCCCCTGGTGGAGAACGCCGAGCGCCGGACGACCTTGCTGTGGTGAAAATGGTAATGGCCCTCCAGGCTCCCAACCTAAACGAGACAGCAGACAGACTCCAGAAAGCAGCCGCATGTTCTTTACTGTACATAACGTAACCGGGACTGTAACGATGCAGGGAATCACTTAACGAAGGAAATCAACTCTTCCACACGTCACGCTTCCCCTGTGTAAGGAAATTACTCCAGCCTAAAGCAGGTGCAGTGAAGCAGACGAAGAGCTGTGGCATTTAGCGTTTGAAGACACCCCAGCCCCCTTGGCACCATGTCCTGCCATCGCTCTGCTCTCTGTCCGCTTCTCCCCCCCCCCCGGGGAGTGTCTGTGGCCACGCCCCCTCCAGCTTCAGCTCCTACTAACCCCCTGTCCTACACAGCTCCAATAACTGGGCTGGGCAGACGATCAGGCTACACCGAGCTGTTCGTAGAACCGCTCCATTTCTGGATCATTCCATATTTCCACATGTATGATTATGAGAGAGGAGTGTTAGGAAATGAAAAGATAAACACTAACAAACCCCGGTTTGCACCCACTGCCCCAAATCCATCTTCAAGAACCGTGACTCCAGACACACCCTGAAATCTCTCTAAAACCTTAAAGCACATCATCGAAAGTACGGAATGAGCAAAGCACCATGTCTGCTTCATTTTACATCGTATTGTAATATTTTGTGAAATAACAGGGTAAAGAAGAGCAAAAGACCCAACTGCTTAGACTTACTCTCCACCGAAAACAGATTCCATCAAGCTTTCAAAATCAGTCTATCCATGGATCCCCCAGGTCCCCCCAAAACACACCCCAATAAATGTCAAGGACAAACAGCCATAAAAGTCTGCATACCTTCTCAACACGCTATTCCATCACTCATCTCCTACAGCTTACATATGCTAGTCTTTTTAGATGGTGCTGAACATTGTGGCGACTGTTTTTTTAAGATGCTCAGTTCTCTACAGAAGCAATTGCTTTTCCAGACTAATAAATTATGCCCATAAATTGTGATAAATGGCCAGTGCTTTTGAACACCAGAGTCCTGGGAGACACTGTGCAGTGGGAGTCCCAGATATGTCCACTGTTTTCACTGTAATTTCCTCCAGCAGTGCATCTGACAGTATATTTGTTTTTGTTTTTTATTTTTCCTCTGGCTTTCATCCTACGGAGCCATTACACTCGTTTATAACTTCAGAATCCCGAAGGCACACGGGGAAATGACACCCCCAGCGGCTCATTCAGGGCGGGAGGGAACAGTTGGTTATCAGGATACTGTTTCTGAAGACGGCTCACGGAAAACCCCCCATACAGTTTTTCTGCGAGCAGAACAAGGCCAAGTCCGCCTTTTCACAGGTTGGAAGAATCCCATCTGTTAGTTCGACTCGTTGCCCCCCCCCCCACTAACTCAAAAAAGTCTGTGGTGAGTACGATATGTTAGACTCGCTTTTTCACAGAGTAGGACTCATGGTAAACATGTTATAGGCCACTGGAAATATTTTCGTTTCAGTGTTGTGAGGTTTTGAGGACCTGCACTTCTCCCCAGAAGAACACGGAAGAACACAGTAGGTTACTGACACGTGTTAGACTCTCTACTGAAGTAGCCTGAGGGCCAGAAGCATGGTGATCTTCTCCAGAGTTCGAAAATTAAACGCTGGGCTCTTTCCAACTGTCTGAATGGAAAAAAATGGTACTGGGAGGCTTTCAGAGGGCCACTGATCTCATAGGTCACCCCTCACCTCCTCTTCCATCTGCCTCCATCTTGAACCAAGGAGTACAAGAGCAATGCTCCGCTGTAAAGCTCCAGGTCTGTGGTCTTGTGTGGTGTAACCACAAGCACCAGCTTTAGCACATCTGGATGGTGGCCGGCCACTTCTGCCCAGACAGACACTGACGCCCAGACGTGGTGGGAATCACCTCCTCGCACCTCGCCCGGGCGTGGCTGAAGGGAGGTGGAGCTTGTTCACCAGCATTCCGAGTCCAACAGGGTGCTCAACTTCGTCTCGGAGCACCAGAGCGATAGGTGCAAATCTGCTGCCCACACCACATGGACGAGAGGCAGGCGAGAAGGATGGAACCAGGTAAGGACCCGATAAAGGGTAGCTAGATATGGTACCAGGATCTGGCCAAAAGAGTGAGCCAGTGATAGGACATCGCACCTAGGATGCAGCATTACCTCGTACAGGACTCCCTAAAATAAATTTGTTTAAGATGAAATTAATGTGCGGCACATTTCTGCAGCGTTATGTGCACAAATGAACGGCAGTTAAGTCTAACAGTGGACAAGCTGATAACTAGACAGTATTAAGGACTGTGACTTTCGTGATAATACACAAGGAAAGCCTTGATGAATACTCTACCGAAACGAAGCGAAAACGGGAGGTGAGAGACAGGTGGGATTAATGCTTAATTTACCATCCGGCGCTGTATATACCCTCCTGATATTCGTCCTCCTCCCCAACTTAATGTCACGTCTCATCAAGGACTGAAAAATGCCTTAATGTTGGCTCACGTTGAGTGTAGTTTGCTTAGATCGGTAAATCCAAGGAATGCAGCCTGACAGCACATGGCAGGCTAACTAAATATCTTCAGATTAGTTACATTAAATTTCCGTTTTTCGGAAAATCAAAATATTCCACAATTTAAAAATGGCGCTACATGCACTTAATTAATAAAAAGTGGAGTGACACTAACAGACTGAAACACGGTGAAAGAGAAACGTCAGAAGACAATAAGCACCACTTCAAGTATGTTAACAGAAATGATGCCGAATTCAGAAGCTTATTTTTCTCGTTCATAGGCGCTTAATTAAGCAGAGGGGGTCCACGGCATTTTACATAGAAGTATCTCCTGATAGATGACGCCGATGACCGAAGGCATGCACGAGTGTTAACTACCGCAAAATTGCTAATATCTTGTAATAAACCATTACTGATTTTAAAGAAGTTGACAGGGAGGTCTGGCAAAAAATGTAACAAAAACTCAAATCCAGCTCGAGTTTCATTCTCATTTTTTCGTACAGATGAGTCAGACAGGATTTCTTATTTTAGGTTTGAATATCTGGACAGATCAATGCAAGGTAAAGTTTCTTCTTGGTTTTGTCACACCGCCCGCTCCTGTTAGCTTTAGTATCTTGTTGATCTAATCTTATATAAGGGTTTTAGACATGCATCTTAGAGCGCAAAACGCTAAGCAAGAGAAAAAAAACATGCTGCAAAATACGAAACTCGTCTGGATATTCAAAGCACTTGAGCGAACATCTCAACACGCCAGCATAACATCCAGACCCAGAAAGAATAAAATCACTTACCTGGCCCAGATTGTTATAGCCATATTTTAAAGCCAGTTTATCTGCTTCTCCGCGTCCCCCTGAGATTCGCACAGCCCAGTGGTTTGTGTAAACGTTTCGAGAGGACAAAGTCTGGCGGACAACAGAAGTTAAAAATAAAAAAAAGAGAAACAAATGCATTTCGGTTGTATGTGGTCCTATAGCAACCTTTAAAGAAAATCTCTCTAATACGAAAATACATAGATTTAAAAATAAAAAGATGTGTATTTTGAAACTGTAAGAAACATTATATCTGTAGCAGGTTGTCCCTTATACCTCCCTGCTACATGCACATTTTCTTATTGAAATGCCTACATTTAAAAATAGGGACTACAGGGTGAAAAGTTGAACTAGAAAGAACTGGCTACAGACGCCGCGTTACCGCTGCACTATATGTCAATACAGCGACCAATGGCGAGACACACTCTCCTTCAGCCTATAGCAGCCGAAAACAGCACGTAAAACTGTAGCTGGCGTCAGGCTGCTGGAAGATCCGAGCGCAGAGGAGACGGACAGCGAGCAGAAACGCGCACCTCTGCTGGAGGCGTACGTGAGCGCGATGCGCGTGCCCGTTTGTACGTGCACGCGGAACTGAATGACAGCCCAGTTCCGATCTTTTGCGCGCCCCCGGACATAACAGTATTTTCCATGTTGATAACTGAGCGTCTGTGGGCAGAGGGATGGGGCAAGACTCGAGAACGCAGCAGATACTGGGTGTTTAACCTCGTGAAAAATCATTTTACGAGTATATTCGTCGTTTGAAAAAAAAAATGTATTATCGTATTATAAGTTATTCCTGGGGTCCTAAGAAAACTGCGAAATTATTTAAATTCTGCACGCCCTCAATCGCATCTTTCTGAACCTGTGGTCACACGCGCTGGCCGCTTTTGCTTTCGAGCACAATTACTTGGATGGTTGTTGTAATACCTAGGACAAACACTAGGCGGCCCCAGTGCATGGCCTCTGTTCTGTCCTTTTTGGAAGGTGAGTAAATAATTAAAGTAAACACTCATACACCTTCCACCTGCTTATCCTAATCAGGGTCAAACGGAGGCTGTCCCAACGTAGCAAATGCCGGTGCGCGCGCTGGCGGCGCACATACTCAGTCATACATTATGGGAAATTTCGAGACCCCAATAAGCAAAATTTATTGCGTGATGAAACCGGAGAACCCTGAGGGAGTCCACGTGACACGGGGGAGAACATGCAAACTCCACACAAACAGCACAAGTGAGATTTCGCCCCCCAATGTGTTTCATCCCTGCAGACAATTTATAACAGAGATAATATTAGACTTATCATCTGCAGTGTGTGTGTGTGTGTGTGTGTGTGTATATATATATATATACACACACACATTGTATATATAACACACAGTATATATACTGTATATATTTGTGTAAGTGTATATGTGTATGTGAACACAAAATAATGTATAAGTACTTATAAGCGTTCATATAGTTATAAAAAATACTATAATAGATATTGGACTAGAGTTTACTAGACACTATGTTTGCAGCATCTGCTCTGAGTCTTTGGTTTTGTTCGTTGTTTTCATGCTCTCTCGTCTGTGAGCATAATCATCGCACTTTTTAATAGGGTAATTTGTGTTAATCGGAGCTAATTGGCACCCGTGCGCTGAAATATTTTATGAAGGGCTGCCAGTGTGGGCACTGG
Organism: Brienomyrus brachyistius; assembly: GCF_023856365.1. Classification (NCBI taxonomy): domain Eukaryota; kingdom Metazoa; phylum Chordata; class Actinopteri; order Osteoglossiformes; family Mormyridae; genus Brienomyrus; species Brienomyrus brachyistius. Next base: position 6,238,064 of record NC_064543.1, on the reverse strand, counting down.
AAAGAGGCACGGAAGAGTGAGGGGATGTAGCTCTGAGATGTTGAATATTTGGGATAGATTTTGAGGGGGGGGGGGGCTGCTTGATATGGCTTTTGAGGTGACTAAGATGGATTAGGAAGAGTGTGAACAGGACGGCTGCCTCTTTCATGTAGGGTTACTGGTTTCATTTCCCTGCCTCCGCTGAGAGCGGATGGGAAAATCGGGGAGGGGGGGGGGTTGCTAGGGGGGGGGGAAACAAGCTCCTTCACTGTGTAGCTTTACTACAGCCCCTTACGGCACCGCCCAAAGCCACTGAAGTTTGTGGTCCACTTTGGCCACTTCATGCCATAGCGTCCTGATTTACCACGTAGTGTACCTGGGAGGTTTTTGGGAGAGAAGACCAGCAGGATATACTGTAGTAACCTTCAGGACTAATCTCCATGTGCTTGCGGTGTTAGCGTGTGTGGGTTATGTATTTATTACACTGGGGGAACCAAATGTCCCCACCATGAAATGCGTTTTTTCAGTCCCCACAAGGGGAAACTCAATTTTATAAAAATCTGTGACTACAACCAAAAACCTAAAAGTCTGGCATTTTGTCTGGTTACTTATGGTTAAGGTTAGGGCTGGGTAGGGGTTAGGGTTGTCATTGTTGGAATTAGGGTTTTGCCCATAGAAATGAATGGAGAGTGAGTACAGGTCTGTGTGTTTGTGTGTGTGTGTCTGTGTGTGTGTCACATCGCCGCATGCAAGCTCCAGAGAAAGAAATATAAGTTTTTGGTTGTTAGAATTTCGTTGATGACTTTTTAAAAGTTTGCAGTTTTGACGGAACAGCTGATGCTTTATCTGCCTTCTGGATGATACACAAGTGAGGGGGGGGGGGCGGTGAGGGATTCATTAAATTGAAAATTAAATTGTTCTTTTCGACGGCAGCGTCAGCTACTTTTTGACAACGTAATTGTTTTGTGTTGTACTTACATCAACGAATAAAATCTTGATCTTAATTGTTGCCTGGGATATGCTGTTAGTTTTGGAGGAAACAAAACAGGAATCGGGGATCTGGTAATAGAATTCACTGTGTAAGTATAGAGTTAATATTAGTAAATATTTTCTGCATGAGTGCCCCATTAGTGGATTATTGAGCCATAATGTGTTTGTTTATTTGTAGCGTAGGGTAATTCTGAAATGTCCCGAATTCCTGACTCCCAGCTTAGCTGACCGTACTGGCTCTCTGCATGGCTCAGTGTCCAGTGGCGCCACGCCGGGGCGCCGCGTAAACAAGATGCTCTCTACCCGGGCATCGCGTTCACCTGCGACCGGGGCCGCTCGGACAGCTGGCGGCTGTTTATCATTGTTCAATAAGTCATCGATCGTCCCATGTAAAAAAAAAATAACAGACTACTTTTCAAACTAGGGACTTTAAGTGGATACAAAACGTATTCATAGGAACTCTCTGTATCCGATACCCAACGCTATTTTTTGGGATTTATTCTATAAGCAAGATGTTGCCTAATTTAATATCTAGGTCGTCAATTAAAAGTAAAAATAAGAATAACTTATTTTCTAAAGTAGTTTTTTTACACACATTAAATTACTTCATCTAAAGAATACTAAATTGTAATATGTCATAGTGCATAGTGCCCTCTGCTGGATACAATATTTAACAAACCCATATCACGGAGGGATACTGTATAAGCTTATGTTTAAATGGATGTTTTGTTTAATTCTAAGCCGTTTCATTTGCATAATCGGTGTATTTGGACTTTACAGTTATTGCTTCAAGTTGTAAAATGTTCTCACTGTATTCCACCCCCCAGTGATTAAGGCCCCAATTATGACCTAGAATGACTGCATGGGAAATCTTCGGCTGTGGGGCCTGAAGGCTTTCTGTTGAATTCTTTTCTACAGAGACTGTTTGGACCAACCATGTATCCTGGTCAGTTCCTCCATGGGCTTTAAATGTCCTTATTTGGGCACAGGGTGGGTGAACACCTGCCGAAGGAGACCCCCCAGAATACCTACATTGCTTTTCAATATTCCTCTGCGTTAATTAGTTTCTTTCTGTGTCAAATCATAAGGAAATGCAAAAAAGGTCATTCAAACTCACAAGTAATGCACCTCCAACCTCCACATGGTTTAATTGTGCAAGATACTAGTATTGTGAGCTGTAAACAACCTGACAGATTCACTGCTCGAGTCGTCTCCCCTCAACCCAACAACGCACAGGACATGGCAGGCAGCAATTTAAACAGGCTTTATTCAGAGATTTCCCACAGACCAGTGGTTCTGTGCTGGCTTACTGCCCCCGCCCCCTCCCTGCCAAGACCAGGCTACCCCCAGGGTGACTGCTGCCCCTCCAGGTCGGAGGTTCATATACATAAATAACATAAATAGCCCCATCCCACACTACACGTCAACCTCTGCACTCACCATAAACTTCTCCCCATGCAGTCAGAAGTTCCCACACTTAACACTGCGAGCTCAACACTGCACCTCCACCCGGAGAGCCACACCATGCCACCCCCTGACAATTAGTACTCAGGAAAACAGGTTACAGTTTCCCCCTGACAGGCTAGACAACAAACACACACACAAAAATGAATAATAAAAAAAAGCTCAGGGCTTTCCCCCCAAGGCGCCCCAAGCAAAATAAAATAAGCTTCCAAACAGTTCCGCTACTTCCTATACAAACCACAATTTTTGTCAGTTAGCAGAAAGTGTGGCGGACATCCCACAAATTCATCCACCCATGAAGAGAACAGCCGGACACACCGATCCCTATCTCTGGCAGAGAGAACCCGTCCAGTGACTGTCCGCCTCCTGCGGCCGCCGCTGCGGCGTTCAACGCCCGCTCAGCAAGCGTGTCTGCCTTCCCTCCATTCTCCTGGATTCGGCGAAATCATTACACGGATTCCTGGCCCATCACGGCATCCAGACTCATCAACACGTGAAATAAACACAGCACCGGTCTATAAAAATGCATGTTTTATGTGTTTAATAACGGACCAATATAATTCCGATGTGTCTAAAACGCATTTATGCGACTATACAACAGAACCTGACTTTCCTGGTTCATGACTTTGCAACGTTAGATGTATTTCGTTTAAAAACCTTATCTTGAATCAATATTGAAAACACGTCAGGATTTGATGAACTGTTTACTCAGATTCGGTTTATCGCTCGTTCCAGCAGATGCGTAATGAGTTTCGCCCAGTCCTATTAGTGATTTAATTACAGCTGTACATTTCGGGAGCCAAGAAATTAAACCGTATTGAGTGATTCGTAAATATATCGGCGATGTCACAGCAATGTGATAAAAAGAGAGGGGGGAGCAGCTCGTGAGAGGCGATTTCCCCTCCCGAGATAAATTCCCTACGCAGCTTTATTGACATAGAAAGTCTGCCGCAATATAGGTCAAAAATACCTGTATTGATTACTGTGTTATGAAAACAAATGAAAAAAATATATATTTTCAGCATTGTTCACCCTAGATATCAGTTTTCATATTTTAATAGGATTTTTAATAGGATTGCTCTCTGTAGAACAAAACACGCTTGTTGGCGTGCATTAGCAGAAGAAATGTTAAACCTATGGCAGATGCATCACGTTTTCAAAGAATATGATCTATGGTTTTATCGAAGTAATCAGTGGAAGCTACACCTCAAGGTTAACCGTGCCAGTCCACAAACTTTCTCAGTATCGAATCAGCGTTTCTGAAAACATTTTCTGCGTTTTTTTCCTTAACATTTGCTATTTAAATTAGCCAAGTAACAAGCATTTTTGGGAAAGCAAGGTCAATTTGGGGTTAAGGGCCTCGCTCAGGGGCCCGACTGTGAAGTCACTCTGCCATCCCCAAGATCTGCAGTTTCCAAATACAGGCATCGCCACTGAGTAGTAAAATTAGAATTGTGGCTGGGGGCGCAGTTTGGACATATAGGTCATTCAGTCTGGCCTCTGTTTTCAATGTATCCATTTATTTATTTATTTTTGAACAAGATAAGCAAGTGAGTTCATTAAATTTTTCCCGTCAAGATCAATCGTCCACCATCTGAAACATGATTCAATTCAGAAATGAAGCACAAGCAAAAGTCAGTCCCTGTTTATGAATGAGCCTACAGTTCATTTTGCTTTAAATGAGGTAAAGTCAATAATATGCCTGTTTAAGGTAAAAACAACTCAATGTAAACAGAGTGATTGGTAAAGTGAACCACTTTAATCACAGTTAATAAACAGGGTCTTTTTAATCTCCTCATTGGTAACATCGAGTCCAATTCACTTGTTTTATGTTGAAATATTGATGCTGATGCACTGCAAAGTTTCAGTGTCGAATGTCTTCTTTTATTCATGACAGCAGTAACCATAAGCGTTGTTGCATGGGGATCGTAAATGTGGTTGAAAGTATGAATGAATTAGGGGGTAAGGGGGGGCAGTTGTGGACAGGGGCCCAGGTGTATGTCTGCAGCTTCTGGGGGGGGGGGGCGGCCCGTGGTGAGCTTTTAGCAGGGGGGTCCAGGGTTTCTAGCCCCACCCTGGAGTTCATAAAGTCCGGGCAGCAGAATTTCTGTCCAGTTTCGAACCCGTCAACCCGTCAGCATCAACCCCGCTAGAATCAGGATTGTCATGCAATTATTTTTCTCTGCCTGTCGTTATGCATCCATTCAATGTTCTTCTTAACATGACAGTGTGATTATGACAGACGTATCTGCCTCTGAAGATTGGTCTCTCAAAGGTGGCAAAAAAAAAAGGTTCAACCGATCGTTATCTAGGCCCCTCCAAGGACATTGGCAGATATGTGAAAGTGCCTCTGGAGATGTTGCTGATGAAGTGTTCCCAATGATTGTCATCTCCAAGCACAGCAGACAGGATTTAATGTAAATATAATAGTGTAGCACGTGGCGCGAGGTATTGGGTAAGCCCGATCCTGCCCCCTTCCCATCATTCCATGCGGTGACCGCCCACCTCATAAGCGTCCAGCCATGAGCTGACTGTGAGGAGTGAAGGGTGTGATGGGATCAACCTGTAAGTAAGCTAGTTGAAAAATGTAAATACGAATAGCCAGACGTCTTTTTAAAGTCATTAATAAAAGTGCATTTTTTCTACTCATGCCATGTTTTAGTCTCTGTTCCACCGGCTTCATCTCTTTCCTGCTACCGAGGTGCCTGGATTTGCCAAGGCCTGTGATATTCTAAAATAAAAGGAATAGAGGTAAAGAAAGAGTCCGCAGTAACTGGGAAGACGGGCAGCCCGAGAGGGGAAGCAAGCATCTATAGGTGGTGCTTCGGTGTGGCCTGTCGGAAACTCACACATCACGTAGGGGAATTTTTCACTTCACGAGTGTTGGATGGGGCGTTAATGAAAGACTTGACCAGCTGGTCAACAGGGAAAGGATTCATAAGTGACCCGATGGTTTTGTCACTCAGCCAACAAAAAGGAGACCGATGCACCATGGCTCTATGCTTCTAACGTCTAAAAAACTCGGATTTTTACCTCGTCACTTTCTGCTTCATGGGCCTCTGTGTGGAGAGTCCACTCCACTATTGATTAAATTCATGTCCTTTTACTGAAAATAGAAATAAGAAATATACGTATTTAGTAAAGGCAACCAGCAAATAACGATCTGGTTAAAAAACTATATAACAGGTCACATCCTACATAAGATATTAATGAAGCATTCACGAGCCTTAACCACAGTCCTTACAAACCTAAGCCAACAATCGCAGTTGTAGTGCACCTGAGGGCTCTCAAATACACTTTCACAATTGAACTTCTGTACTAACAAACTACTGCATCCATTTATATTTATATTTACTTCCTTAAAATCGATCTACACATCTGACACTTTTTCACAGCAGTTTGAATGCAGCGATTCGGGTCACCCTGCCCTGGGGTCAGCGGTTGCCCTCAAGCACACCACTCTCTGGCACCCCCCAGTGTCCATACATGTACTTCGCGCATTTACATTTTGTTTGTGGTCATATATGGTATTATTTTAATGGCCGTTCCCATGTGACCTTTTCTCAGTTTCGGCTGCCCTTCTGCTCTGATTGACCGCACGCAGGGAAGTGTTCCCACGAGCTGTGGGGTAAATGTGTTAACTCTTTTCGATCTTTTTATCTATCTATCTGCCTGGTTGTCTGCCTGTCAGTCTCTCTGTCCCTCCATCCGTGTGTGTATGTGATGCCTATATGTGTCTGTGAGTCCTGGAGAGCACAATGGGGTAAGGTGAGGAGATCCCCATGAGGATCAATAAAGTGTCATCGTTAAGGCCGTCTATCTAGTACTAGATTGCGGTGAATCTCCCCAACTGAAAGCTATTAATTACAACATCCTTCTGATAGACCAGGCCCCGGCTGCGTACTGTAGCCCTGTCTTGTGCCCTATGCTGCCTGAGATATTGGGATGCGCTTCAGGCTCCTGCAATCATACTGTGTAAGTCTTTGGAGGATGGATCAGGCCGGTAATTAGCTTGCCCCCCCCCCATCATAAATCTGCCCGCCAGCTCTGTCTCGGGATACATGGAAACAGTTTAGCTTATTAAATCTCGCCCAGAGGTCAGTCAGCAGGCGCAAGTGAGCTTTCGACAAGTCAAATCCAGGCCTGGTTTGGATGGACAGTTAAATCACACGTTTCTGTGGTAACACTGCCAGTATAATCCTGCTAAAGACTACAGCACCCGGTAACACTTCCAAAGGGTTTAAGGTCGGATGTTACGGCAGCAGTCAAAAACTGACATCTGTTGAATATTGCCCTTTTATATTGGCTAAATTATTGCTTTCTAAATAAGTTCTCAGCTCACACAAGCAGTACTGCTACTGGTACTTCAGGGTGATTAAAACAAATTGTCAGTGTGATGGAATTTGTAATTTCCGAACAAATTAATTGAAGACTCCCCTTTTCATATTAATTAAACCAATTGAATGTTTTTGTATAGACCTATCCATTATTTGCAACATTACAGTACAGTAGTACATATGTTCAATTTGACTTGAAAATCTGTTGCTTTGTCCTATATACGATTTCCTGCCAGTTCCACGAGAGCTTTAACATCGGCTGGCGATCCAGTGCGATTGGCATATCTATCGATCCACTGGATTGCTTGGTCGCTGTCGGTAGATTCCTATCGCTGAAAGCGGCACATTTTCCGCCCCAATTCGCCTCCGTCGGAGCGCTTCGGTTTCCAGGGCTCGGATTCTCCAGAACTTACCGGAAACCAAACTTAAAAAAAAAAAATGTTTCGTAGCCATGAGCAAAAAGAGGAAAAGGGAGACAGAAGTAGCAGTTCGGCGTTTAAACTTTTGTTGTTCCTCTTTTTTCATCATTGCAATATGGTGGATTCCACAAAGATTAACGCGAAAAGAAGAAAAATACCATCGCGTTGGGAAAGATAAAGTCGCCTCAGCGTCTTTTCCGAAAGACATAACGGATCTTAGTTTTTATGATGGAAGATGTGAGTATATTCTTTAATGGGCGATGTAAGCATATCACTGCCTGCTTTGCTTTGGAAAGATTGTCTGCTTGTCCATTGAATTACGTTATAGATACGGATGCTCTCGGCCCTATTATATTGATACGGGTAAATTCAAATTAATCTAATCTGGCAAATTTATGTTTTCGTCCACTTCCTATTGCAAGGATAGTTGCGTCAATGTAGATTATAGTTTAAAATAAATGACGCGTTTCCTAGCCTGTATGAATTTTGTAATATTTCTAATCTTTAAAGTTTGTTGGTTACTGCATGTTAAATATGTCCTGCGTAGTTCTCTAAGGAGGAGTACGACGAAGTAAATTAATGGTTTGCGTCTGTATGCAGTCGGTACAGTTTGGACGGTTTGACAGCGAGCGGCAGGATTTGTGCTTTATATCTATTAAATTATTAGTTGTGCTGATGAAAAAGTGTGTTTGTGAAGGTCTCGGGCTGCTGGGGTTGCGGGGTGTCGCACACACCTCTCAAGTTGTTTTTCTCCCGTTGGTGCTGCCCTGCTGTCCCTGCCCCGTCTGGGGCTGAATGGGGCGCCTGTAGCTGGTCCATCAGTGGCTATGGTGACAGTATGGAGAAAACAAAGGGGAGGCTGTGTATGGCAAGCTTTGTACACTAACCCGTTTCTGGTGAAGGTTTGGGGGGGTCTATTTGACCCCACTTTCAAAAGATTTCAGTTAATCGGATGTCAGATGAGTGTGGGAGTCAGACACATAAGCTGCCATAGTCATGATAGTGATTCCCCGCGATTCAGAAATGTGTGTTCCTCGTCATCCTATAGGAAACAGTGGGGGAGATCCTGAAAAGGTGCGTAGTCGGGTTTAATTGTACATTTATTTGTACTTCTGCCGTATCCTTATGCTAATCTAGATTTGGCTTTTGCAGAAAAGTGTCTGTACAACCAGGTTCTGCGCACGCATTTACATGTATGCAACAGTTTTATTACCTTGTAAATAGTCTGCATGGTTTGCAAACTTCCCCAGTGCTTTTGAGGTAGCTAATTTTATGTCTGTAAAGGAATAATATAGATCTGCCGTAAGATTTCTTGCGTGAGCGCGAGAGTCAGAAAGCGTGAGTGTCACGCCAGATGCCCGAGAGTTGGCAGCTCTGGTACGCGTTATGGCTAATAAAACTTACTGTGTGGACAAGAGTGGAATGGAAATAAGTTATATTGAAAAAAAGAGGAACCAAAACCAGCTAGTGACAATGAAATCTAACTTTTGGTTTCACACCAAAGAACCCGCTACGTTTCTCTTTATGTATCAGTACCAAGTTCAGCACCAACTTCTCCTTTGTGTTTTTTTTTTCCTTTTAACAAATTGTCACCATAATTCCTGGTTATAAACTTCTACCAATAGGCGTAAAATGACATATGCGGGGGCCACAGACCATGAACACTGTCTGTTTATGTCATGTAGTCACATGGACGATGACGATGCCTGTGGGGTATGGGGGTTTACGGTATGATGTAATTATGTGACGGTCAGTTATCTGGAGCAGCACTGACTGGACTGTGTCAAGCGGAGGTCGCACTGTGTGGGTTTGGGTTACGTCCAGTGAGCGTTTTACAGAACCAAAGTCACTGTCACCCTGTGCTTGGTTGTTAGCAGTGTTGGTGCCAGAACAAATCTGACAGCTGGGCCCAAGATTTTCATGGTGGGGGGGGGGGGGGGGGGATCCGGAAGGCAAGAGTAAAAGCTTTTACTCAAAGGTCCAACAGTGACACTCTGCCAGCCCAAGGATGTGAACCATCGACCTTCCGATCCCAGATGCTCAGTCCTCACCCCACGAGCCACATATCACATTCCTTTATAGCAGAGGTGGAGATTTCAGGTCCAGAGAGTACAAATCCAGACCAGGATTTTGTGTCAACCAACCAGTTGAGTACTCTGTGACTGTGACTCTTTATGCTCAACTGGTTGGTTGACACAAAATCCTGGTCTGGATTTGTACTCTCTGGACTTGAAATCGGCACCTCTGCTTTTCAGCCCGTGTGTCTTGTAACAGCTCAAATGGTGCGTTTGCACAGACTGCGGCTTACATGAATATTAGCCTCCCAAAGCTGAGAGATGAAGATAGCAGGCAGACAATAGGCAGAGGTGGAGCAGGGGAAGCTGGACAACAGGCTTTGTATTTTCGAGCCATCGAACCTGAGGCCTGTTGGCAAGCAGCAGTGGACGTACGGGAGCCGACATTCTGGATGTAAACAACTCCCGTTATTTGACAGTTTTTGGTTTTTCTTAATCAGACACAAGATATTTCCCTCTGTCGTATGAATAACGGAGATTAAGCCCAAACTCTGAGTGTTTGTATTTTATTAGACACAAACGTTTCAGCATGATGCCGTCATCAGTGAGCGATTTCAGAAGTACAATGAATTGTTTACAAAAACAAAATGATCGTACTTCCATAGTTAGCTAATGGGTAGCTAATAGGTGCCAGGTGGTTCACTGAAATATTACCCGTTCGGCGCTGATTCATGGCCACACCCCGCAAGTGTTACCCAGACTGGTCTGTAAGACCCCACTGAAAACAACGAGGTGATTGGGACAGTTGTCAAACAAACATATATTCAGAACATTAAACATAGTCATCTAGGTTAAACATACTCATCTAGGTTAACCCTCATCTTGTCATGTATTGCAGGGTGTGGAGTGGAACTCAGGCAGTCCAGGAAAGGCGGGCTGGCTGAAAAAATGCTCCGGAAAGTTCCTTGGGGTCTACAAAGACTGCTACGTCCAATTGGAACGGGCAGAGATAGGGATCTACAAGAATGAGGTAAACCCCGTCTGGTGTCCGTGGGCCTTGCTGCTGCAGGTCTGTGCCATGAATGTTAATTTTAGGTCTTGTAATAAAGCAGTCCTGACAATCCTGTTAAGTGGATATTGAAAACGAATAAATGGATTAATGGAATTGAAGCTAATGAAAAAAAAAATGTTTGGACAGTGGTTGTAAACAAATTTGGCCTGAGCAGTGAAAAATAATGTAAGTTATTCACTGCAAAAAATGCAGGTGGGAATGTGTCCCAAGAGCGTGTAAGAGTCACACAGTGACACAGTGCCACCCATCTTCTGAATCGATGGAGTCTTCAGATGCCCAAGCAGCTCTGTACACTAGAGGGTAGCTTTCACTCTTGAAGCAGTGCTTCCGGAATCTTTGGTTGTTGGGTTCCCCTGTGAGACATGTCCCATATCAGAGCCAGTGTTAGCTTTGAGACACATTGTATTGCACATTGAGAGTTTTTGAAGTTTGCGAAACGAACCAGTTACACAGTGAAAGGAAGGTTATATAACCCATTTACAGGGGAAAAAATATCACAGAGGGGAATGAAACCTGATCTCACCCACTGTTTGCCACCGGTAACATTTTGAACAGCAAAGTTTGATTATGAAAATCAGTGTAACCCGTATTTAAAAAACACAAAAATAGGTTCAAAAATTCATGCAGCTGTCATCAAATGCAGAGGTTGAATTTGAACATCGGGAGGGAACAAATCAGCTCCCAATCCCCTCCCAAGCACAAAACACGCATGTGCAGGCGCAGGCCCACACACACGCAGGGACACACACGCATGTGCACGTGCAGGCCCACACACACACACACACACAAATATGAAAGTCAAAGTGCAAGAATTAAAGTACATTTTATCAAAGAGAATAATTAAAGACAAAAAAATGCAATAACTCCGGTTTCTCCCCACAGTCCAAAAACATGCTGAGGCTAATTGGACTTGCTAAATTGCCCATAGGTGTGCATGTGTGAGTGAATGGTGTGTGAGTGTGCCCTGCGATGGGCTGGCCCCCCATCCTGGGTTGTTCCCTGCCTCGTGCCCATTGCTTCCAGGATAGGCTCCCTATGTTGGTAGGGACTGTTCAGTATTCCCACAATGTTGGTATGGACAGTTCAGTACTCCCACAATGTTGGTAGTGACAGTTCAGTACTCCCACAATGTTGGTAGGGACAGTTCAGTACTCCCACAATGTTGGTAGGGACAGTTCAGTATTCCCACAATGTTGGTAAGGACAGTTCAGTACTCCCACAATGTTGGTAGGGATAGTTCAGTACTCCCACAATGTTGGTAGGGACAGTTCAGTACTCCCACAATGTTGGTAGGGACAGTTCAGTACTCCCACAAAGTTGGTAGGGAAAGTTCAGTACTCCCACAAAGTTGGTAGGGACAGTTCAGTACTCCCACAAAGTTGGTAGGGACAGTTCAGTACTCCCACAAAGTTGGTAGGGACAGTTCTGTACTCCCACAAAGTTGGTAGGGACAGTTCAGTACTCCCACAAAGTTGGTAGGGACAGTTCAGTACTCCCACAAAGTTGGTAGGGACAGTTCAGTACTCCCACAATGTTGGTAGTGACAGTTCAGTACTCCCACAATGTTGGTAGGGACAGTTCAGTACTCCCACAATGTTGGTAGGAGGGACAGTTCAGTACTCCCACAATGTTGGTAGGAGGGACAGTTCAGTACTCCCATAATGTTGATAGGGACAGTTCAGTACTCCCACAATGTTGGTAGTGACAGTTCAGTACTCCCACAATGTTGGTAGTGACAGTTCAGTACTCCCACAATGTTGGTAGGGACAGTTCAGTACTCCCACAATGTTGGTAGGGACAGTTCAGTACTCCCACAATGTTGGTAGGGACATGTCCCTATAGTCCATACCCCAAATCTGCACCCTGGCTCTCATAAAAATAAATGCTGGAGCCAAGTACAGCAAACAGATCTGTGGAGTAAAATGGTCAATAGGTGCTAAATGTAAACATGGCTGTCTCTCCTTCGGTGCAGGACTTACAGAAGTGTGTTGAGAGGCTTCCGCTGGAGAACTACGAGAAATGCCATGAGCTGAAGAGCACCTTCAAGAAGAAGAACCGGCTGGTGTTAATGCGATCCCCCAGATCAGGGAATAAGGTAAGCTCTGTCGGGTCTCCCCCCTCGCCCCCCCCACCGTTACCACGCTTGGCACGCTCTCACTGCTTCAAACACAGAGTGGTAACACCTGCACCAGCCCCCGAACCATCCCTAGGGATTCAGCATTGGGGCTGTCCGGGTCCCAACTGATATTTTTCTGGTTTTGACATATGCTGACTGACAGAAATAACAGTAACTACTGGGAAATGCTGCGATTCTGCGAGCTACTCGCAGCAGTGTCGTCAGCAGAGGCAGAGCGCTGGTCCACTCGCCGGGCGTACGTTTACGGGAGGCATACGCTTACGGGAGGCATACGCTTACAGGCAGGCATATGCTAACAGGAAGATTCCTACATGCTTACTTTAGGATCTGTCCACCCCAAAGGGAGCTTAAAATTTGCATTTTCTTTTTCCTTTCCTGGTTTATGGAAAAATACTTTTTTTTTGATAATGAGTGGAGAAAGGCCTTTTTGTGTTCATCAATTAAAACAGAGAATGAATTATACAGTATTAATACAGCCAACTTCCAACTGTTTATCCTGGTCATGGTTACAAGGGAGACCTGGTGTCAATACCAGACAGCATAGGGCTGCAGTGCATTCTGGGTAGGCTGCCAGTACAGGACACAGAGCTGCAATGCACTGTAGGTGGGCTGCCAGCACAGGGGTGCAGTGCATTCAGGCTGGGGTGCCAGCGCAGGGCTGCAGTGTGTACTAAGTAGGCTACAGTGCATTCTGGGTGGGCTGCCAGCACAGGATACGGAGCTGCAATGCACTGTAGGTGGGCTGCCAGCACAGTGCTGCAATGTACTGTGGGTGGGCTGCCAGCACTGGACTGCAGTGCATTGTGGGTGGGCTGCCAGCACACACCGTATGGGTAGTTCCGAGACACCAGTTTGCCTAAATGCAGCAGGGGACCCACCCATCGCAAGGAGGTCATGCTAATATGAAAAGGGTAGGGAGAGTTCAGACTTCCTAATTTGGGGGTGTCCGACAACAGTGATACCCAAATAGCCAGATATACAGTGCTAATGACAGTAATGTAAAATTTCCCCCCAAAGTTGTAGAGGTAGATGTGTGAGGCTAAAGGATGACGACACCATGAGTAAATAGCAGAAGCTGAGTATGACTTGCCTGCGGTGCAACTTACGGTCACACAATGTTTTGGAGGCTCATGGATTTTGCTCCAGTGTCACGCTTGATATTTCTTTCCGATTATTTTTGAATTCACCTCGTTTAAGTTTAGCTAAAACTTCATGGTGTCGTGACCCTCAACAGGAGAGGAAAAATGATGATTATGATAAAATCTCATTGTGTGGAACGTAATGTTTTATATATTGTATTTTGATGGGCTGAAAGGTCGTAGGAGTTCAGATCAGACACTGCTTGCCTGCCTGCACTAACCCCCCCCAGATGGAAACTGAGCTGCTGTCAGGCGATGAGACAGTGAGACAGGCTCTCCTTTGCCAGCCCCAGCCAATGGGGGGCTCCGTTCGGGACCTGACTCTGAACCCTGAAATGTGTGTAACACACTTTCCGCATCTCCTTACCACCTCTAGTTGATGGGCAGCTCACTCAGATCTCAGCTGTCTAACAAAGCTTAATTCAAAGGATGATGTGACTCCGCTCAAGACATTAATGGGTGCTCTGCAATGTTTGGACCTTCTGAAATCAGGTGGCGACCACTGACATTGCGAAAAAGAATACATGAAATGAAATGATGGTTCATTTGCGATTTGCACAAGTACAAGTACTGGTACAAGTACTGGTACAAGTACTGGTACAAGTACTGGTACAGGTCCATTGGAATGCTTCTTTTCCGTACCCCATCTTGCTCTCCTTTGAGATATGCACACATATGTTTTTTTTTAAGCTGAGGTCATTTGTATCATATCCTTTTTATTACTCAGAGTGAAAATTTCTGTATAGAAGCAGGTCTCTATTTATAGAACTAGGATAGACTCCCGAATGCTTATGCATCGATTGCTAAATCGAATGATTAATTCAGAAAACGCACCAATAAGGCATCGTAGCAGACAGGGTAGACACACCGGGTGTTAGTACAGAGAATATGCTTGTTTGTTTTACAAGTGTGTCTTTGTCAAGTTTCAGTAAAAGATCCACTATGGAGCTCCGGCGAAATGTAAGGGGAACAAACACCAGCATGTAAATGTTTATAACATGTAGTATTTATGTCTTACCAGTGCTGAGTAGCACACATAGACAGCTCAAGAAGATCTGTTGTGTTTTATACCGAGAGATCACAGCGTCCATAGACGTAGACATTTCTGAGGTTATCGAGGAAACAGGTCAGTATTTTACGGCAGGCTGCTCTTTCGAATGCTTTGTTTCATCTCTGCTAAATCCTTGATGCTCTGTGAAGACTGAGAAGCAAAACACGTCAAAAAGCCAGAACTGCGAAAAGGTTTGGCTCGTCTATTAATGATTTGGATCTATAGTAAACATTTTGCCACTGTACAGAACTGTTTAGCAAACCCAAAATATTGAGGAGTACCAGTATAGAAAGTTTGAATCAATAGATTTTGTTGGCCTTAGGGCAGAATCAAATAGGTTCCACGGGCTTGACCTCCCTGTGGACGTCTCTTTGGACACCTATGTGTGGCAATGTAATGTTCTGGCACCTCGGTGTACGGGTTGTGTGGAAAAACAAACAGAAAAAGACAGTGGGCTTCTTTAAGCCCTGACGAGCCTTTGGGGGTCCATCTTTCTGATGTGAGCCTGCTCACTCTGCTCGACTCAGGTGGAGCTAAATGACTCCCACCAAATGCTATTAGCATCATTCATTTTTTTTTGGCCTAGAGTCTCATTTCAGCAAATGGTGCCACAAATATGTGCTTTGATTCAACGGTTGCCTTGGAAAAGCGGCGCAGTAAACCTGCCGTCGTGCTTGAAATGACGGCCTGGCTCTCTTACTGGCCCTATGGAGCCGCGCTGTCGGCAGACTTTACAGCGATGGCTTGGGAGCGAGGGGTGAAACCTCATTTAGTCGGGAAGTATCGATGTGGTCACTGAGGCTTTATGGTTCTCCAGGTCCACGATGTCAAGCTTCAAGCTCAAACTCCTGAAGAGAAAGAGGCTTGGATCAAGGCCCTCAGTGATGCTATCAACGGCATGAAAAATAACATCTTCGATGAGGTGCGTTTTTTAACTTTGGCGAACACTTGAGGTGATCTCTGCGCAGCCTTCCAAACTCGCTATTATATGAAACCAATGAAAATAAAGCCAACCTGAGACCATAATGTATCACGTGATTGGTTTCCTACAATCACAACTCAAGATGTCTTTCATTTTGCGTGTAGGTGAAGGTCGAGGGAAGGTCCTTAGAACATGTGACCCTGACACGACCTAAAGGAAACCAGAACCGAAGACCACCAACAAGGATTCATTTGCGGGAAGTATGTATGCAATGGCGGCTGAGTTCAGTTGAAGCGGCCATCAGAGGCTAGTTACATTGACGAGGGTAGCCACACCGCACCATATCTGGCCAATGAAGTGGGGGGGGGATTGGAGACAGTCCCGGGGCCCCCACAGTATATTTTTCAGATCACGATTGACTGGACGGTTCATAAATTCACAGGCAGTCCGTATCAAATTCACCCTGTCCGTAAATCCGTAACATAAACTGTCTGTAAAATCTAAAAACAAAAGGCAAAATAGGGTGTCAGTTAAAGATATGGCATGTCGGGAAAACCAGACAGTCTTACCAGTAAAATCAGAAATTTAAGGCTGGCAACCCTGCTGGCAGACCACCAACGATGGAAGGTTGTGATCAAGTTGGAGATACGCTGCAATCGACTAATCAACAGCTTGGGCAGCTCTGGGCTGCAGAATTAAATGCTCCTTATGTCATTTTCAACTGGGACGGTCACATATTTACCATGTGACCATATTTACCATGTGACCATAGTTACCATGTGACCATAGTTACCATGTGACCGTAGTTGCCATGGCCACCCCTGGCCACCCCTGTACGTGTGTTCCTCTGGGTGTGAAGTGTCTTCTGTATTTTCAGCCTATCACTGGTATATGCGATACTACTTTTGGATGAACCGAAATGTTGGAAAGTTTAAAACGTGTTCTTGTTAACCTCTTGCAGGGTGCTAATGTCAAATCGAATGGGATTATGGATAGCACATCTGACACCCATCGCACTGCGACTGATGGGGTCACTCCAGAATACTCTGTGAAGCCCCCCAAGCCGCCATGTAAGTCTACTGAGACCTCAAAGCACAACCCTGACGAAGAGGAAAGTCCTCAGCACAGACTTCTGAAGGTGGATAATGCACTGGAGTTAATACCAGAGGAAGAGCCGCTACAGCAAGTCACACTGGACAGCGGGGGAGACACCAAGAACCAGATCGATTTGACTCCACATCTGCCACACAAAGAGCTGAAGCCTCCGATGCCTCCATCCAAAAACAAGAAGCCCAGTCCTGTTGTGGAAGAAGAAAAGATGTCGTACAGCGACGAGCAGGATGCAAGTGTAGAAACCAGCAGCAGCTCTGAGGAAATGGCGGCCACACTGAAGTCCACTCCGATTACTCCTAAGAAGCCCGTTATGCACTCAGATTGGAAGGCTGTACAAGCTGGGGTTGAATGGTCTGCAAAGGGTGACTCCCCAGGACTGAACTCAGCATCCGTCCCAAGTTCACAGGAAACCGTCAAGGAGCATTTATTGCATCTTTCAGAAAAACTGGAGAAGGGAGCGATAAAAAGTGCCTCAATGGGAGACCTCCTGTCCAAGGTAGAGGACGAGGAGGAGAACGTCGAGAGCTTCTCCATAACGTCCCTGAGGAACGTCATCGGTGAGCTGAGGAGCAAAGTGTCCCAGGAGGTCGAGAACACCAAGAAGCTTCTGAGCACCGTGTCCCCCAGGGAGGATGGCCAGCTGATGGGGGAGACCTCCGCAGATTCCCCCCAAGCCGAGCTGCTCGCCAAGGCTTTGGAGAAGCTGCAGAGGGCAGACCAGTTCCTGAGAGAGGCAGAGAGTTTCGAAGAATTCAAATCCATGGAGAAGAATAACAAAAGAACAAGTTGGTAACAAAGATGGCCACGCGAGGTTTTAAAGAAATGGAAGCAAATAGATACACGTTAAAAATGATAAAACAGCAGGATTCTTCGGAATATATGTGCTAACACTGTAATGTAGTGATTTCACTTTCCATCTGATTTCTAATGTAAATCCCATTTTTAAACAACAGTTCTAAGTTTAATATTTCCATTGATATGCTGATTAATTTTCGTAAGATATGCAGTACAGTTAGACCATGTCAATTCAAAAAAATACATATGATACAAATCTCATCAGACTTATTTTTTTTTTGCCGTAACATCAGACAGTTCTAAGAGTTTAATAAAAACTACCTGTGTTGATACTTGAAGTCATTTAAGTATTTTTAAATGAAAGTGTAAAGACATTTTTAGTTCACTTCGAAATCATGTCAGTTTTTCTGGGAGATATTCCAAAAGGGTTTGAATATCGCCATTCCTGCCACACCTCAAAGTTCCCCTTTAATTTGTAGGGAATGGAAATAATTACATAAATGGCGCAGTATAACCTGATGTGTGATCATTGCTGGAAGCGAGTCAAGCTCGTGGGGAAGGGGCAATGTACATACATGGTACAGAGAAAACTTTGCAATGTTCAAGCTGAAGGAATTTTTAGCTGTGACGCTGAGTTTTTCCACTAGGGCTGGTTGCGTAAAAATGTGGCTCGTCTACCGGTGTAAAACCATGGTCTGTTCCATGGTTCTGCTCAGACTTTTCGTTTCTTCATTTGTGTGATACCTGGAATATTATTGTATCCTATCTACACCAGAGCAAATAATATATGGGGTTCATTCATATCCTGTCAGATTTATATGTGAATATACCTATAATAGCACCTGTTTAGCTGCAGTTCTTGACAAATTGTTATGTGCGTTCAGTGACAAAAATCTAGAAATAAAGTACCAGTAATGAGTTTCATTACCGTACAGCTGAAATATAAGTGCAGTATGTCGCAGTGCCAGTATTAATTAATCTGATTTTATGCTTATTTTTCTTTATTGAGTGCTTTACCACAAATGTTGTTTTATTAAACTTTTTTAAAACAAGATCATCGTTCAAAATGTATAAATTATATAATAAAACACGTTTCCCTATATCATTTTATTTAATATATCTATGCATTTTATGTCTGTGACTGGAGTAACACGAATATTAGTTTCTAATGTCTTACTGGCAATCAAAAAATAATAATAACTGACAGAAAAATTATAAAATGGGATGGTAGTGTAAATATGTAATAAACACACTTAACACAGCTACATTGTGCTGACTTGATTTATATGACTTTTCATGTTGATTATATACTCTGATGCCTTTTCGTATTAAGAGTGCAAGAGATGAGAGTCCAGAAATGGGAGATTCCAGTTGATTCCAGCATTGAAAAGATAAATTCACACGACTGAGTGATTTTTTTTTTTGCCGAGAGATTTCGGTGACTAACAGGGGCACTCAGTTACACTTTTCGGTAAGGCGGAAGTTGATGGCATTTCAATATGTTTTTCGGCTTGTCGTTTGGGTTTGGCTCTTTTTGTCGGCCGGGTTCCTTCTTACGTTTCAGAAACTGCATAAAACAGAAGACAGTACCACTGTGAGGAACTGGCTGACAGTATCCAGCCCACTCATCATGTGGCCATTAAGCTGTTTCTGAGGAACTAAATGAAGACACGTAAGAGACCAGCTGGTGCGTCACTCTCGCACAAAGCAACACCATTACTGTCTTCATCATCATCATCATCATCATCTACTTCATCATCATCATCATCATCATCTTACAGAGCTTCCAGTGATGGCAGTTTTATCAATTTCCTGGACCTAGCAGTCATAACTATTTCAACCAATTTATTTTAAAAACAAAATTGTTTTAGTTATTGTATTACTGCGTCATCTCTGGAAGTTTGGGAAATCGTTATTTTTTTCTGCAGCGGCACATAATAAATAAAACAAATAGGAACTTTTAAGACATAATGATAGTTGCATTACTTTTTCCATGTTTGCGCATGTAGGCCTGCATTGTGCTGGTCCACACGAGAACACGGTTAGGTGTATTTGTGTTTGGTCGCCCCGGCAACGCTCTGGGAAAGTGTTGTGAAATGCTTCACGGCTTGTGAGTGTTAGCCTGCTCAGTCTGTTACTATGGTGTTGCTTAAAGTGAGCAGTAATGTACCTGCTTATACATTGCCGAATTTCTTTAACGCAGGGTCACATACACATATCAAAGTGGTTGTATAGATGACTGAGATCCACCTGAAAATGTATATAGTAGTTTTGCAGGTTTTTTTCCCCAAATAGTGCATGTGTGTATCATGCATGGAGATTCTTGCGCCAGTTTTCACTTCTTTCTACGCAGATCTTCTTCGCTGTTTTTCAATTTCAGGTTCCATGGACAGAAAACTTAGCATCATAAAACAAAGCTGCTTCACAATAACTTCTGCTGTCTACGGAATGGCCGTGGGCTCGCCACACTCAGAGAGATAAGAAACCGGCTGTGCGTGCATGGCGGGATAGATAGAGGGATGCCAGTGATCGAAAGAGAAGGTACAGGAATCGAAGGAAAATGTAGCAGAAACAATGGCAGATCTTTTTTTTTCATTTTGATTTTAATGTTTCTGTTTAGCTGGCTGCTCTTATGAAGACAGTTACTTCAGATAATTTACAACCTAAAAATCAAGTTAGATTCCTCTATAAATAAATAACGCATGTGCTAAATGTAGCAGAAAAATAGATGTTACACTTCAAATCATTATTTTAATTGGATGTGGTTTTCGAACATTCAGTCTATAAACAGAATGTTGTAACGTAACCATCGTAATACATTAGTATCTGCTTATTGTTACTGTAGTGGCCTTACTATACTCCTTTGCTCATAATATGGGCTATTAATGCAATTTAGACTTTTTCAACTTCTAAGTTGGTGTTTGCTTTTTGGAGCCATCAATCCTCACATTGTTTTTAAATGTATGTTGTTGAATATGTGAATTACGATTATACACACTGTATATATACAAATTCTGACACAGATATAGATATACTTACACTAGATTCTGGTTGCCACATCAAAAGAAACACCTTACGAGAGTTCAGATATACACGTCTAGCTTTACGTCCATCCAGAATGGAGGTCTGGGCTCCTCTTCGTGCTGACCGTGAAACAAAGTCTGCCTCTCTGATGCTGTTTACATGCTATTTCTGTAGTCAAGTGAACCTTTGATTGGGGCTTGAAATGTGCAGTGTTTGTGTGCATGCGTGTGTATGTCTGTCTGTGTGCACAAACCCCAATTATTGGTCGGCATGTGAGTTCAGCGGGTAACCCTCCCGAGCACATTGCCGGAGCATAAGCAGATTGCGGTAACTCACAAACAGACGTGGCAGCTTTTCCACTGTGGTAGTCACCCTGTACTCGTGGCTCCATCTACAGAGTGCAGTCGCAGAGAAAGGCGAGCAATCAGGGTATAGATCAAGATTTATAGCGGTCGGTAACAGGCAGGACCGGTCGAAACTCGAATGTGGTACCGTGGTCAATCTTCGCCACAGGTATCCCCCTTAATTCCCTTCCCAGCAAAGTTCACTACTCCGTTTCACTTTATTTCAGACATTGGGGTGGAGGGCTAAGTTGGCAGCCAGCTGTGTCATCTATAGGTCTAACAGCTAGGTCTCGGTAACAAGTAGTAAATCAGAAAACCAGTCTGAAGAGTGTTATTGCATTTTGTGCAGAACCCTCATTGTCTCTGTGTGATGTCAGAGTGAACGTATGGAAACTCAAGACAAAGTGTCAACTTTTGTTACTCTTACCCTAACTGTACAGCTACAGGGGGCTTTAGAAATATATATCTGCTGATCCATCCTCAATGATTCAGCAAATAACGATGCTGGACAACATCATCTTTGAGGTTTTTGTTCATCCCAGTAAGAAAACTCAATAAAAAAATACCAATGAATGACGATATGCAGGCAAACGAAGAAGCAAATGAATAAAAAAAAAAACCGGCACATATGAAACGATTAATATAGATCGTTAAATCCTAACAGTTTGGGAAACGGCGTAGAGAATGATGGCACGGGAAATATTGCCCCCTTGTGGATGTTACGTGACACTATATGGTTTTAATCCACCTGAATCAGATGCCGCGGCAGAAAATTCCTGTCTTAATAAACTGTTTTAAGAATAATACTATCAGTTCAAGCTTAGCACAGGATTCCGTTAACGTTACTAAGGTCTAGGACAATCAATGTGTGAGTTTCACAGAATTTGGATATACCTTAAAGGATGTTCTTTAACATCAGTTCTTTTTCACTGAAATGAAAAAATCCCCTTGCCTAACGATAATCAATGCCCTATTTTAAAACGGCACTGTGCAGGATTAAATAATAAATTTAATCGGTGTACTAAATCGATGTTAATAGTCCCCGATCCAGATCCCAGAGAAATCTGCACAAGCTTCTTGGTCAGCCTCGATAAAACGTTTTAGAAATACTCCGGCATTTATAATGGGTTTTGTGCAAAGTCGGTTTTAGAGATTGACTTGTCAGGGGATCCAGCATCACGGGGCTGGATTAAGATCAGTAATGAGACGCAGACATGGACATGCAGCGGACATCAGATTACCGCTGGCAGAGAGGCAGGTCTGCACCCGACACCCGGATGTGCAACCAATTTAGCGGCTCTCTTCAACATTTTAGTTAGAAAATTCCTCTGTGTCACATTCCTCAACTGGGCTCCGAAAGAGAAATGCCCTTAATCTGAATCCCGTCTCCCCCCGCCTCCCAGCAGTAGAATGGACGACGATTTGGTGTCAGAGGATGATATCTGTAAGTGGCTGCATTGATTAATGTCTCGATCGCAATAAAAACGATACGGATGTTTTATAATGTATCATTTGCCTCTGGATCTTACGGAAATTTTCATCTGACCTGCTGACCGTATCATAATAGTGGGCTGCGATGATACACCCAGATGGCCGAAGTCTTATTAACTCTGATGTTGCTTATTTCAGCTCACAGTTGAAACAGTATAATTACGTATTTCAAGCATTTCTTCGATGTCAACATAACATAAATCATTCGCGTAATCTAAATACAGTATGCCAATTATGTCACCAATTTACAATCGAAACATGCATGCGTTTTTGTACGTTTGAGATGCAAATTTTAAAACTACTTCAGCGTGTCTTGGGTTTAGAAACTGGAAAACGACAACAAAGTGCATGAAAAGAACGCTGATAATTGGATTACTGTGAATTATGTTTCGCAGTTAGAAATTTAGAAAGAAACAATAGTATTTATCTTAGTTAATCCTGATCTACTTGGTCTCGTTTGCCATTGATATTCCTTGGTCTCATGTTCAGTAACGGAGTTCAAACCGCCTTCTTTGGAAGTTTTGCGGTAGCAAACCTGATATTTTACTGTCTGTTGTTTCACGCCGGATTTCCTGTTAAATGAATAAATCTGCGTTAACTGAAATGTAGCAGTAATTCTTCCCACTGTTTCTTATGCATTCACTTATTTTTTCTTCCGATTAATGGGTATCTGTTTAGCCCTGGTACTTTATGAAAAACGGGTAGTGCTGTAAATATTTCAGTTATGAATGGCTGGTAAATATGTGTCAGACTGTAATACGCCATGAAGCGTCACGTTACGTTTATTTGCAGTACTATAATTAATTGCTGTATTACTATCGGCCTATGCATCCTCTGTACCACTGATCCAGCAGAGGGTCGCACCGCTGTATTGACGTTTCTTTTGTAAAACAGCTTAGATTGTAAAGTGATATCACTATGACGGTGTACCGTGGAAAGACGGACTGTTCTTTAAGCCTTTTGTATACGGAGTTACGAGGAAAATTCACCTGATTGCTGAAAGAACGACATCAGGGAAATGGAAAGTCAGCCTGTTATTATTGTGAGCAGTAATAAAAACCGCTCAGGTTTGTAAGTGTAACTGTGCTGTGAAAACAATAATTAAATGCAGTCCTTTTGAACTAATTTTTTATTCTTAAAATGATCTGTTTTCTCCTTTCAGTGCTTCGCTCCGAAAAAGAATTTCACGATGCTGCCAGAAGAAACGACGTGGAAAAAATGCAGGAGCTCATTAGAAAAGGCGTGGACGTCAAAGCCAAAAACAAAGTGAGTATCTGACGGGTCCTAAGCTGCTTCCAGCCCATTACGTTCCATTTACTCCTTTAAAGTTAATGTATGGTCGTGTTTAAATCTGACAAGCATGTCGCAGGAAGCCCTGTGCTTTCAGCCTTGAGCTGCTCAGATACCCGTTTCCCGGAGCCCTTTCTCTGCATCCGCTCCATGTACATTCTGTGTATATTGCTTAGCTTGGGAATTTTATGTAAAAAAAATATGGCGTCCCGACTAACTTTAGCAGAGCTTTAGAACGTCACCTAAAGACCATCTAAATAAACGTAAGCAGACAGTCCGTTAAATACTAGAAAAGAATCTGTACCTTGGTAAATCGATTTGCATACTGTGGTTATTTTAAAGCATTTTTTTACACCGCTGAAATAGGACAGGGTGTGAAATTCAGAGAAATTTACAGAGACACATTTGCCATTTACTCTTAGCACACAGGCTCAGAGCAAATGGCACCGTTTGTGTAATTAAATATAGAGGCATACTGAGGATCCGTGGATGAGATTTGATGAATAATATGAGGAAATGGTGGTTAAATCATGTTTTGTTTTCCTGTTTTACATTAGACTTGGAGGAAGGGCATTGCGGGTCATTTGCGAACAGGATGTTGTTCTCATTTTCCGCTAAATGTCCGTTTTGAGTGTTTTTCCTCCTTATGGCGTTAGGGCAGTCTGGTCATTGTGCTGCTTTAAAATAATCTCTTAATTAATATTTTTTTTCTAAATATGACATAATGGTAGTTATGTTATGTCATATTAATTAAACGCAAATAGCGCAACAAATGTAACTGGATCTCTGGTTACTAGCGATGATCACCACCCAGACGCTGACGTGCTTCATTCTCGGACCTCATTCCGGGTTGGTTCTGTTCACCTGCTGGTTCTGGATCCCATTGCAGGTCGGTAGGAAGGCCCTGCACTGGGCGGCAGGGATGGGAAATGAACAGGCCCTGCGCTTGCTGCTGGACCACGACACTGAAATGGACTCCGAGGACGTCGTAGGTGTCCCTGCCAAACCGATGGAAAGAGAGAACCTTAGCTGATGTCCTACATGCTCGCCTACTTGTTATCTAATTTATTTACTTTGGTTACCAAGGAAACATTGTTATTCAGTGTGACGGTTCTGGCTCTCAGTTTTATGCTTGTTGTGTTTGTACAGCCATATATAGGTGTAGAAATTCGGGTTGAGTACTACAGTAACTAAACAGGAAGTCTAAAGCAAACAAGGTAGAGCGACATCACATTTCGAATCAGTTGTCTGTTCCCTTTGGTGAACAAGAAAAGCATTTTTCATGCAAGTTATGTATCGTGCGCTTTTAACTTCTGTGGGAGTCGTCTTCTGCGAACATCTGCAGGTTTTGGGTTGCCTTTCTGTTACCTTTCTGGTTCCTTCCTGGAGAATCCAATACAGTTCTGTGCTAAAAACTCAGGCAGTCAAAGAAAATGATGTTTATATGACCATTGTGTTGATGGTATGACCTAGTATAACCTCTGCTAATGTTACCCCAGTATTTTCAGTCACACCCCTGTGTGTTTTGTGTTGACCACCAGCATTCCACGTTTGGTTAATCAATAACTTGTCGAGCTACTTTACTTAAATGATTAATTGAGCTGGTGGTGAATTTTAAGAAACACAGGGAATGGCTGAGGAGAGGTTTGGCCATGGAAGCCGTCGTTGTGCATCTAGCCGTCCAACAAGACATTAGTAACTTTTTGGAGAACAGAAGAAATAATTTTCTTACCATTAATTTCTGTCTATTTTGACGTTTAAATTGCATTTTATTTTGAGCAAATATACACGCACTACCCAGAGAAATAACTAATAATTGCATTTGACTGCCTAAGACTTTTGCATAGTAATATGCGTCCATAGTGTTCTGCAGTTTCTCACACATTTCCACTGTGGTAAGATACTTGCATTGAATGTAGGAACGACAAAAGGCTTTATTTTCCAGTTGAACAAATGCATTTCAATTTGTTTCTTTGCTGGTCCCTTCTTGCTCCCCTTAGTTTGGGGGTCACTGTGCAGGGTCAGCGAATGTGTGGCCCCCCTGGAGGTGGGGGTGCCTTGCGTGCCTTTCTCAAGGGTCCGCGGACATGTCACTGCTCTACGGCGGGTGGGGCTTAAATCTGTGATCTTCTGATCCCAGGCACAGAAGCTTAGTTCTCTGAGCCACTCTCCACCCCTCTCTTGGGTTTTCGGTTGGGCCTTTTGGCTCATAAGCTCAGAGTGTGGACAGGACGCGTCAGAATGGGGCTTCAGTACACAAAGAGAGTCACCCACAGCTCAAAAGGCAGGACTGAGCAGTGCGTCCCACAACACAGCTTAATACCTAATGTCATGCACATGGCCAACATATTGTGTCTTTCCTCTCTTAATGCACGAGATCTTGTTGTGCATGAGATTATACTAAGAAAAAAAAGCTTTCTCTTGTATAATGCACAAATATTAACACACAGCTACTCTCTGGGGAGCATTAGCAATATTTACTGGTTTGAGTTGATGTGATGTTAACCTGTATCACTGGGATTTTGCATGGTCAGCAGTTAATAATCTAGTTAAATATTTATTGTCTGTTGTATCCAGTTTGGCATGAACGCCGTGCTGCTTTCATCCTGGTTCGGTCACCACAAAATCCTGCAGATCTTAGTGGCTTCAGGGGCGAAGCTGAACTGCGAAAACAAGGTACGTTGCTTTGTCACCATGACGACCAGCGCGCGATGCTGCCAGCCATTGTTGCTCTTGGCACAGCGTTACGGAAGTATGCCTGAGTCTGCGGTCGTCCTCGCTGGCTCTTATTTCCTGACCGTGGGTGCTTTCTGTCTGGCAGAACGGATTAAACATGCTGCATTGTGCCGCACAGAGGGGTCACATAGGTGTCATGCAGTTCATCATGGAAGACCTGGAGGATGTGAGGCTCGACAGAGTGGACAAGGTGGGGAAGGAGCCGGCCGTGGCAGGAGTGTGATATTCCCCCCCGCAGGCCTGAGGAGAATAAGCAGTGGCGTGGATGGATGATGTGATATATTCTTATCACTACTGTAGTTGCTGCTCACACGAGTGGCGGGCTGGTGATTCGTCATTTCGTGTTTGTGTTTGTCCTTCACTGTCAAAGTGATGAATAATTGACATCAGCATTGTCCTCATTTGTTTGAAGTACGAGAAGATTGATGCGCCTGATAACAGACACTCTACCATAAAGTATACTAACAGATTTTTTTGTCATGTTTATGCGATCAAATATCTGGCAGTATGTCGCTCTTGATGTATATGGCAGTTGTGATTGGCTGTCCACATAGTAGTGAAAAATGATTGGATGACACTGCATGGGGGGGGGGGGGGTGGATACCCTGTGACTTTAATGTCCCCAACAATACACTGCTTGTTAGCAGTACTGTGAAGTCACTTGTAATTAACTTGGTAAGTTAGGATAACAGTCAGTATCGGTGTTGCATCTCAACTCTATAGTTGGAAGCAGGAAGATGGATGGACGTTTTGGGCTGTTGAATTTGTATGGGTTTGTGTTGAATTATGTGGAATGCAGTCATTTTGCAGTCCTATTGAATTTTAATGATATGTAAGAGTCTCGTGATGGGGTGGCATAGTGTAGTGGTTTGCACTGTTGCCTTATACCTCTAGGAGTCTCCAACATGGCTTCATTGGGGGGTTTCCTTCAGGCATTCCGATTTCTCCTCACAATCTAAAAACGGCTAATATAGGTTAATTGAAGTTACCAGAGGTGCGTGTGCCCTACGGTGACTCCATCCTGGGTTGTTCCCTATCTCAGGCCTATAGACTCCCTGTGACCCTGAATAGAACACGCAGATATAGAAAATGGATAGATGGGGATTTGTAGTAGGGTTTTATTTATTTTTTTTTAAAAAGTGGCAAAATCTCACAGTTGGGTAACAGTTGCTGTTAGCGACCATCGGGTGATTCACTGAATTACCATACTTACCACTCGTCTTCTCCCTCAGTCAGGTAAGACGGCCCTACACCTGGCTGTAGAGCATGGGCAGCTTGAGGTGGTGGAATACCTCATTGGGTTTGGCTGTGCCCACGATATCAAGGACAAGGTATACCTCTTTGGTTCCTGGCAAATATATTGACCTCCATTGTTTTAATTTAGGATTCAGAAAAGGCCTAAATGAAATGATACCGTGTGAGAATGGGTCAGAGGTGGGCACTGGAAGTAAGGGACAAGTTCACCGAGATGGCTGGTTCCACTCTCACCTTCTGGCAGGAGATGAACACTCCATTGCATCTGGCGGCCAGGAACGGGAACATAGAAGTTCTGCAGAAGATCGTGGAGACTGGAGTGTCTCTGGACGAGAAAAATGTTGTGAGTGGAAGGCTTGGGAGCCAAGGGTGAAATCTGGAGACAAGTGCGAGTGAAGAACATTTCATATGCATGTTCTAGATGTGCCTGAATGACACTCTACCCTTGTGTCAGTCGTTGAATGTACAGTCTTGGAATTTGTCAGCTGCCAAATGGTTGTGAGACGACATGCAAATGTGCATTGAACAGATCTGGTGTGTTTCTCAATATGCGTACTTGACTGTACTTGTGTTCTTGCGTATCCATTTTACGTCATCTTCCATCGCCAAAGACCAGTTCCAATACTCAAGAACAGAAGTATGAAGGATGGTAAAATCCTTGGATGTTGCTCTTGCCCAATCCCAAATATCAAGGATACATTAGCTGCATCCTCACCGTACGAGACCAATCCCATGATTCATTGCACCCTAAGTTCATTCTTGGGAGGCAAGTTAGCAATCCGCTCTTGCCAAGACCACAAGTATGATCTTTGCGTTCTTGGTATTGAAAAACACCCCTGATCTTATGTGGGGAAAATGACACTGTGTTTGCGCACTTCAGGACGGATGGGCGGCCTTGCATTTCTCTGCCGACGGAGGTCATTCAGACTGCGTCCGGCTACTGCTGCAATCCTGCAGTGATGTCAATGCACTCACACATGCAAGTTCCATATATTTACATATGAATCTGTATATATTAATAAACCGTTTATACAAATATTTGTACAATTTAGATACCCATCTAAGTGTCCTTAGAACGTCTGGTTTCAAATAGTCTTGTTTGTTCATTTTTAATTATAAATATTACTTAACATTATCCATTACCCTTGTATTTTCATTATTTTTGTTTTTTCAGAGGAGTATGAATGCTCTCCATTTTACAAGTCGACACGGTCATGTAACGACAGCGAGACTATTAATAGAGGCCGGAATCAACGCAGACTCCTTGGACAGTGTAATTATTGACGCCTATCCATCAATGTCCTTACTAACGTACTGACTTATAAACAGTCAGTGTAGGGAGTTTAATGATGCATGTCTCCAGTGAACATGGAAAGGGAGATTACTGTCTGGCTTCATTTGAGAATTAACATGGTTCTCTAATGAAATCTACAGTGCCGGAAATACAAACAGAATAGCGTGCGCTAATGCTAAAGCGACCGATGAGGTTCAGGTGCCCCCCCCCCCTCAATATCTCCACAGCAACAGACCACGCCTCTTCACATTGCCGTGCTCAACAACCATGTGGAAACAGTGAGGCTCCTGATCGATGCAGAATGTGACCTGGATGCTTGCGATGGTGTGAGTTCATCTCTCGGGACACAGAAGCGAGAGCTCGCTGAACTCCTGGGAACAATTATCTGTAGAAGTCAGATCGTCAGCATTCCTAAGATCTTGCCATTAGGATCTTCATTATTCATCACTGCCATTCTGTGTCAAGTTTATATATTAAAGTTACTGGTTGCTTGGCGAGTTATTCACCCACTGATTCTGTTTTATGCACTGCACGTTCATTATTTGAATGAGAGTTTTAGTTTCGATCGAGGGAAAAGCGCTTTCTTAAACCTGAAGTTTTATGTCTTACAGAGGCAGCAGACCGCTTTGCATATAGCAGCGGAGTTCGGCCGACAAGACATTGCCGAGATGATCCTTATCGCAGGAGTCGACCTCAGACTCCTTGATAAGGTACTTCAGGAAGTGTAGGGTAGCGCCAAGGTCTGCTTTATTTACCTTTTATGGTAAACTGTGCATATCGAAGATCAACTGGAAGGACAAATGGAGGACAGAGTTGTGTCGAGTACAGATGTTTATTCATGGAAAATGTTTTCCTGCAAATTCATTACAATGATCTGTCTCATCTTGCTCAGCAAGGGAAGACATCTTTGGATGTTGCAGCAAGAGGAAACCACATCAGTTTGGTGGACATGATAATCAAAGCAGACAGATTTTACAAATGGGAAAAGGTACGTGTGACACTGAGCGTGACGTAGTTCTTCTTTACGAAACTCTGTACTTATTTTGTTACTGAGTATCGTAGATTGTGATGTTACACTTTTGTATTTTGATGCGTCAGGACAACCTGAACAGCGACTCGGACTCCTGGGCGGAGAGGAACGTGACCTTCAAGCAGGACCACCGAGTGGAGACCAGCCACATCCGCTCAGTCTTGTGGAGGCTGGCCACCGAGTACCTGAAGCAGGGAGAGTGGAAGAAGCTGGCGGAGCAGTGGAAGCTGACAGATGCACACGTCCGGGCTATAGAGCAGCAGTGGACCGGTGAGGGTCCGGGCCTAGCGATGGTCAGCCCGGTCAAGGAAACACTCGAAAGACTCAGAACATGAAGGTGGCGAGCTTCCAGACAGGGTGTAACTCAAGTATACCAGAAGTGTGCTTTTGTATAATTCTTTCATCTACGTCTTTATTTCCTTGAATAATATTAATATTAAATAGAACATGATAACCAAAATGATGACAAAAATAGACATCTCAAAAAGGCATCTTTCAGAGGAATTTCAGTCAGTCACACCCTTTTAAAAATAAAACAAGGAGAGTAAAGTGGTATAGCAGAGCGACGTATCATCTGCAGAGGACCGTTCAGTTACGTTTCCGTAGACATTTCCAACATATTAGTAACATCAGAACTCATTAATCTACTTATAAAGGGGCCCTAGATCTTTTCATAAATGGTTTGCCTGTCCCTGTGTATGTATTTTGTTTCGACAAACATATAGCCAGCTCATAAACCATTTACTTTAATATACATTTTATATACTTTTTTTTATAAACAAAACCAGCAACTTAGGTTACTGGAAATAACAAGCAAAAACATAAGATCATTTTGCTGAATGTTTATTCTTGTAGTAGTTGGAAAATCGAACAGTGGAATTTTTTTTATATACAAAAAGGTACAAAAAGCTACAAGGAACACGGACACCGATTGCTGCTCATCTGGTTACACGGTGTGACTGTGGCCGGGGAAAATCCAATCAAAGGCTTGTATGAGGCCCTGGTGGCCGTCTCTAGGAGAGACCTCGCAGGTGAGAAGCAACCAATCACGTGACCCTCCCACGTGATGATCTCAACAGTCACTGTGTAAAAGTCACGACAACTAGAAATGTGTTTTGATAGAAATGTTTTAATATGTTGCTGTTTATTTTTCAACAGAAAGTATCCGACAAAAAGCGAATGCAGATTCAGTTTCTCCGAAGAAATGCACCACCATGTAAAAGAGACTCCCCGAAAACCCGCAGGCTTCTCCACCAGTGTGGTGAAGCTCCGCATGTGTTTTCATCAACCGCAATCGGAGCGGATGCACTGAAGTTCGCACAGAGCACGTCCTTAAAAGCGGCACAATTCCTTTGCCAACTTGTTTGCACAACTATGGAGGGAGACGGAGTGAATCTGACAGACGTGATTCAGGCACGGAGGAAATGCCTTTGGACGCACACTATTCCCAATCCCTGAAACAAACTTTGAGAGCACAATGAGAGCAGCTAAATACCATTTTATTTTCCTTTTACATACAGAGACGTTTGTGTATCTTCCCAAATGGCGAACATTTAGCCCCAGTCAATTGGTGTAGTCCTGACACGGGACTCGTTACACAAAACTGGGAACATATTAGTCTCTAATTAGCCAAAGTGAGATGTTTTTTTTTTTTTTTGGAGAAAGCAGCACCAGCCACTCCTTGGAGTACGGGGGGGGGGGTGAATTAAGGCTGTGTTCAAGGCCCCAGTGCAGAAATCACTCTGCTGAACTGAAACCAGTGACCTTCTGATCTTAGTCACGGGAGCCAAACCCAATGAGCCACACGGCGTTTTACTCGCCGTCTTAAATTGTCTTTTGTATTTTCAAAGCTCAACATGCATCCTGCATCGCAAACCCAAAATCCAGTCCCGCGTGGTATGTCATCCCCAAGCCCTCGGGCTGGGGGGGGGGGGGGCGCAGTTACGGCATTGCAGCCAAACACGCAACAGCCCACAAACACCTCAGGCACAGAGGCAGAAATGCAAAAGCCGACGTTTGGCTTCACTGCCTGTGGGGCGAACGCTACAGACAGACAAATTATTCATTACTCTGGCATTCCATTTGTTTTATTTTTTTACTTGCAATGTTGGAATGAAGTACATCTGTGAAAGCAGTCTTTTGTAAAAAGACATCAATGGCAGGGGATTAAACACTAAAAACAATTGTTTTACTTTAAAATACAGATTTTAAATGCTGTATTCTGTGTGCAAAATCTCTTACGCATCACAAAATTTTTTGACTTAAGTGTACCTAAATGGTATTATGTCAAAATAAAACATTTTATACATTTTGAACTGTAAGTATTTTTGCTGGGGACAGATGAAGTTACAAAAACTCATTTGTAAAAATCAGTGCAGTCGTTTGGATTCAGTATAACAACTAAATGAATAATCACGCAAGCCTGTAGAAATCATAGGTGTTTAACAAAATCTTTAATATTTTGTTTGGTTGTATTCCTCAAAGAGCAAAACTCGGTTCTCTTAACTCATCGATAAATATCTGACATATCAAAAACACCACAATGAAGGAAAAAAAAAAAGTGCAAATTGATTGCAAACATAAGGCAGAAAAGGTACAAAAAGTCGGCATTTTCCGTAAACAAATTCATGTACCCTGTCTAGTTACTAAAATAGCATTTTTCTGCAAAGTAAAAATAGGCTCTGGGACTGTTTCAGGGCAGATTGTATCCGATACTCCAGGAAAAAAAACGTCCGAGATCCACCCTGCAGAGGTCGCACGTTGATGTGCCTCCAAGCGCTGGATAAGGACCAGCTCGTCAGTGGGATCCTGGTGATGTCAGACACGGCCACAGCGGCCCGACTTCCCGCCCCCTACGGATCCTCTTCGCCGTCCTGACCTGGGCACAGGCTTGCCCTCCGCACCTCCAGCTCAGCCGCGCTCACCATGGCTGGGTTGATGGCCGCGTATCGGGTGCCATGGAACTGCCGCAGATGGATCTGAAACATACGTCGAACTGGTGAGGAGGGCGGGGCCACATGCCGCAAGCCCACCAGAGGATGAAGCGCGTCTGTCATCTGGCCTTTGCCTGGGGGCTGCGCGCATGTGCGTGTTCCTGCAGGTGTGTGTGGGACAGTGCAGGGAATACAGCCTTGTTGTTTATCCATACATGTCATCTTCCAAATGTACAGAATGTTCATTTCAGTGCAGACTGCCCAATGAAGAGCGATAAACTCATTTGTTTGTATAAGAAACAGATTCAGAACATCACAGCTTTAATTATTCCGAGCAAATGTAGTTAAGATGGAAAATTAAGTTAATCCCATTTAGTTCCTCCAGTTTAAACTGACCGGTAACCCTGTGTTGCAAATATTCTAGAGAATCACTGAAGGAAAATGTGACGTTCAGTGTAAACTCGCTCACTGAGCAGCAGGCAAAGCTGACATTAAATGAACCCTGAAAAGGCATTAGATAAGCAGGCCTGCTTGAACAGGTTACTCTACAGAATATGCACCCAGAAAATCTAAAAAGGCTGAATTTTCAGTTCCCCCCGAATAAAATCATTTCCTTTATAATACATCAACTTCACGGAGTTTCCAGCTCAGTAAACGCAGGACATTCCGTAAATCATGGCAGTCATTTGTTTATTGGGGAGAAACTCCATGGAATCACAAACACACACGCACGCCTTTGTCTACAGAAGACTCAATGTAAAACAATGACCCAAATTTTTAAATTGACTAAAATGCTGAAATTCGTCATCATTCAACAAAATATGGAAGCTTGTCAGCAGGGCCAAGTGGCACGCTTCAGGCTGTTAAATCTGATTAATCCTGCTAAGAAGCATTTTAATTTTAAAACGTACAACAAACATTCACATCTGTGAGACTTTCTCCGGACGTTATACTGACCTGTATGTAGAGGTTGACCTCGGCACTTCGGCAAAGATACGGGAAATTGCCGCCGGTTTTGAGGTGAGCTCTCCTGGCGTTGGGATACAGTTTATACATCTCCTCTTTAGCTTCATGTGAAAGTGCACTCTGATCGAACACCTGAAGAGACGGCAGGGTCCGGCCGCAAACGGTTACGGGCGAGACCCAGTGTGACAGAAACCTCTGAGGTCCCAGCAAAGGCTGGGGAGTCGCAATGATGCCGGAATTCTACTTACATCCATAATGGTCACAGCTACGTCCTTTATTTTGTGAGGCTCCACGTATGAATTCTGGCAGTTAAGTGTCAATCGGGAGGCAAGCTCACTTTGGTTCAGACTCTCCAACTGGCATCAGAGCCAAAAAGGCAAGAAACGAGAGAGACAGAGAGAGAGAGATCGTCTTCCAGTCAGTCGGGAATGTGTGAGACACGTACTCTATCTGGTTTAGAACAAACACTTTATAAACGACTAATTTTCCAACCCTAACCAATTCTAATTAGCGATCAGTGCTTCGGCCATCTGGTCAACCTCCAACATTAACTTTGGACATTTAAAAGGAAAGTATTAAATGCAGGAAATACTACTATTATGGAGGCATTTTGCAGTAGCATAAAATGTATCACATTTTTTCTGAACATAGGAAAAAAAAATAACAAAATAGGACGACTAAGACAGGGTATTTCTAACCCGGTCAACCATGAAGTCAATGGCACCCGCCATTTTCGGATCGAGCGGTCCTTTTGCAAAGTTCCCCAGAACGATCTTCTTTAATATGAAGGCAGGCATCAGCCAAAAGCTGAAACAGGAGGGGGAAAAAAAGGAAGTTGTTATAAGGTCTGCGGGGTTCGGTATGCAGGGGATCACATGCACCGCAGCTCAGCACGGCTCTGCCAGGCAGACTAACACCGTACCTGTTTGCTGTCCATGTTTGGTTAAAGATTGAGGTATCACTGAAGGAGTTGCACAGTATGAGGGAGTGCACCCTGGGAGATTTGTACGTGCACTCGGCAAACTTCTGCGCCAAAAATCCCCCCAAAGAAGCCCCAAATATATGAACCTGTGACAGAGAAATGTATTAATCCACTGCAAAAACACCTGTTAAGAAGCATTAATGACACACATGAATCAAAAGTTTATAGCAAGATAAAATGTATGCGTTCAAAATAGCAAACCTTATCTAGCTGCAGGTGATCCAGCAGTTTCCTGAACCCGTCACAAAATTCCAGTATATCCCAGTAAACTGGATACTGGAGCTGAAAGACAACAGCAGTATGAGTTACATTATCCAGACTTTTCAAAAACTATGACCATGGATACAGGGGAAGAAAATTGACCATCGCTTAATTCAACAATTGTAAATCAACCCACTGATATTATATTACATTAGAGAAAATGTTTGTAGAACAATTTCAACCTTGTATTAAACCACACCAATCTTACCAAGAAAAGCGCAAGTACTGCACATATACCATTTATATGGAATAGCAGATGAATGTGTGGGAAAAAGACTTCAAACAGTATAAAAAATAGGGTATTACACTGTTTGAAGTCTTTTCTCCACACATTCATCTGCTATTCCATATCCAACACAGTGAGGAACGTGGAGTCACCCCCCATCCCAAGTAGTACTCACCGAAATGACTCTGTAGCCCCAGCCAGTAAGGGCCAGGATCTGCTGGAAGAAGACCTCTGCCGTCCCGCTGACTGGCGGCAGGAAGATAATCGGGCATCTGACGCTTTTCGGACCCGCGTCGTACAGCGACCACACCTTGCTGTCATCGTCATCCACTATGATCTAGCGTGAGCATCACGGACGGACGTCCGTCAGAAAAACGAAAGTCACAATGTGAAACGCCCAGACCCATTACTGGATCTAATTGTATACAGATCATAAAATAACGCTTAAAATCCACTGCGATTACGCTTAAAATTAGACAGATACAAAATACCTAGTGCACGATATTCTAGTTACACTTTATACAAGCGTGCGAAGTCTGCTGAAAAAAACGCATGAAGGCATCTTACTCTTTTCAGAGGGACGGTGCTTCTGAACCAATTGTAGTCAGGGGACACTCTAATCTCCTCCATGGCTAGGGCAAACAAACCATTAAAGTTACCATTTACACGAACTTCAGTTCATCTGTATCAAACATGCCACACCTGCCCCTAGTTTTATTTTGCTGGTCTTTGACCCCCTTCATTCACCTTGCAGATTAAATTACCACTTTCGTCTTTATTACGCCTTTATTGCGGTTTAAATACGAACTTTTGAGTACAAAAAAAAAATTAAGAAGTAAAAACCAAATCAAATGCTTTCATTTCAGAGAAACTGATTTCATTGTTTCTGCCGAATGAGGAGTTTGTTTCTGGGTTAAAGTCGTTTTTCTTAGTTTTACAGAAAATCGACACGCTTAGTTATGAAGTAAAGGGATAATTCAAATAAACTAATTTTTTGCTGAAACGTAGAACATGGACTGTTAAAGCATGTCACAGGTAAAGAAAGAACCCATCAAGCGTGATAAAACAAACTACTGAACGAATTTTGGTCTTTTAAATCGTAAAAAATAATCACGCCTGGTGAAGCTCAGCTGCAGTTATCTTGTTAAGTAAAGACATCGACTTGGCATGCGTCCTTACTAGCTACCAGCTTACACATTTAAAGGATAGCTGTCTATTGTTGCGTTTCTGCATTTTTCACAAACTTGGATCAATCCGTTATAATGGCACGCTTCTTAGCTCTTTAATTGTGCTGCTAAATCTAACCTCTTTGACTGCACCCACTGAATCGGATGACTAGTGAATTACATAAGACAGCATCTGCAATGCATTCGCGGATTCGAAATAAAAAACGTAGTAATATCGTGTGTACTTAGGATATCAGCCTGAGAAGCACCCACGCCTGGCATCAAACTAGGTCATTTTTCTCGCCCTCTTCCACTTGGTAAGCCTAAGTCACATGATTGATCTTAAATTAACTTCCGCGATTCGTATAAGTCCCGCCTTCTCATAAACGCCACCCATAGTGAACCCCAATTACAAAGCAGTATTCTTAACCGACTTCCGCGATGTGCGGATGACGTCATTATTGTTAAAGGAATGCAGAAAACATGCACGTACAGATCTTGATCTGCTATGAAAATAATCCTATCCAACCAATTCTGCATAGGCGATTTTAATATGGGCGCAAGGGGTATGCAATTTCAACTCCCCAGATGAAAATGCTATAAGTTCAATAAAATAAAAGTAAATATTGTAAAGTTATATTTGAAAATGTGGCTTATGTTAGTCATAACAAAATATTATAACAATTTATTGTGAATATATTTACTATTTGTGTAAAGGTATTTACTTTTTATAACAAATTAATGTATCTGGATGAATGACTGGTTGGGCTTTTTTTGTCTTGCACACATAAGCTATCAAATTCCTGCCTTATGGAGTTCACTGCCAGCCAGTATATGAAACGTCTTCCCTCATTCAGTATTTAAACCCAGACTGAGTTTCATTAATACTGATAACTCTGGACTGTTTGTAGTGTGGCTTATCTAAACTAATGGCCCTAACAATGATACACCAGCTTCTGAAAGCTTTAACGTATGTCTGTCATATCTCAGGGTCAGCGCTGATCCACACTTGATAGCTGGGTGCTATCTGGACCTGGGTTGAGTATCAGTGTGATATGCACGACCTGTCACAGCGGGCGGGGCAGGTAAGTGCTGTCGCAAAGTTATTTGTTCTTTCTCTGCATTGTCCTTCAACATTATTCCACAGACATTTGTATTACTGCCTCCTATTTGTTGGTCTGGCATTTTGTGGTGATATTCTTCTTAAATTTGAATTGCTTTAAGACAACTGTGTCCAGAAGAGTGTTGTATAAAATATCGGTGGAGTTTCCTGATTCTATTCAATCTGTTCAAGGCAACAATGATTCAGCACATATCGTATATCGGAGCCATCACCTGGGGTCTGAGTCTGTTTCTGGAAAGATCTTTTAGGAAGATCCGAGGGTATCCTAGGGAATTTTTATTACTTAAAATTACCCAAGTTCAGCAGCCCTGGAAGTCCCCTAGCCAGGCATATACCATTTGTTCAAGTATCAAACGTGTCTGTATAATTCATTAAGCTTGTTTCCCTGTAATAGTATAAAATGCCATTTAATTCAGATCTATTATTAGCATTATACATCATTCCAATGGTCCATTTTTAACATCACACAAAGCCTCAAAACGATCACATTCTTATTACACTGCAGAAACGTGTCCGGCAACAGCATGCTTAGTATAGTATATCCATTTATACGTACTGTGTTTCTTTAAGTATGTATGACACAGAAATAATTGTCGTAAAATGCACAAGGAAAATGTACAAAAGCCAAACTCAAAGACACACAGTGGCTTACACCTCCATGGTTATGGGTTCAAATTCCACCACTGCTTCACTGTGAGTTTGTCATTGTGTCATGGGGGCTTTAATCCCACCACAGTCCACACACATGCGGTGTAATGTGGCGACTGCCTTCAGTGTTCCACTGTGCACATGAATGTGAGATCCTAACCACGGTAAACTGTCAGTACATATACATCCATAAAATACAATGGTAAGGAGTAGTGGGACGATCCATTACATAAGTAGGCGTGTTTATCTTAGCGATTGGTGCTCCGCGCCGTGTGGGCGTGGTTTAGAAAGGAAGACTCAGAAAGATGTTCTCGCTGATTTAATATGGACGTACGATATAGAAATAATTGGATCTTCGTGTTGTGTGGTGAAACATGATCTCTCAGAAGCAAGACAAATATTTTTTTTTACCCAACATGATTACAAAATAACTCCACAGAAAACCCCCAAGGGAAAGTAAGAAGCAAACAACTAAATAACAAGAAAACGTATAGTACGGTGCAGGTGGTACGGAGGTTGGAACATGGGAGGTATATAGTTAAATGCCGGTGATATTCACTACGACTTTCTGCAAGACACTGAAGGAATTAAACAGCGTTTAGCAGAGTTTGCTAGAGGAAAACAATTGCATAATCTAAATCACCAGTAACGTAACGTTATTTAGCTGTCCATCTTCTCGGCGACGGAAGATCTTTGGTCGGAGACTGTCAGGCGGACAGTGACGTAATGAGCCCTGAAAGCGGAGCGCCCTACGTTGTATTCCCGACGCATTTAAGCATTTGCGCTACAGTCGCTCCTAGATTTACAGGGTCACACCAGAGTAGGGAGTAATATATATATATATATGCTTTATTGTTTCTTTGAGATTGTGTTTACACATGCGATCTCGGGGCATAAGCTTGACAGCCGCAGCTTGAACGGGTTTTTGGCCAGTTTACGGCGGACAGAAAAACGCGTAAGTGCACCATGGACATTATCTGCGAAACTGGTTCTGACCTCGACGACTCGGTACCTGGAGGACAGAATCAGCCAGCATACCGTGTGTTGCATTACAGGAACACACACTGTCACGTTTTTATGCCCTGAAATGTCAGCGTGGATATATGGTTTTACAGCGTAATCCGAATTTAAATGTTTACTCGGGCTTCGGCCTACAAGCAGCTTCCCATCGCCGGTGTCTGCTGCTGTTTAACACAGTTATCTAGTTGTGGATGATAACCCAACTAACTAGATTGCCAGTCAGTCTTGTTTATATTAAGTGGTGACAATGATCCGCTTTTATTTATAGGAACAGAAACATGCCATGTCTGTGCGCGTCTTCGGTGAGGTTCCTCCTGAACTCAGCGCATAAAGGTAAGAGAGTCCGGCGCAGGAAACCGTAATATTGCTGGGGAATGTCTAGTAATGCTTAGTAATGTCAGTGGTTTAATGTGAGTGTGTGTAATGTTAATGTATTTCCGTAGTGAGTTGGACAGCAATGTGATTTCTCATAGGCGTTAATCAGACCGATTTCGTAATTACTGTGGTCTTTGATAATTAAAATTTCTGTTAGACTAGATTTTCTTACAGTCCTTAAATCAACATGCTTCAGTTTATGAGTAGTTTTTAATTGCTGAACGATGCTTAGCTTGGAGGTGAAGGCTATTATTATTATTATTATTATTATTATTATTATTATTATTATTATTATTATCTATTGTTGAGTTATGAGTTTTCTTGCATTTAAAGGAATCTCTTGCTCTCGGGTTCAACTGTTTGCCCTGAGTAGACCAGGAGTTCATGACGTTGGCCTGCCTCGCAAAGTACCTTTGAGAACTTTCTCAGAGTCTGCGGTTTATTTTGCATTCAAGGAGGGATCGAGCAAAGACGGCTCTGCTGATGGCGGAAAGGTACACACGTTATATAGCTGCTCTACAGACAGTCAGAATGCAATCTGCAGGTCCATGATGTAGTTCTGTCGGTGACGGGTGTCAATCTTTGTTGTTAATGTTGATACAATTATATACTATTTTCAGTAGTTATTTTTCCAGATGGTTCTACGCTGAGCAGTATCCATTAATCACATTTTGATTGCATGTCTATCTGAATATTTTAATGAGGTTGTGCAAGTTTTGAAATGATGCCTAGAAGTATATTGTCCTTTGGTTGTGTAGAATTAATAACGCGTTCCCCTAACCCTTTCCTTGTGTAATACATGTTGTCGTTTTTGTTCCCATGATAGAAATCAGTTGGGGATGGAGGCAGTAAAAGGTCCGGTGGATCCGGAGGCTCCGGGAAAGGCGGCGGCCAGCTCCGGTGTCCTAAATGCGGAGATCCGTGCACGCATGTGGAGACCTTTGTGTGTAAGTGCCGCCCTGTGGCGGGTTTGCCACCTCAGCTCCACTGAGATAACAGAGAATTGGTGTAATAATAGAAAACTTGGTGTAACTTTGGATTATCTTCTGCATGTTATATACGTATTTGTACTTACAGAGTCTGTTTAATGCAAGGCCATAGCTATGGAGTCAATATTGGGGGGGCAAGGCCATAATTATATATTGGGGGGGTTGGGACACTGTTAACACATCTGAGTATTGCGGGGGGGGTGCATATGCCGCCCCAATATAAATTATAACTACGGCCTTGGTTTAATGCATGTTGTTTACAAAAACAAGGAATTGTTGTAGTTCTGGGTCCACTTACCAGTTTTGTGTTTTTTCCCTCCCATACTGGCAGCGTCGACGCGCTTCGTTAAATGTGAGAACTGCCATCACTTTTTCGTGGTGCTCTCCGAAACTGACACCAAGAAGAGTCTCCACAGGGAGCCGGAATCGGCCACCGAGGCGGGAAAGTTGGCCTTTCAGCAGAAGCCCCCTCCTCCCCCGAAAAAGGTAACCGCTCCAACTAGGGGTGGGAATTAGCAGACACCTCCCTCATTTGATATAACGATGTTTGTTTTCCGATTCGTTATGTATTGAAGTTTTGAAAGTGACGTGCTTTTTTTTGTTTATTTACTTTTTGCTGAAATTGTTCTTGCTAAAAATGTTTGTTACTTTTAACATTGATTCTCAACATTTAAAGTATTTTTTTTTTTTTTTTTTACATTAAAGAATCTTTAGACAAAATGATCTGAGATGGAAAGTTCAGGTCCAGAAAGTAAAAATCCAGACCAAGATTTTGTTTCAACCAACTAGTTAAGCATAAAGAGTCACAGTCACAGAGGACTCAGCTGGTTAGTTGAAACAAAACCTTGGTCTGGATTTGTACATTCTGGACCTGAACTTTCCACTAATGGAAATGATCAACATAAAATTGTTCAGTACTATCTCCAGTACATGCAGTCATAGCAGCTTTTTAGCAGTCAACTGTTCAGCTTTGCCGCTACTGCCTGGGGGGATATTTAAAGTCGTGTCGAGGGTTTGGTGCTTCGTACATGTGGCTGCAAGTTTTTGGTCATCCACAGAGGTATTAGCACAATATTTAACTTTACGGTGGCATGTCTTGTAGATAAGCTGCATTCATGTCTA
This sequence comes from Brienomyrus brachyistius, assembly GCF_023856365.1. Taxonomy (NCBI): domain Eukaryota; kingdom Metazoa; phylum Chordata; class Actinopteri; order Osteoglossiformes; family Mormyridae; genus Brienomyrus; species Brienomyrus brachyistius. The sequence continues at coordinate 6,196,357 of NC_064543.1, read as the reverse complement.
GCTGTCTGTTTACTTTAGACTCCGAAGTTCGTCCGCCCTCTGGATTTACATGGAGACCGTGCTGGAAAAGTCTCTGCACGTACCAGCTTATTCATGACGGCACCATGCCAGACTTGTGCGTGTCGGTGCCTTAGCAGAATCGGGCCACGTGCAACTGGGCAAATATATATAGTAACAAATGTGGGCAACATAATTGCAGTAATTTATGTTTCGATTGATATTCTAAAATATATTTGATATATAACTCTCATGGTAATCTAAAAACGGTGCCTTCAAGAATTGTGATTTGTAACTGATTCGATTCCCCCCTGCGCCCCCCCCCCCCCCCCCCCCAATTCCCATTGTTAAAGCAGATGCTCACTGGCCTCTGAGAACTAGCTGATAGCCAGGAGTCACATGTATTTGTTATTCATACAGCTTCTCTCAGGTCTGCATGTTTTTGATTGGTTTTATTTCACTGATTGAGTGGCTCATTTTTACCTGCCTTATAAGGGTATGTGTTTGTCGTTTGCTTTCGTGCAGATTTTCGCATATCTGGATAAGTATGTAGTGGGTCAGTCCTATGCTAAGAAGGTCCTGGCGGTGGCCGTGTACAACCACTACAAACGCATTTATAACAACATCCCAGCAGGCGCCAGGCAGCCGCTGGAAGCCGAGAAGCAAGCCTCCCTGCAGCCACGAGGTTGGTACAGTCCGGGAGGTCCCATTACAAAAAACGGGGAAAAAACAAAAAACTGTTGCTTTGAATAAAACCAAAACGAATGCTGCCTCTTTCTGGTGGATGTTCTCTCAGAGATGAGCTGATGCAGTCTTTCGTCTTCTCTCACCAGAGCTCGAGATTAGAAGACGGGATGATGAGTACAAATTCACGAGTAAGTGCGGTTCGCAGCACCCCTTCCCTGCATGCTGCTTGTCCTGACACGATCCCCAGCCCAGGTCTGATTTTTAGTGAATGCCGAATAGTAAGTGAAGGTGAGGTGGTGGCTGAGGCAGACGCAGAGGAGATGGCTGCTGGCCCGGTTTCAGCTCTGTGTTTGCTGTGACTATTAATAGACCGAACTTGCACCTATTTACACACAGAGATGCGAGGTTAAAGTGACTCCCTGTGTGAAGGAGACCATCATTTCTGCAGACCTGCCTTTCTCTTTATAAAAAGTAAAGTTTTACCTGTAAAAAAAAAAAAAGATAATCAGAAATTGACAAAATTTTGTTGCTCTGTTCAGTTTTCGATGTCTGTCTGGTTTAGTGACTGGTTTAGTCTTAACGGTCTTAACTAAAACACAAACAGCGTGAGCTGGAAGGAACTATGAGGCTAGAGCTCTTACCAAAGTTCATTGTGTTAAATGATTTCTATGGCTGATCTGCTGGTTTCCATGTAACTTGTTCCTGTTGACACAGCAAAGCTTATTTTTAACGCCTATCTATCTTATTATCACCGATCTCGACCAGAACTCCTGGAAATGGGTCAGTGCTAAGCTTCCTGCGGTTTCTGTCTAGGTAGTTTCATGCGGAAGATTTTCTAATTGGGTGAAAAGAAGCTAAACGTGGCCGAACGACTCCTCTCCTGTCATCATTACTGTGTTTGAGTTTTACAGCTCTGGCTGTCTTTGCACATGTAGCGGAAGCATGTTCACTTGGGCGCTTAGTGTGGATAATCCACTTCATTGTCTTAACCTACTGCTTAACTCCTGCTCCCCTCCGGGATCAGAGCTGCTCCAGATCGCGGGGATCAGTCCCCATGGCAACGCCTTGGGGGCCTCTCTACAGCAGCAGGCATCCCAGCAGGCACCGCAGGAGAGGAGGGGCAGCGATGTCCTGGACTCCGCCCACACTGACATCAAGCTGGAGAAGAGCAATATTGTCCTGCTGGGTCCCACTGGATCGGGTGATTCTAAATCACTAAGTACCTTCATATGATATCGGTCTTCCGTATCTGCTAAGATTGTCAGAGTAACTCCGCATCGCCCCCTGCGGTCCCTTCAGGAAAAACACTGCTGGCTCAGACCCTGGCGAAGTGTCTGGACGTGCCCTTCGCCATCTGTGACTGTACCACACTGACGCAGGCTGGCTATGTGGGAGAAGACATTGAATCGGTTATTGCAAAGCTGCTGCAGGATGCGAATTATGCCGTCGAAAAAGCACAGCAAGGTGGGTCATCTGACTTATTCCGGATCACTAGGTCGTCGTCACAGTTTTCTAGACCGCAGAGGCCCGCAGAACTGAAGGGAGTCTCTAACTTCCTGTCTCCAGGGATCGTCTTCCTGGACGAGGTCGATAAGATTGGCAGCGTTCCCGGGATCCACCAGCTGCGAGATGTGGGTGGTGAAGGGGTCCAGCAGGTCGGTATCTGAAAGACAGGGCGATGGTCCTTCGGTTCAGCTGGAACTGTGCTTTGTAAAGTCGTCAGTGAGGAGACATCTGGCATTCATAGGGAAACGGCTGTAAATCGAGCAGCAGCCCCTAAGAATGATGCATAGTTAGCTGCTCTAGGATTTATTTTTCTCTGCTGTCTGCCTCTGCAGGGTTTGCTCAAACTCCTGGAGGGAACCGTCGTCAACGTGCCCGAGAAGAACTCAAGAAAGCTGCGAGGGGAGACCGTCCAGGTGGACACCACCAATATCTTGTTCGTGGCATCTGGTGCCTTTAATGGACTCGACCGGATCATCAGCAGGAGGAACAATGAGAAGGTGAGGCTCCCCACATGTGCGTCTCTAACGAGCTGTGAACACGGATCATTTATTTGAAGAAATGTGGGATTAAAGCACATTTAGTGAAGAAGGGATTTGTCTCCACCCTCGTTTGTCCTCTTCCCGTTCTGGGACGCAGTACCTGGGATTTGGAGCACCATCCAACACAGGCAAGGGACGCGGCGCCGAGTCGGAGGCGGCTGACGTGGCGGGCGGCAAGGCGGACGCGGTTCGCGAGATGGAGGAGCGAGACCGGCTGCTGCAGCAGGTGGAGGCTCGTGACCTCATCGAGTTCGGCATGATCCCCGAGTTCGTGGGCCGGCTGCCCGTGGTGGTGCCTCTGCACAGCCTGGACGAGGACACACTGGTGCGCATCCTGACAGAGCCACACAACGCTGTGGTGCCCCAGTACCAGACGCTGTTCAGCATGGACAAGGTCAGCGCCTCCACGTCCGACATCTTTCCCCAAAATTGCCCTCATGTTTTCGTAATCGATGCTAAAAGCTGCTCGGTTCTCCTGCTGGATATTTCTCTGCAGATGAGGTACTTGTTTCTAGGGTCCAAGAGCAAGTCCCCTTTTTGGGATTTGAGCCAGCAGCTCTCGGGAACGTTTCTTTGACCGACCTGGAAACATGCATTCAGCTTGCCGGAAGAATCTCTCATGTTAATGGCTTCGCCTCTGCGGTTTCCATTTCAGTGCGACCTCAACATAACCGCGGACGCCTTGCGCGGCATCGCACAGTTGGCTTTGGAGAAGAAGACGGGCGCCCGTGGGCTCCGGTCCATCATGGTGAGTCGCTGGAATTAAGAATTTCGTGCTTTAGGGGCCTTTCTTTGACTCGCGCCTTAACATGCATGATAAAATTGCCAGGAAAAGCTGCTGCTGGATCCCATGTTCGACGTGCCGCATTCCAACATCGTAGCTATAGAGATCAACGGAGATGTGGTTCTAGGAAAGTCACTCCCTCAGTACATCAGGCAAGTGAACGTGCGTCGGTCCCCTCGCAACTGCAGGACATCCATTATTTTGGAGGAGGACCTGCAGTCTTGCGGTTGGAAGTTAAAAGCTGATCTCAAGCTTCCCACCTTTTTCCAGAGCCCCATCCAAGGATGCTGCTGACGAGGAATATGAGTGCGGGGTGGAGGAGGAAGGCTGGCGCAGGCAGGCGGACTTGGCCAACAACTGATGCTGCTGCTCAGTGTCTCTCCAGAACCATCCAACACACTGACCACTGACGTTTTAGGATGAATGGTTAAAGGGAATCGGCCCTCCAGCCTCCTTAATTTTCAGTAACATTAGCAATTTGTGTGTCTTGGCAATAAAGGTTCATAGACCAGGTTTAACTTTCTACTAAACAGCTAGCAACTGTTTATCTGTGTCTTTGTACAGATAGATTCTTCATAGCCCTAACCAATAGAGTAGACTTTTTATTTATTTACTTTAACCTGGTAGAAATGTTTTAGGATCCAAAAGAGAAATAGATAAAATTTTAACACAAGACTGTTAAGTTTTTTTTAAATTTTTTTTTTAAGTTTGTGTTGACGTTTTATCACGTTGTACCTTGATTGGCATCAGTTCCTCTTCCTTTTCACTTGGATGAAAATCTGTAGATAAATATTCAGTGTTTTCCTTGCCAACAGCCCAGCACTCACTTCGATAAGTATACCGGTAATAAGCGGCTTTACTGTCATTTTCCGGGTTTAATACTTAGCCGGCATCAGGACTCTCACATTCGTTTGCAATGACTGATGTACTTTAGGAAACGTATACCGGAGGTGGTGTTTAGTTTCACCCTAACTGACAACTTATTGTTTCATTTTTATGTATGTTGGGTTTTGTTTATTTATTGATTTGACTTGCAGTAACGTAGCATTAAATGGCACAAACCATCTTTGTAAGAGTCATAACACAGGAGTGTTGATGCTACAATGTAGGGCTTTGTCTCTCTCAGTTCCATTAAGAAACAATCTGCCTCAGGATGGAAGATGCTACTTTCATTTCTATCGTTCATGTCGAACCACTGAAGGCCTTTACAGTGCAACAACTCGTTGGCTGAGCTCTGTACATTGAACATCTTGTCTCGGATGTTTGCTTGTCATCATTTAAGTTTAATCCTTTTTAATCATACACTTACAGGAAAGCCAGAGTGCTACTCTGAACCAGGTATGAATCTTAAATGATGCGTCAGTGTAATTGTTTAAATATATAAATAAATAATGTATATCTGTAAAAAAAAATGCTTGTGTACACGATGTAAAATAAACTTAGCATTTTATGTAAAATTATATAAATAAAACATGTAAATATTTTGGGGAATGTGTCATTAGATAATGCTACACCTGAGTGACGTTTCTTTATAAATGATCTAAATGGTATTTTTTAATCATGTTATGCCCATAACAAATAAATGTGCAACAAGAATGAAAAATGTTTCATATATACTGGATTGATAGCATTGATATAAGCATTCAGTTGAAGTTATGTTTATAATGTTATATGTATATTTATAAATTCGTCGTTTAGTTTTCTGCGCCAATAAAAGGCTCGACGGTCCATGGCAGGTCACTTTGGGGGTCTTGTAGTTGAGTGTTTTTCTATGTGCAGTGTTAATATGCGGACTGGGTGTAATGAGGCCTCCGTTCCACATTGTGTCGCTGCGTATTTAATAATGGAATAAAGGAGGACAACTTCCTTGAACAAAAAAAAAACCTGAACAGCACTCGGTAGTGAAGAAGCGTTGTACCGGCAACGCTATTGGGACCTGGATTCTTGTGTTTTGCTTTCTTTGACTACGGATTAATTGACATTTTATTTTAAATCTTTTCTTTTGCATTTCATACGTGTGTGGACTGACGTCGAAACGATTATGGAAAAGCACACGTACTCGGAAGGACAGGCGCAGCGGGTATCGCATCCTATGTATCCGGATCCTAATATGCTGGGCATGGCGAGCGGCAGCTTTCCGGGGGGCCGACAATACGTTTCGGGCAGTAATGAGATGCTCGGTTCTGTACCAGTCCCTGGCGGATTCTGGCCAGGTCCAGGTATTTATCAACACCCACCGCCGCCGCATCAGATGACCGCTAACAGCCAGAGGTATATTCAGCCACAGTGGTCACCTTTTACACCTCACATGGAGCATAACAGATCGGACTACAGGTTCAGACCGCCGTATCATCAAGGCTTTAACCGTGAGCCTCAGGATTTTTCTGTTCAGGGTTTTGATCCGACTCGTCCGCCGCCGGCGCTTCCTTTCAAACCTGAGTCTAACCATAGGTACAGTGAGGCGGCCGGACCGGCCGATCCACCTTGCATTGCGGACCCGGAGTACGGGCAACATAATCAGATGGGGGTCTCTCCTTTAGACAGAGCGGTGGGCGATCATTCGCACAGCGTTAGTGAATCGCGTTTTAATCACCCAGGGTTTGGGGGTCAACAACAAATTTTTGATTATTCCCTGGGGACTGTAAGATACGGCCGTGATTCCGCGGACCATGAACCGCCTCCTGGGCGCTGGCAGGACGGCGGACTGTTGGTGGGACTGCAGCCTTCACCTGCCGATGCAGAAAGCACACAGAGGCGCCTGGATGAACAGTGGCTCTTGTCTTTTTTGCTGAACAGGAAAATAAAAAAGCCCGCCGCTTCAAAGGAACCAGATGGTGCCCCCTCGATATGTCAGCTGAAGGAAAGACTTTATGATGCCGCCCGGCTTGTGTCCGACTTGTCGCTTTTATGCCAGGAGTTAAAGCAAAACATGGAGAACGAGGGCGTGTGGACTGAGTCGTACGCCAAAGCCGCGGCGATGCGCAGCGACCTGCAGGACAAGCTGAAGGTGTTCGGCGACAGCGCTTGTATGGACGCCTGCAAGAAAAAGGTGGATTTGATTCGCAAGAGGAGAGCCAGGAATCGGCGGAAGAAACGTGAGTCTTGCGAGGAAATAAAAGAAAAAGAGGAAAGAACTTCGGAGAAGGACGCCGCTATAGAAAAGTGGCGGATGAAACGTATCCAACAAGTGGAAGAGAAGAAAAGGGTATGAGTGACGTTCACAGCTCGGTCTCCATTAAAGTTATATATTCTCAATATGTTTGGTGCCACAGTGAAATTGACGCCGTGTATTACATTAATTCCCACTGCCGTACAGGAGCTTGAGCTACGGCAGGCGGCGGACAGCGTGCTGTCGGAGGTGCGGAAGAAGCAGGCGGATGCCAAGAGGATGACGGACGTGCTGCGCTCGCTGGAGAAACTGCGCAGGCTCAGGAAGGAGGCGGCCGCTAAGAAAGGTACCGGGAGCGCGCCTGACGGGAGCGGCTGCTGGGTGGTGGCGGCTTACTGTATTATTATTATTATAATCACTTATCCGGTGCAGGGTCAAAGAAATCCTACCGGCTATGCCGGCATGCACTGCACACAGAGCAGCAGCCAGCCTATATGAGATGCCAGTTAGTTGGGCACAAACTCATAACCATATCCCTTTGGAGCTCCCCAGTGTGTGTCCATTACAGCAGTGGTTCTAAACCTTTTTTGCACTGTGACCCAGTTTTGCCCATGCCAGCTCAGTCGCAACCCTATATCAAGTATATATTTAAAATGCTGTGATCAAGCAAATGACTGCACTCTGCAATTTACATCAATCAATGCCTATCACACAAATCTGATTGGATGTACCAGTGAATTTTAAATAAAGCATCTATAGTTTGGCTTCTTGGATTGGTTGAGTGTTCACTAGTTTTGCACATTTGCAAACCCAAGACCTGTTTGTATAGGTTAATTCTAGGATTGGGGCTGGGAAATCTGATCGTGGATCAGCATAGGAGCTTTCTGGTTTTAAAATGCTTACATTTCCAGATCTGCCTTTTGACACTTTAAGAATTTTATTTGGGTCGCGACCCATGGGTTGAGAATCGCTGCATTACGGTGAACCCACTGCCTCTCTGAGGTCAGCTGAAGTATAATTTGGGAATGTTAGTCTTTTTTGGAGTTTAATGCCTAGGATCTTAAGAAGGGGAAATAAGCTGTGGTATTTTAACAGCCCAGTCTGCTTGGGCTCTCTGCTTTAGTATTTTTCATTATGCTTAAATATCACCCCCATTCTTACAGGACTTGTTGCTACAAATGATTCTGCCTCCTGCTGGAGGGAACTGCAACAACACCTTTTATATATTTGGTATAAGATAGCAGGGGTCTCCTATTCCAGTCCTGGAGAACCCCAACCCTGCACACTTTCGGGTTTCCTCTCATTTAACACACCTGATTCGACTTCACTGCTAATTACCACCCATTTCTTCAGTTGAATCTTATGATTCATATACAGAGTTGGGTAATTCAGGTCCGGAGAGTAGAAGTCCAGACCGGGATTTTGTTTCAACCAACCAGTTGAATACTCTATGACTATGGCTCTTAATTCTCAGCTGGTTGGTTTGAACAAAATCCCGGTCTGGACATTCACTCTCCGGACCTGAATCACGAACTCTGTACATGTGTAACTGAAGTTTTTCTTTTTTTTCCCCTTCCCTCGGGGGCAGGCGTCCACCCGGAAAAGGAGGCGGACGAGGTGTTCGAAGGCCACCTGGAGCGTCTGAGGAGGCTGATCCGCAAGCGCACGGCGGTGTACGCGGCAGAGGAAAAGGCACTCCGCGTCATGCTGGAGGGAGAGCGAGAGGAGGAGCGGAAACGCGAGCAGGAGAGGAAGCACCGCAAGGAGCGAGAGAAGCAGCTGCAGAGGAGGCGGGAGGTGGAGTGCGTGCTCTTTGGAGGTGCGCCCCGGACTGCTGTTAAATCAGACCTGTCAGGTGGCCATGTTGCTATTGGAATAACAATGTTCTTTAAACGGCTAGTATGTTAAGTGCTGTCAAGTGTCTTCCTGGGGCGGAGTCTAGCTCAGTAGGTGAGAGATCTGTGGCCTAGGTTTGTATAACAAAGCAGGATTTCTTGCTTAACCGGATAACTTTGGTTTAAGGTAGTCTGGGATAAGAGTGAATGAGTCCATTTAAACCTGACGTTATTTGGTCTAAGCGAGATATCATACTTTGTGATACAGATATTTGTTTGTGTGTTTGCGTCCGTCATGAAAAGCAAGACAGGGTATGTGAAATCCTACCCAGTTTCCCCACAGGGGGGCAATAAAGTACCGCTGTTCTATTCCTCCTAGATGAAATGCCTTCTGACCACCCGCTGCAGCTCTACAGGCAGTATTACTTACAGGCAGAGACCTCCCTGCACGCCCTCATACAGACGAGGTGAGCTCCACATTTTGGCATTGCAGTTTCCAGTGAGTTTACCACTGCTACTACGACACAACATGGCCTGGCCTTCACACACTGGCAGGGTTTGCAGTCCTACAGTGTGTCTTGATCTCCAGTTTTGATGTCATGGTTTCCCTGTCTTCTTCCCAACCAGGAGGGCGTGGGATCAGTACCTGGTCCCATCAGATCTCCCTGATGGAAGCTTCATCCCTCAGAGCTGGGTTCTCCCTGAGCTGCCCTCAGATGAGGTGTGGGCCACCGCCTTGGACAAGCAGGACACCCTGGGTGACTGACACCCCGGGACACAGCCTCTACTGGTGGGGCTTACTGGTCCCTCTGGAACAAGGAGAGATTGTTGATCATTTGATCTTTTGATCAGTTTACCTCTGGGCTTCATGTTACTTATGACATGCATGTTTTCCCCAGACATGCCTGTTGTTTAAAAAAACAGTTTTTGTTGAATAGATGCTGAAGTATTTATTTTCATAAATAAACTATTTTTTTTAATTTGCTGAAAATAGCTTTAAAAATCTGTGTGTTTTATTTTATTGCACAATGTTTGGTAACAAGTATTACTATAATATTCTTCCAAAACTGAATTTCACGATAGTTTACATTTTTACATGGATTAAAATGGCACCTATTTTTGTTATAATTGTAGCAAGCAAAGTGAGAAAAAAAATCCTGTGTGCATTGGTCTTAGAACATGAGAGTTTTAAAAATACAACCTGCTAATTGTGCCTGTATGCGTTTATCTTTTTTGGACCGTGCGCGATGTGCAGAAGTGCACAGGCGAGATCTGGACATCAGACAGATCATTTTACTTGGCGATAACTGTCTGACATTTTTACCAGCCACAGTCATTGACTTGGCAAAGCCGTGGACATATTTAGTTGTTCCTTTACAAGGTCAAATTTAACAATCTGACATTATCCTAAATTTAAAAAAAATATGCGGTTTTGTATGAAACTCAGGTCTGGCCCGACTGCCTAATTTGGATTTGGGTATCTTGCTTTTGAGGCTTTCCCAGTGCGTCCAAAATTCGCCCAGAAGGGTTGTCTGTCTCACCATATGGTGTTACTGGTAAACAGATGATGTCAGTAAGTCATGACGATGGATTAGTAGCCCAGTGAGGATTAAGGAGGTCAATCGGTGACTTAAGACGCATCAGCCCCCTCTGGACACCACCAGATCTTTCAGCTTCTCACCTCGTCCTGGGTGCGTGAGAGTCCGCCCGCCCTCCAAACACAGCCGAATCCAGTATCCACTGGGTGGACCTTGTTGCCGTTGGTTACCTCCAGGTATTCACATTTCCGGTGTTCGGCTTCCAGCTACAAACACGGTTATAAAGTTGTTTTACTGAGCTTATGTTATGTTGGGCGTCATGGTGCTTTTAATCTTTGTTGATGGCGAAATGACATTGAAGACTGAATGCGAGCTGTAGATGGGTGATGCCTTTGAATGGTTTTGCTGGGATGGATGTAGAGGGACATCTGGATGTTAATTAGTCAGGAAAATGCAGTTGTTTCTGGTTGCAGTTGCAGTTAATGTTTTTATCTGGAGTGGGAATGTAATGGATTAGCAGCTACCTGGGAGCACGTGGAATGGGCTCTTGTCCTGTACTGTAGCTCACCCTCAAATCTTCCTGTAGGTGTCAGTATTTCTCAAAACCAGCCATATGTTTCCGCTGCCTTGGTAGCATTTTCCTGATCTTTAAAGTCATCCTGATGTTGTCTAGATGCGTAATCTAGAATTTTAAAGGATGAAATCATTTTACTTCCAATAATGATGCTGTAAAAACACCCACATAAAACTACAGTTTTTTAACTTTTCGTTTCGCTGGGTTAGCAAATTAAGCCAATTAAGAGCTTAGAAAGCAGCTGGTGATTAAGCCGGTGCCGCGATTATGTGGATGACACCCAGAACCATCTGCTGGTTCTGAAGGTTTCCCAGGACCTTCGCCCAGCTGTTCCTAATTGCCCTTCATGCCTATTAACCCACTGTGGCAGAACTGAGGGGTGATTCGTACTGGCCGTCAGTGGGCCTCTTGCCGGAGCCAGTGTTGTGGGAAGAGGCCCACGGTCCCCAGTTAGGAAGTCTTATTTACTGAGGGTCACTGGCCAGTAATTTAACCAAACCCCACGGTGGCTAATCCTCCATTGTGTAAGACAGTAAATACAGTGAATCAAGAAGACGCCAATGCTATAAAATAACATGGAATTATGCACTTATACAAAAAGTATTAAACAAGAAATAATTTGGGTTGGGACTCAGAATGTTGCTGGATCAAATCCCACGGTCAGCAGAGTGATGCCACCATCGGGCCTCTGAGCAAGACCCTTAACCCCAATCGCTCCAGGGCCTGACTGACCCTACTGTCCCTCCACACCAGTCTACTGAGGTGGCCTCCTGGGACGCTTTCCCAGCTGTCCTGAAGGAGCTCCCACATACAGACTGGACACTCACTGGCCGCTTCTCCTTCACTCTCGGGTCAAACTGCTCCAAAACCATTTCTGCTGTGTTTAGGTCAGGTGGCCAGATCACATGATGTGACACTGTCACTCTCCTTGGTAGGCAGCTTGGTGTATCTAAATTTTTGACTGGTTCTGTAAATATAGCTCAGAGAAACAGTACAGTTCACTGGGATATTAAGATGCAGGCACAAAATCAGGCCCATGATAGAAGAGATTAGATGTCTTGCCTTAAGTATATTTACTACAAAACTTAGAACGGAAGAGGACACTGATCGTGTGTGTGACTGACTGTCTTAAACCAGACGTTTTTTAAACCCGGGATCGAAATGAGCAGTCTGGGGGACATCCCTTTCAAGATCCCCAGTGTTTCCAGGGAGACGCCTCAGCCCGTCATGGCCCCCGAGTTCCCCATCCCGGACTTCCTGCGGTTAATGTGGGAGACTGAGGTCAGAGCCCAACTGTCACCCTGCCGTCAAAACCCCCTGGATCGAGAGATGTGTGGTGTGTGTGGCAGCCCCCCCCTCCACTCTCTACAGAGAATGAGGCATCACCTTCAGTGGACTCTCCTGAAGTGTTATATTACTGCTAATGTTATGATAAACTCGCCTAATCTCAGAGTTTATCTCGTTATAATAATACTCATAATAGTGTCGGAACTGCAGCCCCCCTAAGTAACCAAGCGGTATTTGGTGAGGAGCTCCGCCAAGCTCAAATCCTGTATCGTCTAGAGATTTCAGCTGGTCACCATTCTGTGTAATTTGTGTCTTCGTCTTAGCTTGCTTTCTGGGCCTGTGCTTAAATTCCTGTTGTAAACACTTAGCTCTTAAGCTGCTACTCTATCAGAAATGTTTAGGATATCTTATGTAACTGAGTAGTGACTGTAATTATTGTCAAGATCTAATGATTCTCCTGTAACTGAGCTCTCTGATTTCTTCAGCACGGCCCTCCATAAATAGCCTGCTCTTGAAAGTCGTGCTGCGTCCCCAGTAACAATAGATGGCATCGGTGATCTGTTCTGCAGGGCTTCAAGTTCCCTCGGCCTGTGTTTACCCTCGATAATCTTTCTGCAGACTCTTACAGTATCTCTCCATCATTAATTTCTGCCATAGGACATTCAATAGAATTTACTATCCTCAGCCACAGAGGGGAGGCCCTTATTTGGAGATGAGCTGCGTTTCAATTTTGTCTTTCGTTCTTCTGTTTTGGAGAAGGACATCTCAAGGATTAGAATTCTATACCCTTCTGATAAGTCCAAAAACGATAAGGCCCAAATGCACCTTTTTCCCACATAGTTTGTGGGAAATGGAAGCAAGAGTGAATGTTCAGATTGTGATAAATCCTCGCTTCACTGTGATGCAGGGGCTGGTGTGAAGCTTTGTGTTTGACGCCTACTGATCAAAACTGTGTCACTGGTGGGCGATTATCAGAAGACGATGTGAATCCTGCTTCTGGGTCTTCTGGCTGTGTGACAGTGTGCTTTTTCTATTTGCCAGTATGATTTCCACTTGGAGAACTGGGTCCTGGCCGGACTGGTAGGGGGGTCCCCCAGGCACCCCGAGGTGCAGCAGCCTGATGCCCCATTGGAGTTCACCTCATCCTGCCCCCCTCATTGGCTGATGTTCAGCGGGGGTCCGGCTCCCTGTCTGGGGAGCCTCAGCTTGAACCCCAAGGTAACCACAGGTTCCCTGCCACCCAAGGTAAAGTTCGCCGTCTCCGTCTCTGACGGCAACAGGGACAGCTGCTCTGAGGATGTTGAAGGTTCCTCCAATGAAGACCCAACAATGACTCTACCCACCTCTGGCCCAGTGCCAGTGCCCAGCTTGTCAGACAATCACTGCCTCGGACAATCATCACTGCCTAGGGGCGTTGCACAGCACAGCGCCACCCACTGGCATCTTAGCAGGCCGCTCTGTCTTGGTTCCCCTGGACCCTGTGCCTCATCCACTTCAAGGGACCTAGCACCTTCGTCAACAGTCCAGACCTCCAGGTTGGAGCAGCACCAGACTGCAGTGCAGGTAAAACGTGAACCACATTTCCTGAGTCTCTGCACTGCTGCCCTTAAAAAATGCAGGGATTTTATTCTTCACCTTTAGCTCATATACAATCGATCGGCACCGTTTCACTGGCTATTTTTAAACCATTGCGCTTCCAAGAAGATACTTCGCTTGTGAAGACCTTGGTTACCTCCACATGGCCAAAAAGGCAGAAACCACATGACCTTGTTAGAAGCTGCCAGGCGTGAGAAACACCGCATATGACAGGCCAGGCATCCGGACCACCGTTCAGAGCATCAGACATATTTCAGACATGGATCCTTCAGAACATTTGTCAGGTCGGAATGTATAAAATCCACTACGGCCATCATTGACATGCAAGGGATTCTATGGCTGAAAGAAGGAAAATGACATATTATGTTTCATTCAGGAACTGAGTATGAATTGTTTGGGCTGAATGTCACTTCTATGTTTGCTCACATTTCTCATACGTTTGTACAGATGAACCACCTAATAATAACTAGTGTAAAGCCTTTTCCTGGAATCCTACCAAGCTGGTTGGGATTAACAAGTGGAACTGCTCTGGAAACGTCTTTCTCAGGAATGGGGCATGTCAAGGTTATGCATACAGATCTTCATGGCGTAATACATTCTGATATTAATCTCCTTTGCGCCCTTATTTTGAAATTCTAAAGGTGGAATTTACAGCGTGAGATAAACATCTAGGACTGTAGGGCTGGGGGGGTTGCTATGACAATTGCTCCATTATTGGTGTGAGCTCTGGTCTTATTTGGGGGGCTCTGATTTAGTGTTCTGTTTACTCTGAAGTCCCAAAGCCCCTACTCCAGTCAGCCCCACCCCCCCTCGGCAGGCCGACCTCTGGATTCCCACACTTCCATTGCGGACTCGTCGGCCGAGCTGCTGTCGGCCCTCAGCCAGGAGGAGCGCGATCTGTTGGAGACCATCACGGAGCAGGGATACCCGCTGCGTACAGCCATCATTGCCCTGCAGAAGACAGGCTGGCAGAGCCCAGATCAGGTCTGGTAACGTCCATGGGGAGGAGTACGCTAAAGCTGGGTCCCCTGACCGTGGTTCTGCCGTCATTCACAACTGTGGGGTCTCTTCGAGGAATTTGCACTGGAAAATGGAACATCAGCAGCAACCAAGCTGGAGACAGTTATACACTGATGTTATGCAGCTCTGATAATGGAGGGCCAAATCTCCGTACGTAGGAGATGGTGTCCATTTCCAAGCACCAAGCCTAATATTTACACGAGCAACACTTTGCAGCAGCTTAATAACCAACTGGTAGCGCAGGAGGTAGTGCTATCGTTCTGCAACCTGAGGGTTGCAGGTTTGAGCCCTGGTTCCTCCTGACCCCATCAAAGTGTCCTTGAGCCAGACACTGAATCCCAAGTTGCTCCCGGTGAGCAGGTTGGCACCTTGCATGGCAGCCTCCACCACCGGTGTGTGAATGGGTGTGTGGATGGGTGAATGTGAGGCATGAAATGTAAAGCGCTTTGAACACTCGTGGGAGTAGAGAAGCGCTATATAAATGCAGTCCATTTATCTCAAACCAAAGTAATCCTCATCTTTATTCATGCTTTGCAAACGTTTACATTAAGCCCTGGAAAAACAATGAACGATTTTCAGACTGACGGGACGATGTAATTTGATTCATGGGTACATTTTTTGCCCGTGAGCATATGTAGCTGATTAGAGTCCACTTATGTAAGAAGTCTAATGAGCTGCCAGTGGGGTTTTTCTTCTTAAAGAGACATTCCCAGAATCACGTCTTAAGCTGGCTATTGCTCTACGGTTTGATGAGGAAACATCTGGTTCTAACTTCCAAAACTCAGTGTTAGTTTCCTAAGAAAAGAAGAAGGAAACAGATATAAATAGACATCTGCTCCCCAGAGCCTTCGGACCTGGTGTTTATCGCCTCATTCTCAGCATCATACAGCAGCTCTCATGGGAACCAGTGAACCCCCCCCCCCCCCCGAGGATCATAAGCTCATGGCTTGACCGTTGACCGGGCCAGGCGTTTTCCCGGAGGAGCCTTGTGTACTTTTAAGTTCTGCTACAGAGCAGTGGCGGCAGTACAGTACAATCTTCAGTAGAGAGAGTCCCCAGCCTTTGATTCATCCTGTTTTCTGATTGGCTGGAGTGTCTGTCACATGTCACTATCTTTCACTTAAACATTATTGCCATTTTCTGATATGATCCGGGAATCGGATGCTAATTACAATTTGATGGGGAGCTTGAACGTATGACTGCAGCTGATGTGGCAGGATAACGGCTTTTTTGGAAAAGGGTTACGCTAATCGTGGCTTAGCTAATGTGGAACATTCTGTCTCGTACTCCAGGACGTATCCTGATACGCTGCCAGGCTAACATACGTAACATGGGTGAACATATGTGTATCCGGAAATGCCTCTGGTCCCCACAGGTGCTGAGATACCTGCTGTCATGTGACCGGCTGTGCGAACTGGGCCACGACATGGCCGAGGTCCAAGAGGCTTTAGAGATGTTCCAGAACTGCGAGACCAAGGTGAGCAGCCCAGGTTGAGACACCAATCCCTCACGTTCCCTTTAAAGTCATGTCAGCTGATGCCCATGTGACTGTCTTAGTCCCGCCCCTGCTAAGGCCAATCCTGCTGTCAATCCTTAGCCTGAGAATGATTCTTCTGACATCTTTCATACCCATTTCTTCTAAAAAAAACAAAAAAAGGATCCTAGACCATTTCAACCTGGGGGGGCGAGACTGGGGTCAGTTATTCAGTTAGGGGGGGGCAGCTGCATTTGACCTTAATGTCCTCCAAGTATTACTTACACTAGCTTGTCAGCATTAAGAAGCAAGAGACAATTTTGAAAGCCAATAAGTTATTTATGCGATGCATTTTACAGTTTTTACAAATATGTAACTCACTCTGATTTCTTGTTTATACTGTCTCACATATATAAATGTAAATAATAATAATAATAATAATAATAATAATAGTAACATCAATAATACATTTATTTCAGACCCAAGTAGCATGCATATCTAGGGGAACATGGTGGGGGGCATGCACCCCCACCCCAGAACCACCCCTGGATGTGAAGGGCTTGATCTTCACCGTAGCAGCGTGTTGGCTGAGATAATCACCATCTCACCGTTCAAATGACTCAGATCTCAGGGTTTCTTGTTCATCTCCCGACCCCCAAATTCCTAGGCAGCTGAGTTCTTGCACCTCCTGGCCCAGTTCGACGAGATGGGATTCCAGCAGAACACCATCAAGGAAGTGCTGCTGGTCCACGAGAACCACAGGGAGAGGGCCCTGGAGGAGCTGATGATGCGTGCTGCGTGATAGGCCCAGCTGCTATCCCATGATGCACTTAGAGCACTGTCACTATAGACCCGTGTGACACAATGCATCGTCTAGGTTGCCCATGATAAATTCCTCAAAGGGTGTTTCTCAGTTCTGTTCTTGAGTATTGGAACTGGTCTTCGGTAATGGAAGATGACGTAAAATGAGTACGCAAGAACACAAGTACAGTCAAGTACGCATATTGAGAAACACCCAGAATGTGTCAGACTTTGGTCAGATGTTCGTCCATCCATCCATCCATCCATCTTCCATACCCACTTGTCCTATATAGGGTCCTGGGGGGTCTGGAGTCACACTATTCACACACTCATTCACACCTACGGTCAATTTTAGCAACTCTAATCCACCTTAGTCTGTTTTTGGACTGTCGGGGGAAGCCAGAGGGGGGTGAGCCAGAGGGGGGTGAGCCAGAGGGGGGTGAGCCAGAGGGGGGTGAGCCAGAGGGGAGGAGCCAGAGGGGAGGAGCCAGAGGGGGGTGAGCCAGAGGGGAGGAGCCAGAGGGGGGAGCCAGAGTACCTGGAGATTAGCCCACACACATAGATGCTGAGATGGTTGATTGGTATTTAGGATCCAGAATTTATTAACATTCACACTCTTTTATTCTGAAGTGCTTCCATCCCAAATCTCAAATATCAAATCATATTTATAGCTCATTAGTGTGACACTTTGTTTTGCGGTCTCACCCTCTCTTCGTTGACTTTTCACGGCTGCTTTAAGTAAGCCTGTTTTGGTGTCAAAGGAATGACATAGTTTGACAGAATTATAACTGACACAATCATTACTGTTGATGGAAGCGCTAAACTGTAAGCGTAAGACCCATAAAACAGGCAGTTATCATTCAGTCGGTGACAGGCTGCGCCAAACTTTCTGTTGCTAAATGAATGGAACGTATCGCTTACAAAATGTTTGACCAAGATCCCGTCCAAGTTTGACCAAGTTCCTGGGAAGGGAGGTTGCTGCTTCACACCTTGGAGCAACAGACCCCACCACCCCCGCGAAAGAGGCTGCTGAATAAATGGGTGAATCCGTCAGCCGCTTTGGGAAAAAGTATCAGATGAGTAAGTGAACATACATGGCTAATTTGGCACTAGTGTTCAGACATTAAGGGCTGTCATCAAGCAAAGGTGGTCCCAAGGAAACTTCCAGAACAGCTTTCTTAGTTTTATTTATACTCTTCTAACCTACCGACCACCCTTTTCTGCTTTTTTTTTTTACAAATTTTTCTTTATGATTCCTGCACGTGCGCGAGGTCCTGCTTAGGATATGCAAACAGATACGAATGTTATTCTTACACTGAAAGTACCGTACAGAGAACACTGTGGAGAGTCCAGGTTACAGCCGGAGGAGCCAGAACATGCATCTGCTGGTTATAGACTGAACAGACAGGAGATAACAAACGCGAGGGTTTTCTGTTCAGCTAATATCCCTCCACAAAAATAGCCAGAATATGCATCACCAGTCAATTGTGTTTCCACACAGGTTTTTACCACTTTTCCATTTATTTCATAAACTGCAGATTTTTTATTCTTCTTAAGCACTGGGAAGTTGAGTGAACAACTATACATGAAAAGATAAGTAAAATAAAACAAGTTTCCTTCATAACATGGAAAGAGTTTCTAACGGTGCATGACTTTCATCCTGTTAACTGGTTATGTGGTGATGGCAGAGTCAAATTCTAGACTGTCCTTTAGCTTTACGTGCACTAGTTGTCTGTTTCATGCCATGGTACGAGCAAATGAGGGAAGTTAGTAATTCATGCCATGAAACAGAGCAGCACTTCATGTCCCTTGCAGAATGAACGCCTCAAATTTTTTCTGTTGTTATAACTGCTAGAGGACGTAATTTTGATGAATCAAAGATATGACATTTTCTTGCTAATAAAAGTGCTCAAATGGTGAACACACTGTACTTTTATTTGTTAGTCTCTCAGTGTGTGCAAAACCTTTTCACTGGTAGTGACTAAACAGAAAATGTAGAACAAGATGATCTGTACATTGTTTTCCCCCTTCACACATACTGTACACTGTGAGCATATCATGGAAGCTACCCCACATAGACAGGGGTCCCCGGAAATATACACTCCGTCTGCTTCGTCAAATTGACGTTTGTCTGGCAAACCGGCCCAGGGGACGTGATATAAATGGGCTGTTTATTATGAAAACAGGATACGGCTATTCGTTCAGGACTCCTCAAAGCGATTCTGTGCATTTATTACAGCGGAGAAAGGACATGACTCTTCAACAATTTATGAAAACATAATAAAACTTGGAAGTTCTCAGGCAATGATACATAAATAAGCTGCTCATTCCCAGGGGCAAATGCAATCCTAAAGACTAGGTATGTTTAGGGTACGAGCAAATGAGGGAAGTTAGTAATTAGTGCTACTTGCCTGGCTTTTGCTGTAAAGGTGCCAGTTTTGCGGAACTGTTACCCCAAACGGTGCCTCCTAATCTCACAGAATGTTTTGATGCGCTCCCTTTCACATGTAATAAGATTCTTGTCTCTGTTTCCGTACATAAATGAAAGGGAGAGTACTGGTATGCTCGTAAATTGTTTAATAAACCGCATAAAACATCCTCATCAAAGAGTGCAGTGTAAGGAGGATGAGGGATGGGCATGACTTTGGTTCTTGAACCTCTGATAGTTGTTGTTCTTTCTCACCGGCTGATTCCCAGGCTTCGGCAGCCTGAGTGAAAAGGTCCAGAAAGAGCCGATTCGTGGAAAACCCCGCATTTGTCTTCTCGGTTTCCATGCGTCGTCCTCGATGGCATACTCCAGGGTCATCTTCCGGTTGAATGTGAAAACGGAGTCACCCTTCACTACCGCGGTGAACAGGGAGCCTTTGCTGTTGCTGTAGTGACCCGGCATGGCCGTCCACTGCCCCGTGGTGAGGTTGAAGCGGTCGATTACACACCTCAAGAAGTCATCTGAGGGCCCATTGCGCATTACATAGAGGTTGTCCCTGTGGGCCACCATGCAGTGGCCATAACTCTGGTGCCTCACTAGTGTTGTGAGGAGCGTCCATCTGTCTTCCCCGGGAAGGTACTCGTGGATGTCAGTGGCACCCATCGGCTTCCATGAGCAAATGAAGATCCGACTCATCGCTTTGGCACTCGGGGCGCTGGATACGGGGTGGGGAAATGGGGAGGCCTGGGACCAAGTGCTGGTGGAGACGTCATACATCTCCACCGAGGACATGACCGTCCTGTTGTACTCCCCCCCGATGGCGTAGAGGTAACCATCGTGCCCCACCAGCGTGAGGTTGTAGCGAGGCTGGTGGGGGCAGGCAAACGTACTCCACGTGTCGGCAGAGGCGTCGTAGCAGAAGCACGAGTCGACCACCTGGTTGGTAATATCACGCACCCCTCCGACGATGTACAGCCTGTTGTCCAGGACAGTCAGGCCGGCCATGGTGGTGCTGGCTTCGTTCGGCAAGTCGGTCAGAACCTTCCAGTCCTTCTCATCCTCATCCAGGTAGCACACCGTCCGCACAAAGTCCTGCAGCAGCTCGACGCTCGGCGAGTGGGCGCCAACGGTCACGTAGGAGCTGGGAGTCAAAGACTCAACGTACTCCAACAGCTCTTTGGGGAGACAACTGGCCGCCCCTTCCAGGTCACGGCAAGAGTCTCGGAGAAACAGCGCCCCACTGTGGAGGAGGTCTGCTATCCCATAGTTGGCTCCTACTTGACATATGAGCAGGCAGTTGTCAGAGTTGATGATGTTTACGAGGTGCCTGGAGAGAAACTCCGCCTGGAGGAATCCGGCACATTCCGCGGCATCAATGATCTCGTCGGCGTCCAGCATGGGCCGCTCGCCCCTCAGCACGCTGAGCATGACCAGGAACCCGCGAGCGCTCAGACCCTTCAGGTGAATTTCCTCCTGGCCGCACTCTCTCATTCCAGACCGGAAGAGAGCTCGGAAGTACTCACAGTGCTGGAGCAGCAGGGCCCTGTCGACGAGGAAAACGCTCTCCTCCACTCTCACCTTCAGAGCCGCCGCTCGTAGACGCTTCCCTGGTCCACATTCTGGCTGCCTGGTTTCACTTCCCAGTTCATAGCAGCCGCTAGGTTCCACCATGTTTAAACCACCTTCTCCCAACACTTAAACTGCGAAATAACACAACAGCCTGCCGAGAAAATTTACCCGGATAGTGAAAAGCATTTCATTTTCCTAGTCATTGTTCCAGAAGATGACACTGTGTACTCTACACAAGGTAGCTGCTCTTACACAAGTATCTACTGTCCTGATCCCGGTATTTTTCCTGGCTATAAGAATAGCACTGGCTATAGATAGCAAGATGACAGGGGGACAGTTAATACTTCATGACATGCAAACATTTGACATGCGAAATGCAAGGTGGACTGACACATGGACGCATGTAGCAAAACAGACGTCGCTGTGCTAACGATTCAGAGACGTTAATTCTTGGATGTGATCGTGATTTTTGGGAACATGCCAGTTTGAGCGCTTTAATCTTTGCAGCTGAATGGTATCTGAGGTCACTGCTATCTGTATCAAAAGTCATAACCTTTTAAAATCGTTTTCTATCATAATGTGCTTGGATCTGTTGTCGGATCAGATTCTCTATTGACAAGAACGAATATGTATGAGCAGATAATGGAGACTCATAAATCCTCTATGTTCTCAAAGTGATCGGAATATTGTCCGTATCCCTTGACGCCATGGCATAAAATAATTGTTAAAAAAAAAAAAACAGTAACCAAGGGCAACAGCTCTAATACCAATTTACTCAAACGACCCAAAAGATACTGCACTGACCTGGAAAACCCCTTCCCAGCCTCACATACCCCCCCACGGTGAACCCCACCAGCCAATCAAATTTCCATTGTCTCCCAATGACCTTTGGCAGCTGATACACCAAGCCCAATGAAAATGCTCCCCCAGGGCAGATATAAAAACGTGGGCCAGATCCAGCACACACAGGATCACATAAGGGCACCTGCTTATCTCAGGACACTAGGTCTACATCAAGAGATTTGCAGTTCCGTACATATAACTCACCCCCAATGGCTGCAGTCATTGTGTAGCTAAACCAGTGTCGCGATCTGTCATTCGTCCGTCATTTCTGCAGGAATCCACTTAGTTCTACGTGTGAAACTGACTGTATTTTCCCGATTTTAATTGGAGAAATGATAGAAATGTGATAAATTTCAAATGATTATTGTACTTTTTTTCCTGCTACAAACTTAACAACAGTTGTTTACTAATATTTACATTATATGAGAAATCCCTTAAACTGTTGCTCTTGACTCATTGTAGGGAATATAATGCGCAGTATTAACAGGATGTATTCCCCCCGGCATAGACATGCATATACACTGTACTCCCCGTCGCCTGTGTTAAAGTGTGTGCGTTTTCTGAGATTAATGTCAGAATAAATGCTGATAATGTTTCCCGGATTAAACTGCACGCATCTCTCCATCCCTTCAAGGAGGGCTGCGTGAGTCGCTCCCTACAAGGAGCCAGATAATCAGAGAGCTGACGTCAGCACAGGGGCATTCCTCGGCAAATCGGGCTTTGATAATATCTCGACATGCAAAACCTCAAACCTCTGAACCGCTTCGTTAGAAAATAATAACACAGGGTATTTGAATAATTCTTCTGGAATTAAATGTAAAAAACTTTCTCTAATTTGCCGGTCTTTACTCAATGAATGATTATACCTTAAGTCTATCTTACAGAAGAAATATGTGCAATAATTTTTTACTTTGAACGAGGCGAGTTTAAACTTTCACAATCAATGTTTCTGGGACCCGGAGCACATTTGAAGGTAAACCTGCTGGACTTCGCGACACTATACGGTATTTAATGTATCGGTACTACCAGCGCTGATCTAATGATATTTTTCCACTGTGTGTTCTGCTGTATTTACAGGCATGTACACGCCCAACGCGATACATCTATCGTAGGCTTTCTTTGTATATTTGCCACCCAGGATGTCCTTAATGTTTGGGAGATCTCGGGGATTTAGCGCTGCCTCCGCTCCCGACCGAGGGCGAACCGAGTGTAACATCGCCGTGCTGGGAATGACGGGATCTGGGAAATCAGGTAAGGATCGGGGCTGCACGAACGATTTTTGGTATATGAACAAATTTAGTTACTGAATATATTTTACGCATTTCCTGTTCTCCTGTTTAAGATGTTCTCAAAAATTAATTTCTGCAGCTTTTTGATCAATCTACGGTCACTCAACGGTATTTTGATAGCCAATGGGGTGGGTAGTCGGAATGTCAATTAAAAATATCATTATTATGGTCCAATAGGACCGTGTCAAGTTAGGAAGTAGTTTAAAGAGTGCTTGTGGACGACTAAACTTAGACACAACCACCGGCATCTACTGCTTTCACTGACAGTCACCAGTTGCTCTACTGTAGTGAATATTTTGAAAATAAACTGGATTTAACACTTGAGTAAATGCTAATGTAGAGGGCTGAAATCAAGATGGTTGTCCATGTTAAGTTTATGCACTTAAGGGTTTTGACGACAGTCTCTCTCTTTTTCCGCAGCCTTGACCGTAAAGTTCCTCACCAGGCGATTCATCAGCGAGTATGACCCCAACCTTGGTAAGGATCACAACCTTGAGACTCTGCTTGCGGTTCACAGCTGAATAAACGGTTCTTTAACTTTGGGATGAAGGGAAGCTATTTTTTTAAATAGGATTTGAAATGTGCCCGCCCTGTTTCAGAAGACACATATGCCTCTGAAGAGGTGGTGGATCAACAACCCGTCCTCCTGAAAATTATGGACACTGCTGACCAGGTACAGAACCCAGTTAGGTACAGAACCCAGTTGGGTACAGAACCTAGTTAGATTTACTTTCTGAAAAAAATATACTGAGTCTCGCCGTTACCCTGCGTTGGTTAAGTCCTCACAGAAGACAGATCGGTGACTTGTTGAAGCTACTTCTATGGTATGAGTGAAGATCTGCTTCTCTAGAACTTCCGTTTGTTTGTAAGCTCCTATAGACCCACACATGAGGTTCTCTGCCGCCTGACATCCTCCACATGTGGTGGGAACAGGCCATTTTCTCTGTAGTCCTCTGACTAGCTGTCCATGTGACTGGTGAAACGCAGGTTCAGTGACTGGCCCAGTTAAACGTTGTGCACCTTAATCTTAGGACGGGCCAGCAAACTGTGAGCGATACCTGACCTGGGCGAGCGCCTTCCTGGTGGTCTACAGCATCGACAATCTGCGCAGCTTTGAAACCTGCCAGCAGTACCTGGATGTTCTGAGTCTCCAATCTAAGGGCCTCCACCCTGAGACCCCCATCATCCTGCTGGGGAATAAGCTGGACATGGAGAGACACAGGTGCACCTTGATGCTGTGGTCAGCATGTCAGCATGAAGTTTAAGGAATTGCTGAATGATTGTCGAGTGTTGAGTGTTGATTGTTGAGTGCCGAGTGTTGAGTGTTGCTTAATGAGCGTTGACTTTTGAATGAGTGTTGAGGAACTAGTTCCAATAATAAAGTCAACGCAGATGCCCTTAAGCTTATTTTTGAAACTGAAGATTTAACTTCTTTATGGACCTTGTTACCATGTGACTTGTGTCCCTTTGTGCACATGATCAGACTCAGCCAATCGGGTGGTACCAGTGTTGACGATTCCTCTCTATTGGGTCATGCAGACAGGTGAGCAAATCTGACGCGGTGAGCCTGGCCTCGAAATACGGCTGCCTGTTCTTCGAGGTGTCTGCCTGCGCCGATTACCCCCCGGTGCAGCACGTCTTTCACGAGGCGGTGCGAGAGGCACGGAGGGAGTCGGAGGCGGGTCTGGCCTCGCGGCCACTCTTCATCAGCGAGGACAAGCAAGTGGCTGCCGTGACTCCCGGCCTGCCCCTCACCGCCTGCCTCCGGGAGCTGCCTGCCCCAGCCACGGCCAAGCTGGTCACCGTCAAGTCTTCGCGGGCTCAGAGCAAGCGCCGCGCCCCCACGCTCACCCTACTCAAAGGCTTCAAGATCTTCTGACTTCCTAGTGCTTTGTGAGTGCCCCTTTTCGATCACCGACGATGAGCGACTTAGGAACCTGCAGCCTGGTCTGGTTTCTTCTGGAAACATCTAACCACCCATGGAACTTCCTTCCAAAATGCGAGGCTATGAGTCGGCTGGAGGATATCACCTGACCACTGGCGACACAGAGTGGAGATCTGCCCGTCTAGACACTGCTGGTTACAAGCACCTGAAGTAGAGCGGCTCTCTTCCCGTGAACTTTGGGTGTGCTGTGCAGAGCTGCGTGTCACGGTGTGGGGTAAAGGCAGCAAGATGAGGCCCACATTCTGCCTATGATGCTCCACAGTGTTTGCAGATAATCGATAATTAGGGACAAAGTTAACGAATTAGCCTTAAAATATTAAAATATTATTAAAATGTCATTTAAGTCACCCAAGTAGAAATGTATTAGTTTACTGTGTTAGCGAAAATTTTTGTTGCTTCTTTTTTTTTTTATCATTAACTATGTTACGCAGCTCATTACTTCAGCCTTGTGGCCAAAGTGTGTAACTACAGGTAGAAAGGACCGCTTGTTGGTTGGAGTGGGGACCTGAGGAAGTATTTCAATCTTTCAGCTTTACAATAAAAGACGTCAGCTGTGTACAGGTAGTGTAGAGGTTAAGAGTAGCTGAAAGTTTGCCAGTTCTAGTCACATGGGAACCTATGGTTGTACCCCTGATTGAGGTACTTATCCTGCTCAGTAAAACTGCTGAAGTAAAATATCCAGCACTGGCTGAATGGCTGAATATTTTGATAATTCTAAGTCACTGTGCATTA
The DNA here is from genome assembly GCF_023856365.1 of Brienomyrus brachyistius. Lineage (NCBI taxonomy): Eukaryota > Metazoa > Chordata > Actinopteri > Osteoglossiformes > Mormyridae > Brienomyrus > Brienomyrus brachyistius. Next base: position 6,170,804 of record NC_064543.1, on the reverse strand, counting down.
AGCAGCTATGCGCATATTTCCAATCTTTACAGCAAATATGCACGGAATTTCTTTTAACCGAATAAAGTTTTGAAAATTTGCGTTAATATTTTTATTAAAACATTAACTTCTTCATTGGAAATACAAGGACCTTTCAGAACAGACTTACCTATAATGAGTTCTTTTTATATTTTCCTTGTGCGCTGGTTAACATTATTGGCTCATTGTGCTGGGAGGTCTATTGTCTCTCTATCTTTACCTCAGGCAATTCAGATAAAGAAAAAAATATGTGAGGAAATGAGTATAGTTATAAACACAAGGCAACATCTCTAAGCTCCGCCCCCTACCCATCTTCCTCTTTCAAGTATCTGACGAATGAAGAGTCTTTGCATCAAGTCCACTCTGTGCCAACTGACCAATCAGACGTCCTCTTCTCGAAGCCCAGGGTTCACGGTCAGCCCATTCTTCTCCCCACACATGAATGTCGGATCCTCTGATTGGTGCCTTTCGGCTGGGGGCCCGTCAACCTGCCTGACCACCGTCATTTTCTGAAGCTCCTGCCCTTCTGTGGCCTGGACTCTTGCCTGCTTTCTGTTCCTGGAAGGTGTAAGCACAAGCAGTCAGCACCGTACTAAATATAATGCTCTTGGTGTCAATTGTTTGAATGTATTACATAGTAACTGATGAGATTTTGAGGCCCACCGTGGAGGGTTGATGTTCTGTCAATCACTGATTGGTTTTACTCACATCTCATTGGTCAATGTTCCCCTCATTGTGTGGCATAATGTATCCATTTTGATTAAATATAATCAAATTATTTCTACTGCGTATGTACAATATGCTGACCTGTTGTTTGTTAGTCCTGTGACTAGAAGCCCGCAGCCAATGAGGAGGGCCCCATAGGACAGAGCCAGCATGGCGTACCTCCAGGAAGACGCTGTAAAACAGCAGGCAGGATGCTCATGTCAGCCCGTTTTACAGCCCTCCAGACCAAATACGGGGGGATTTAAGGTGCTGTTAAAAACCGCTAAATTTGATTCAAATGTGCTTTCAACAGCCGGGTGAGCAAATAAAACCATAGACTCGTACATACTTTATAGGAAGGTTTTATGGTAACCATGACCTACTATACTGCCTTCCTGTCCAATGAAAGCTAGAATGGGGAACAGGATCAGGGCATCAGAATGAAAAGCCATTTTCTCTGCTGCTTAGTTTTATTGGGATGTGAAAATGATGAAATATCTTTAGCCCCCCACCCCCCCATTCCGACCTATGACAGCGTTCTCAAGGTCAGACTCTCAGATGCACAGAATTATGGCATTTCTGCAGTAAGTTCAAACGTAGTTTTCCATCGTTATTAAATTAGATTAGATATTACAGTCAACAAATTGTCTGGTGGGAGTTTTGACCTATTAAACCTTAGAATTCAAGCTTCACACAGATGGAGCCATAGAAGTAGGACAATAATCTAACACAGTGACTCAGGCTCGTCAGTACTTTGGAGTCGAGCCACTTCAGATCATTGTTATGACAGTTTATGACATGCAGTAAAGCCACTCACTGTCCTCTGTGCGATAATACCATCGAAGGAACTCTCTCTGCTCAAGGGTCATGAGGGGTTCATCATCCGGCGCCCTCAAGTGGTCGGAGTCATCAGAAGCCCTTTTTGGTCCTGTGTACCCGGGAGCAGCAGGAAGAAATTATGTGACAAAGTGTGACCTGTGATAGACCGTGTTACTCTCTCTGCTAATAATATGTTACTGAAGAACACTGTTAGTGAGGGAAGTGATAGATGGTATAATTTAAGTTTGCCCAACCATGGTCTTTACAGGCTGGTTTTTGATCACCCACAACTTCTCATATCTTCACTGAAGAGCTTATTTGGTTCTTGAACATTTCTGTGTGAACTCCAAGCCATTGCACATACATCTGCACACCCTAAATAACTAATTGAACAAGCTGGTTTATTTATCAAGTCTTCAGTATGATCATTTAAGCTACACTGGTGATGGAACAAAACAGATACGTAGGGTGTCTGCAGGGGGGGGGGTCAATCCACTAGGTCAATGACACTAGTTAAATTATTTTCTGTAATGTCTAAAAGCCAGGATTGGACAGCACTTGTTGTGACATCAGTATCATGATGGTGTGCAACAAATGGGTGACCATCTTGAGGTCAAGCAAAAACCATAGAAAGATGAAAACGAAAGCGATTGCTCACGTTGACGCTCCTTGCAAATGTCGCCAATTTCAATGGATTTCCATTTGGACAGTTTGTTGCCTCTGGCCAGGAAGAGGCGGCTTCCGTCGGTGGTGAGCTCCAAGGATCTGTCGCGGTTCATGAGCCGACTGTCTTGGCACTGCCAGAGGAGGACATCACTGCCATCACACGGAGCAGTGAGGACAGGGCTGTCCTGCTGCGAAGATAGGCACGTCCTCGTGACCTTATTCTCCAACATCTGCTGGTCTTTCCAGAGCCATTGCTGAAGGTCGGCATTGAGGTCACAGTGCTCTAACTGCAGAGTGTGGTTCCACGGAGAGTCTTGCAAACACAAGCTGTGAATGCTGTTGTAGATCATAAAGCTTCCTGCCTCTGAAAGTACAAACACGTGATGCGGTTATAGCACTGCAGACCTCTATCGCCACTGCACCACAATTACAGCAGCTTCACACCAAATCTACAATGGCACTACATCGGCATGAAACTACATTTCCATCATTTCCCCAAATGAGCTCGATGGGCCGAATGGCCCCCTCTCATTTGTAAATATCTTACATTCTTATCAGAAATTTCAGTCATCCATCCATCTTCCACAATTACTTATCCAACACAGGGTCACTGTGATTGTAAACATTTTTATTTGCCAAATACATAAATATACAATGACTCCACTATGAAGTATTCTTAAAATACATAAATACGTCTACCTTGTATGAGGAAACATATCAGAATCCAAGTGGAGGACATTCTTTTGTGTTCTTCTACAACTCATGAAACAGCCTGTTTGTGAAAACAGTGTTGAAATTATAACATTGATGGGCATCTTTAAATGCTGTTCTTTGGTATTTTCAGTTCTTTCCTTTCCCATCTATGAAAGACTCTCAGATATACATCATTTCCCAACCAGATCCGGATTCGGCGCAACAGCCCTAAACTGTGGGACAGCACTTATTTTACACTTTAGAAGTCCAATTACAGTTGCACTTTTTGATTATGAATTAAAACTTGGCTTTGTGTATTTATAAGTAAAGCAACCAAAAGTGATAAATGCAGAAACACATTTGAACATCTGTTTTCTTACCTTTGGGGGGAAGCGTTGAATGGGGAGGTGGGAGGGGGGGAATTCAGAGAACAGCCAGTGTGGCAAAGAGGACGAAGACAGACTCGGCACACGGCTTTTCCAAAGTGCAGCGGCGCCTCTCTGTTCACTTTCTGCTGGCGAAGTCATTGCTAATCATTCAGCGCAACATTTATCTATGCATTCTTAAATCCTTATAGCTTCATTTAGACCATATACCCAGGAATTTGTGACTCATCGCTCAAACAGTGTTGAAATATTTATGAGTACGAACATTGCACCTTTTATGCCTTCAGAAGAAGGATATGGACATGAAAAGGTGAATGACCCCCAGGTCACATTCAAAGGGGCCAAATGGCTGCAGTAAAGTGCATGAAACATTCACTTTCAATTAAAGCTTGTTTCCTTTGAGAACAAGGATACTTCCTGGAAGAATGATTAAGCAAGACATTGTTTTTTATTATATAATTATATTGCTAAAATAACCCCCCAACCCTATAATGGAGAAGGGATGGATGGATTAAATGAATCAGGGAAAATTATCAGAAATATTAATTTTTTGTAACAACAAGAGCAACACATACACCTAAATATATTCATATCATATACGCATTACAGATTATAGATAGTAACGACGGATGTGATTTGAGCTCCGTTTGTTAGAATGGTTTGATAGGTAGGAACGAATTAATCAAAGTCGAGTGATCCGGGGAAATGAGATTGAAGAGACCGGAAGTGCTTTTTTCCCCAAAGAAATATGGTGGCGTCCGTGGTGGAAGTCCGTTTGCTTCAGTATGGCTTTTATCACAACATAGTTTAACACACATTATGTATGTTTCTGATACTCATTTGAAATCGTTTCATGGTGACATTAATTAATTTTGTTTTTAAAATATGTATTATATTTAGGTTTATAAGAACACTACGTCTTATAAATGATTAGATATTAGCCGGTCGGTCCGAAATAATTCTCCGAAGGTCGGGCTGGGATGTGGAATATTATGAAGTATGTTTGTGCAGAAGGGATTGTGTACAGGGGACTCTGCGGTCACCGTTATGCGGATAAGCGGCGGTCAGTCCGGCTGTGGGTCGGAGGACCTTTCACGCATCAGATCCACGCTGTGCACAACTCGGTCCCCTTCAGTCAGACACACGTAGTGACGAGTCCTCCTTGGAGGGTGTTATTCTTCGGAACAGACAGCTTTGCTGAGGAATCCCTCAAACACCTGTTTGCCTCAAGGTAAGGAAAGTTCATGCATGTTCGTTCCATCATCCATAGGGGTAGGGGGGTGGTGTTGATCTCATACAGCACAAGACGGGGGAAAACACCCTTGATGGGATGCCAGTACATTGCAGGACACCAACTCCCACGCATCTGGCGTGACACTCACGCTCTCAGACTGTCACGTTCACGCAAGGAATCTTAACGGCAAATCTATATTATTCCATTATAAACCTAAAATTAGCTACATCAAAAGCTTCGGGGGAGTTTGTAATACATTCACACCATACAGACTATTTCCAAGGCAATAAGACTGTAAAAGTGTGTGCATTCAAATCTCCAGCCAGCTGACCAAAGTTAGCAGTTCTGCACACAACCTCATACCTAATAGGTGATTTAGAATCCTGCTACGTGTAACATGCAAAATACTAACTAATGACAACAAGATGCACAGAAAAATACTATAATATCTCTCTGTATGTCTTGTCTTCCAGTTGTTGTAGACAGAAGGCAGGAAGTGCTGTTGTGAAACTGCTCGAAGTGGTTACCTTGCCGAAGGACCTTCCGGTGAGGAGATTTGCGCTCCAGAACCAGCTCCGTGTTCACGACTGGCCAAATGTAAATGTCCAAGACCGATTTGATGTGGGTGTCGTGGTGTCCTTTGGCTGCTTGCTTAGAGAGGACCTGATCTGTCAGTTTCCATAGTAAGTATTAATAACTGCTCAGTCATTAATTAGCTTTCTATTGGCTCTGTGATGAAAATTGTATCCACATTAACTGGATGAATACAGGAGCTCAGTGTATTTTGCTATTGGTTCTACTGTTCCAGCTGCTGCAAGTTCATGATTTTGTCTCTTATAGTGAACTTGTGATCTTGTTTTTTTTCCTGTTTTTATTGCCTGTCTACAGTGGAATCCTGAACATCCATCCCAGCCTGCTTCCCAGGTGGCGTGGTCCTGCTCCTGTGTTCCACACAGTCCTCCACGGAGACTCTGTTTCTGGGGTGACCGTCATGCAGATCAGACCAAAGAGGTAAATGCCTTCTGTGGGACGCTGGTGTCCACTTGTAGTACTGAGAAGAACCAGAGTCCTGCTGCTTCTAAAACTCAGGCACATTCTATTGGCACATTCTGAACTGGTCGTGTTTTCTTATGTATATTGATACTACCAGCCAAAAGTTTTTGTACACACTGAGATTTTGTACATTGCCTTGTTGCTCACTTGTTATTTACTAAAAATACACTCAGTATTCTCTACTAGCAAATACATTTGCAGTATGGTCACCATTTGAATACCTTTATTAGCAAGAAAATGTCATATCTTTAATTCATCACAGTAACCACCTCTAGCTGTTATAACACCAGAGAAAATTTGAGGTGTTCATTCTGCAAGGGACATGAAGTGCTGCTCTGTTTCATGGGATGAAACAGACAATTAAGGAGAGCCTAGTATTTGACTAGGATGTCAGACATGTACTGTTACAGACTCTCTCCATGTTATAAAGGAATCTTGTTTTGACTTATATTTTCATTTATAATTGTTCTCTCAACTTTCCAGTGCTTAAAAAGAATAAAAAATGTCCAGTTAATGAAATAAATTGAAAAGTGGTAAAAATCTGTGGCATGCAAAAACTTCTAACTGGTAATGTTTGCTCCGTACTTGCATTGTTTTCCATATTAGGTTTGATGTGGGGCCCATTCTGAACCAGTGTATTTACCCAGTTCCGGAAAACGCTACAGCTGAAGAGCTTGGAGAGACTTTGGCTACCATGGGAGCCAAGCTGGTTCGTAAAAATGACATAAATGAAAAAACACCTTGTCGCTTCTTTACGTGGAGGAGTGTTTAATGCTTTCCGGAACGTTTTCTCCCACAGTTAATTGACACTCTACAGAATTTGCCGGAATGTGTTGCAAACAGAAGAGAGCAGCCGAGTAATGGAGTGACATCAGGTGAAGTACGACCCCCACCCCCCCCCCACCCCCATCCGGTTCACCCAACCTTATCTTAATCATGTGACCTTTTAATCCCCCGCAGCTCCCAAAATTAGCACGTCCATGAGCTGGATCGTGTGGGAGGAGCACACGTGTGACCAGATCGACCGTCTTTTTCGAGCGATCGGCTCACGGGTGAGAACTCGTCTGTGGCAGAAGCGGCCGCATACACAAGTTACGAACGGGCAGTAATCGGATAATGTTTCCCTCTAGATCCCCCTACGAACCCTCTGGATGGGAGAGCCCATCAAGCTTTTGGATTTCGTTGGAAAGTTCCATACATCACTTTCAGGTGAATATAGAAGTTGCTGGTGCATGGTATTATTGACACAATTATCAGAATTATTAAAGTACATCTATGTAATGCAGTTTATTTTATGATATGTCACTGGCCATAGTGGGATGGCCTGCGTTTGGTCGCAATGGCTGATTCAATGAAAAAATTCTGCTAGATACCTGGTGGTATTAAGCTATACATGATTTGGGTCAAGTCTGGTTTCCTGAGGCGCTAACTGGCTAATCCCATGTGACAGGTGCAGAGGCAGAAACTCCAGGAACCGTCCGTTACGACAGGGAGTCGGACTCGCTGCTGGTCAGCTGCAAGGTGAGTCTGACCCAGAAAATTCTTCAAGTAATCATCAAGGTGCTCCTTAAAAATGCTAGTTCCTCTCCCCCTTATTTTATATAGCTCTGATATAGGGAAACATTTCAGGAGTGTTATGCTGAAGCAGCCTAATGTGGGGAACACAGAGGTTTGCACTGTTACCTCACATCTCTGGGACCTGCGTTCAAGTAATTTATTTTTGTGTACTCATTTTATTTACTATAAACTGGTCCATCCATGCATTTTTTGGGAGCCACTTGTCCTGTTCAGGGATGTGGGGGGGGGGGGCTGGAGCCCCCTGACAACACAGGGCAGAACATGCAAACTCCCCACACAGAACCTTGGTGGAGACTTGAGGCAAGGGGGCTAACCACTGCAGCACCGGGCTTCCCAGCTTCGGAGCTTTAAATTAAAAATAGACCAAGAAAAATAACGTTATTTACAAAGAAAATCGGGGAGCAATACGAACTTTTTTTTTTTTTTTTTAAAAAGCCTTCTATTGTTCTTATGTCAACTTTAAGTTAATTACATTACCCCCTTGTGGTGCCCAGAGAGCTGGGCTCAAGGCTGGGCTCGAACCGGCAACCTTCAGCTCACAGGCAGAGAGACTTAGTCCACTGAGCCACAAGCTGTCTCTTGAGATTCATCTGTTTTGTTTCTGTATTTGGTTTTTGATTCGTGTCCAAGCTACCAATCGAATGACCTGAGAAGCTGAACTTAATAATGAATGAATGATATTTGACCTTAGTGGCAATTGATTGGTTGCTGATTGCAAATTCCAGTTTTTGTACTTGTGCATTTTTCGCAGGTAAGCAGACATTCTTTTTGCTGTAGCTCTTCTGTTTTTAGCAAAGTTTGGCTGAAATTGAATATATTTTGATAATTTACAGTTACAGGTTTAGAGGCTGAGCAACCTCCTAAACGTTAATAAAACCAGGAATACTTTGACAAAGCATCGCAAAGGGTGACTGCATGAAAAACGGCCATTTTTAAAGTAGGACTCATAGCAAGCAAACAGCCTGTCAGGAATAACAATCACGCTCTGTGTTACTTCGGAAATTTTGCATCTGTGCGACCGGCGTTGTTGCTTCAACTCACAGAAGTGAGAGAGGTTCCATTCTGTGTGACAGGACGGCCGGGTAGCATTCAGGGCCGTCATGCTGAAGAAAAGACTTTCGGCCTTGGACTTCTACAACGGCTACCTGCACCCGTTCTTCCTGAAGAAGCTTCCTCGGCAGCAGAAGAAGTGCGTCTTTGGGAGCTACAAGACGAAGGAGAGCGACACCCCTCTGGGCAGGGAGGCTGCACACAAAGTCCAGAATGTGTGACAGTACGGAGAACCTTAGAGTGTCGTCTGGTACACCGAAGCGGCAGTGTTCTGTTTGTCTGTTTTAAGACAAGTGTAGATAAACGGCAGATTATACCACCGTGTGTGTGATCATTTAACCGTCCAGTAAAGTCCACCTGTGAGGTACTGGAAACATGATTTATATTTTATTCAGATAATCAACTCTCACACGCATAAAAAATTTGTTTTATTTAAATAATGTTCTGGATGTTCCTGTACATCAAAAGCAGACATTCTGAAGCAGATCTGAGGCACCTGACTCCACCTACAGCAGTCCCAGGGCAACTTTAATCTTTAACAGAATCGTGGGGGGGGGGGTACATTGACTGTACCTATGTGCTGAGGTCCTCTGTCAGCTGGATGGTCTGACCAGGGGCACATACCACTTGGAGGAAAGAAGAGGTTTTCAGAGGAAATTCACCAAGCATTTCACATTTCACCAAGCCTTGGTAATAATAGAGAAACTGGATCGTTACCTCTTCTGTCATTCCCGCAAGTTTTCTGCCATCGGTGTTAAATGGAGGTTTCAGGTAACCTCTGAAGTGTGTCTTCACCATTTCATGGAAGGTAGCCAAGCAGTCCTAAAGAGAGAATGGGCAGCCAGCCTGTCCGGTGTCATACGTTTGGTACCGACCTGGCGCTGAGCATGCTGAGTAAGCTGTTTGAGAGGTGAGCTGGACATAGCATTGCGTACCAGGTCCTGTTTCGTGCAGATGTATGTGAACCATCTCAGCCCTGCCGCCACATGCGTGATCTCCTCGCTGTAGATCACCTCCAGCGCCCGCACAGAGCCGTCATCGCCCTGCACGGCGAAGCGGGACATCGTCTGCGGGTGCACGTCCAGACCCCTGGGTGCGGGGAGAGAGGGGGCATAAGCAAGCGCAATCACCGCGGCCCGGGACAGAGGCGGCCGGGCGACTCGTACCTCGCCTCGTGAATCATGTTTATGACAGCCAATCTGGCCAGTGGGCTGTGAGAGGTATCTTTGGCTGACTGCCACAGCCCTGGAAGGCAAAATAAGGTGACGGTCAGAGCCCAGCCCTCAGCCTACTGGGAGTAACGACGTGCTTCTCAGTCGGAGCCCTCAGGGACTCACTAGATGTGCTGGCTTTGGTTCCAGAACTGCATGATTAATATACATCACATTTTAACTGCAAAACTGATTCAAACTACGATTGCTTTAATAAGTAGATTCCCTGATCTCTCAATGCCCTTTTATTTAAATGACTGCTTTATCACACACTTTAACTATTGTTTGAGATTAATCATTTGACTCATAAGATCGTTCTAGAACACACCCTACAGACGCTGTCGCTTGCTGTTTGTTTAGCACCTAGATGTCGACTTCGTGATAAACCAATGAAGCTTTGATTGAGAATTATTTGAGCCGCGGACTGGGACGAAATTCAGCACATACTGGTGTTCCTAACCCAGTCTGAGAAGCACTGCATTGAGTAATAAGCCGTCCTACCATTGTGAACTGGCAAAGCACCAAAGTAGCTGCCCAGCTCTGTAAGGCGCTGCTCCAGCAGGTTATAGTGCTGTCGGACAGAAGGAAGTCGCCTAAACACTACAGTTCCCATCAACCCCTGCGCTCACAGTGAGACTGACATAAGCACTGACCTTAGCCTCGTCTCCAGCCACCTTGACAAAGTCATTGAAGAACTGAAGGGGCAAAGGTTCCCCGGTGCTTAGTCTGAAGTTTGAGAACCTGGCAATCATGTCCCAGGACAGATCAATGGCCCACTGCTCCATGTTGGCCAAGGAGTGCAAAAGGGCGATCCTGCTGGCCTGTCGAGATGGGGGGGGGGGGGGGGTCATAGATACAGTGGAGATGAGTAAATTACATGTATTTCATAAATCTTTTGAAAGTCATTATGTGTTATATTAAGAAAGCCCATCTTCTGCCATTAAGTGTATTCAGCTGGGTGCTGGACTATAAACCCTGTACTGAATAAGCAGGTGGAAGATGGGTGGGTGGTCTTTACCAGTGTGCCTCCTCTTCCACGCTTCATCTTCTTGGGATCCACTACGGTGAGGTTGTCCTTCCTCCACGGTTGCGCTGGGGGGGTTGCTTCACCCACCTCCGTGATCTTCCCGGAGTTCCACCTCTCCTGCACCTCCTGTGTCAATGTGACCTTCAAGAAAATATATTCAGGAACATTGAGAGCGACGACCGCTTGTTAAACGTTCTTTATGAAGATCGACGGCCACATTTCAAGCATTAAAAATCCTTAAACTGCAGCAAATCACTTTATCAATTAATCTGTGTTTTTCTACCTTCTCTTTTGGGTCTGCCGTGCAGAGAATTGTTCTTGCCCAGAAGCAGAGTGAATTTTCCGACGTTGTGGACATGGGTGCCTCTACTGGCAGTGTTCCTGAACAACACACCAAGCTTTTCAGAATTTCAAGGTCATGACAAGCGTCTTAGATAGAGGTGCATGTATTGCTTAAGTCGTGCGGCTGGTCTGACTGTTTGCCAGGTTCTTACCCGAGGGAAGAGAGCTGTCTTCAGAAGCTGGGCAAAGCGACAGCATATTTTGAGTGTTTATATAAACCTTTTCTTGGACAACTCTGACTTCATACACTTGGCTCTGCAAACAGCATAAAACCAATACTTCAGTTTCAACTGAAACAATCTAAAGAGGTGTTATATTTATCATGCAATTTAACTGATAAACTCCAAATTTCAAAAGCAATCCAGTATAAGGAAGTAATGTCAGGGGAGTTCAAAAGAGACCACAGGCAACCAGTTTAAAATCAGAGATTAAGCACAGACCGGCCTTCCGCGGTCTCCAGTGGCAACCGAGCCAATCAGAAGACGTTTACGCTGAGAGCCCGCCTTCTCTGCACCTACCTGCAGGCCTGTAGAGGAAATCCCCGTTTCCAAACAGAAGTCAAAGTGATGCCAAGGACAAATTAATCCCCGCTTCCCATTCCCCAAATCCTCAATGTCTCCCAGCTCAAGGGGGCCACCTACGAAATGCCGAAACAGACATATTATTCTGTCTGTCAGGATGACATATACAGCAACCCGATCTGGGGCGTTTGGGGTCTGATGTGATCCCCAGACTTAAACCCAACATGCAGCTCAGTCATAAAATTCAGGGAAACCACTGAAATTTTTATTTCCCATCGTAAGCTGCACCATATAAACAAGGGGCATTTTTAATGACTGTTTATTTTCATGCTTGATGAAAGGTCCAATGATAGATGTGTTCGATTTTACAATTTAATTATTGTTAATTCAAAGAAAGATAAGCTGGAAAAAAAACTGTTCGTCTTCGCAGGCTTTAACGTAAAACTTTAACCGGATAACGCTTTTGCGCAGGTCTGACATATATACACGGAACATGCAAGAGATACACAAAAAAGTATTTATGGCAAATTTAACGAACTACAATTAATTCTATGCATTCAAATGGAGTTTACATTTTAATTCAGTACCATCTATTTTTTTCCAACTTGAAATCTGCTATTCGCATTTGAAGACATTAATTACCAGGTTACAAGGGTCAGGATTTCAGAGTTAAGGACTACAACTCCCATAGACGCGGCGTGCAATAGGCGTTAATTAAGATATATATATATATATATATTTTTAAATAAGACATTATAATTTACACTTTACAGCGACAGTGCCCTCAGTTCTAAATCCTCCGATATTGCACGGCATGGAGGTTATGATAAGAGCATTAGGAAGACTGGGAGAACCGGGCACGGGAAATGTCGGTACCTTCATGGGGGCAGGAGGAGTCCATCGCCCAGAAGCCATCATCTTCCGTCCGCACAAGGACAACGTGCTCCCCATCCTCCGCATACAGCCTCGCAGTAAAACACAGTTATTCAGATCATTAGTTAAGCATTAGAAATAATGCCAAGCATAATTCCGCAGTGGGTGCAGCGCTGCCGTGCAGCTGATATCCCGGCTTCCGCCCGAAAATTACAGCTGCCGTTTTAAAATGCCAGAGTTTAAGTCTATGAAATACACTGCCAAGTTATCTCTGTTACACCCGTTTCATTAACGTGCTTAAGGCTCCCGATGCCCTTACTTTGTACACCCAGGCTTGAAGTTGCGTTTCTCCCCTACGCAGCACCAATTCCCATGGCGGACAACGTCTTTAAGGGCGTTTACTAAATCCTCATCGAAACCGTCCATCCTGGAGACCCGGGGATGCAGCTCTGAGCCGCTCCGTGAGCTACCGCGTAGGATGCGCGGAGAGAATGCTGACAGCGCCACCTTCCGTACAATTTGCCGCCGTACGCGGGGAGACCCGGCGTCACCCGATGCGGCCGGATCCAAGATGCAGCTCCTCTACCAGGACACAGCGGTTATTGTGAGTAATGAAAATAAATTCCCAAAAAAATGCACAGAATTTTTTATTTATATAGTATATTGTTCCTTTGCACGATACAATGACAAGGATGCGCACATCCTATGGATCGCTATGCTAATTTTGGTGTGCGAGAAATGTGCAATAAGTCATTCTATTCTATTGCTGCTTCAAGATATCCTTCAGCTTACAGTAACTGCTGTTCATGAAGCAGTTGACACCCTGTCACTCACAGTTCATTTCAGGGAAAAAAATACACAATGCAAATCTGATAGAACAATAGCAATTTATTTTACAGAAAAGGACAGAGATCGTACTTTTCCATTGTGCAAAGAATTAGACAAAGGTATAGATGAAAGGAGAAAACTTGACCTGTTATTGGTTAGTACACCTAGACTATATATACAGATGTTTACTATTATAAATATATACATACACAAAATCGGTTAAAGCCTCAATTTAATAAAGGTTGTTCTAATATTTTTTAAAGAACACAAAAAACAGAATATAACTTAAAGCATGCTTAATGAGTGCATTATTAGGAAGTAGCAGTGTTTGTACAAACAGGGCATTTCCGTATGTGCTGATGTGCATTGATTTACCTGCTAATACAGTCAACAAGTGGCAGTGATACATGATAGCTCTCATTGGAGGTGACAGTGTCACATGACACCTCCACTCATCACCCCCCTCAATCAGCGACAGTCAAGTTGGTGATGCCCGTCTTGCTGTGAGATTTAAGTGATGCTTTCGTGGGTTCTCCCTAAAAAATGCAGACAAATGATAAACCAAGAAGCCAACCAGCTAATTTGTAACTTCCATGACTACCAAGGACAACGAAAACAGTCATTAACTATCGCTTATGTATTAGCATCATATCAGTATCACCGTCTATTATATGTTGCAGATATCAGTGGCAAAGCACCGTTACAAAACACCAAGCAGCAGATGACATCCTACATCTAAAGTTTCATTAAAACCCTGCATCCTACATCCTGGTCGATACTGACAGCCAACGCACAGGTAGTGACAACCTTCTGCAGTGCAGTGACACAGTGCAGTGCAGTACTTAGCAGAAATGGTGTTTGAGCATGAATACGGTCAGCTACATGCCCCTAATGTGCAACACGTCTCCGAGTCAAGATTTAGATCAGAGTTAAACGTGTAGCAGGTTAGGAGGAAAATGTCACACGTCCACTTATTAAAGAGTGAATCTTATGGCACCAAATGCCAAAAAGATATGTTATGTAAACAGAGAAGCAGCAGAGAGCCCAGCTTAAGACACAGCATTGCTTATTCCTGGGAGATATGAAGCTCAGTGGATCCAGCCGTTTCATAAAGAGGGTCAGGCGTGGAGAAGATGCAGGACACGACGAGTGTGGGACCCTACCTGCGTGTTCACACAGACATGGACTGGAGTGCTGACTCGACGTTGACAAACTCCTTCTAAAATGAAATACAGTGTGAACGGCTCACTGGAGCAGTGAGGTGCGGCTCATCTGTTTTCCTTGTTGTACCGAAATTGCAGCGAACCGTAAACCCAAAACCACGGTCCGCACCAAATCGTGAATTATGTGTACCGTTACACCCCTAATATTTAGCATTTATTATTTTGATGTGTGGTGGCCATGTATTTATTAAGGGGGACCATGCCTCTCCCCCCACCCCCTCTAAGATCTGCCCCTGCACATTGACAGATGCTTCCGCTAAAACGGGAATTACCGCTATTTCAGAACAGCTGCTGGTGACGGAGTTGGCGCTGAGGTGGCACTGGGGGCCTGCCCGCGGCCTCGATGCACCGCCCAGAGTCGTCACGTTGAGGTGTGGCGCATTCTCCTTGTTTCGCTCCAGCAGGCTGACGCGCAGAGGTTTGCCACGCCCTGGCGTAAGCACTACGGGGCCACGCTGTCAAGGGAAAGCGTCAGCGTGGTTCAGGAACACCATTCGGTGATTTTATTACTGTCGCTAATCATGAGCTTAGTGCTGGGCTCCAGAAAGACGGCCTTCTGGGATTGGAACCAATGACCTTCAGATTACACGTGTATCATGGTTTCCTGTCCTTGCTGACAGCTGGAGGCGTTCACTAACCTCATGTCTGGCAGCATAGACGGCTCGATGACATGCCGAGTTACCTTCCGGACCTTTCCTGGGGTCTGCGCTCCCGGGAGCCTCCGCTTGGATGGCGTCCGTGGGGCTGTCCCGTATAACATTTCCTCCTCCATCTGCTTGCTCTTTTTCAGTTGCTGTCATGGAGATTAACAGCAGGACCAAAGAAAATGCAGTTAGGCTACCTGGTATGTCTAAACTGGCATGAGTGAGAATGTGCGTTTGTCATGTGACAGACTGGCATCCCATCCAGGGTGTCCCCCGCCTTGTGGCCCGCAACCCCGTACTGGAGGACCACCACGGACATCCTGCCTTTACCCGCTGCAGCTTCTCCTGCTCCTTCTCTGTCCGGTGCACCTCCCACTGCTCCTCCACGTACTGCAGGAACTTCTGTCCATTGACCAGGAACTCCCGGCCCTCCTCTTTCTCCCAGGCGTCAATCTGAGCCTTCAGATTCTTCTCCAGCTTCGCAGACACAGTTATTTCGGTGAGCACGGCGCCCGGAGACAGAGACCAGCAGGCACATGGCCCCCCCCCCTCACCTTGGGTAGGCTCTTATGAAGGTCAGCTCTCTGCTTCTCTTCTTTGAGAAGGTTTCCACCCCTGTTCGTAAATCTGGACGGATCCGTTGCTTTTCTCTGCAGGAACAGATCATTTTTCCTTCTGCCCCTTCGCAATTTTTCATTCATGTTCAACAACTTTCACATTAAAGTTTAGCAGAAGTTACCAATATAACAACTAACACTTAACCAGACTTACTTCAGACAGCTGCCGTGCACTAAGCATGACTTAGGTAGTATAAGGACTGTCGTCCTTATAACTGACACATAAACCCACCTCCAGGTCTAAGTAGAGTCTCCAGCTGTCCTCCCACCTCTGAACCCCTTCGAAAAGCTCCTGGTGTTCCTGGTGATGTTGCTTAAGCCTCTGCACCTCACTTTCATGCAGGTTCAACAATTCTTCCGTGAAATCATCTGTGGAAAGCGAACATCCATCTTACCTTCTGCTATCCACCCGTCCTCCATCCTGCCGACCCGCTACAGGGTTATGGGAGGGACAGGCCTTTTGAAATGCCAAACCTAACCATATCATTTGGGACTGTGGGGGGGAAAACCCTCTCAAACACACAGAGAATTTTCAATCTCTATAACAAACAGAATAGGGACTCAAACCCATGTCTCAGAAGGCACGATGCTGCCCCCACCTGTTCACCTGTATTACTACACCATGCAGACGCTTTAAATGGACCCCTTACCATCATAGTACGGCACAAAGGTGCGTCGCTGCTCGATACTGAAGAAGCATTTCTCCCAGTACTGGGCCACTTCTACCCTCTTGGCTTCGGTTAGGTCCCGGATACTTTGAAGTCTGAGCACTTCCAGACGCGTCACCTCTGCTTGCAGCTTATGGGCCAAAGGAGAAGCACCTCATTACCGAGCCGCTACAGTCCCCTTAGGAGGATGTGCAGTGCGTTTGGGGCAGTACGTCTCCTTACAGCATCCATGTTTCTCTTCCTCGACACGATCATGTGATCCGCCAGCACCTCCCTGTCCTTCTGGCTGACCTGCAGGGTGTCCCACAGCTCCCGCACCTTTGCCCGGTAAGCGTCACACAGAAGCTCGTTCTCCACCTTCTGTTCCTCAAGCTGGAAAAAAAAAGGCAGGAAAAAAAATTCATTAATCAGTCAGCGTGGGCTGCAGGCATCGCGTTCGCCCCGAGCAGAGAGCAGCACCTGAGCGAGGAGCAGCTTGAGAGATGAGATGTTCTCCTCTGACAGGCAGAAGGCCTCCTCATCCTCACAAATCACCTCCCTCTCGAAACTCGTGTCCGGAAGCCTGTCGAGATCCTCCATCCGTGAGATGATGTCTTTCTTAATGCTGACAAATTCTGCGTGCCTTCGTTCCTGGGGGGCGTGACAGAACATTAGAAGGAAAATGTTTTTAAGTATTATAATATAACTAAAGTAACTTCACTATTTGACCTTTTAAACTAACTTAATCTTCATTGCAGATCATTTCCACGCTGATCTCCAACCCGTGCCACAGATCTCCAAAACCGCACAGAGGACATTGGGAGGCTACCTTCTCAGCACTGAGGTTGGCGACGTGATGGCGGTAGGTGTCCAGCTGCCCCAGCGAGGGCACGGCCTCGTGGTCGATGCGGTGGGTATCCATGCGCAGGATGTCACAGAGAACCTGCTCCTGCAGCAGCAGGGCTCTCAGCTCCTGCATCCTCTGCTTCTTCTGCGTCATGGCTGCTTCCACCCGGGTCCGGATGTCCTTCTCCTGCTGCAGCATGGTGTGGCCCTCCTCCTCCTGAGCGCAGATAGAATGCAAGTGCTGGGAAAGTGTGCCGTCACTGGCCCATTTAAGGGAGATTGTTATTTAGGAATTCCTTAGTAGTTGAGGAGTATGAGGACGCACGCTCGTGTGACTGTTTCCAGTTCAGATGCACTCGCATCTCCCGCATTCAGGACTCACTTTAAACAGAGGCAGCTGAAGTTCCATGCACAGTGCATCCAGGTCCCTGCGACACGACTCTATGCTGCTCACCAACCGCCCCCTGAGGTCATCTTCTTCTGCAATCATCATGTCCAGCAAGCCCTAAGGAGAGCACTCATCTGTTCACTACTCCCTGCTCTGTACAGGGTCCCTTAATCCCCCATTTTTACTTACTTTCACATGACTCTTTACCACCGCTGTCCTTTGCAGTCGCTGATCCTCTGGTATCCCGATTTCCTCCCAAATATCTTTAAGGTGGCATAAAGCTTTATTCAGACAAGCCACCGACTCAGCAGCCAGCACCTCACTGGGGAGTCACCAAATACATGAACAAAATTACAGGTTAACTTGCGTTTATACGCCGTTTCACAGTCCGATATTAAAAAGAGACCGCTAGGTAACCATTTAAAAGTATAAGAGGGGGATTTCTCCACGAACTGAAACTTTCTTTCAGTGTCTTAAAAACAGCACAGCGGCCCCAAGGCGATGCCCCCCTTTGGTTTTATGGTTCTCCAGCTGCACGAACCCTAGCGGACAGCTTACAGCACGCCAGATTGACCGGAGCGCAGTACAGAAGCACGTTTTCACGCATAAACATCCTGTCTCGAGCATCACATTGTCAAGAGGCTGAACTGTCCCTAAATGGAAAAGTTAAAAACATACAAATTATCAGCCCCTTCCGCAGTATTGATAAGGCCAGCTGATATCTTGATTTTCTTACACTCCACGAAGGTAAATTATCATAAAACTAAAGAAACTATTTGCTGTCTATATATTAATATTTATCTATCACGGCATTTTACTATTACTATTTATCTATCCCAACACCACGCCGCGACTTACCTTTTTCTCATGGTGACACGCCGTAAAAATATTTTGTAATTATAAGCGTCGATCTGTAATGCCTTGTATGTATCCTTTATTTGAATGATTAATTATTTGTCACGAACACACGGATCATGCTTAATACAGCATAGCCGAAGCCGCGCTCAGTTCTTTGACAGTTCCACCCTGATTCAATTCAAATCATGCTTCCGGAAGTAGCCTCGTTCCTTATTGGCCAGCATCGTCGGCATGTGACCGTAGTCATGACGACGGATATTTTTAATTACCTGTTCATAATTCACGCCCACTTTGTGAATATGGCCACGCCCCCAACGCCGTCATGACACTGTGATTGGCTGGAACGGGAACACCGAGGAGCTCTAACTGAAATAATCCCTGATGTAATCACAGGGGTCCGCGGGAAAGGAGGCTAAATCCCTATTCAGTATGCGGTTTGTAAAGTGATTTGTCTGGTCGATTAGGACGGGATAAGAAACGCGTGTCATTTCCCTAAATAACCAGAGATGGCGGAGAAAAAAACGAATCAGAGTTAGTGGGTCTGGAAAGCAAATGACAACAGAATTTTCATTTTTGAGTGCCCTATGCCTCTAATATAGACCTACTAAAGAAACATAATAAAAACATATCTTTTCCTTTCTTGCTTCGACTGAAAACCTGTAGGTCCAGTCTTAGAGGGCCAGTTTGCAGATTTCCCTGCTCAAACACATCCTCATCGGCTAGGTTTAATTACCAGGTTAGGTAGGTGTGCCTGAGAAGGATAACCTGCAAACTGTTGCAAACTGACCCTCCAGGACCAAAGCTGGGTGGGTGTTAGTTGGGAAAACTCAGTACCCATTCACGCTTCCGTCTTACAAAAGCTTTGCCATACCGTTATGATCCTAATACTGAAATGACTATAAAATAGAGGAAATTCGATAATTAATTTTCACCCAAGAAGCTTGTAAAAATTACAAAGATGACAAATTCGGACTAGATTCGGACTACCTCGTCTGCTGGACATCGTCGGTAATTATCTCAATTACGCTGCATAGTGCAGAACAGAGAGAAAAGCTCGTCGAATGTGATTTATGTTCCTGCAAAATGAGAGTAAACATTCCAAATTTGTTTGTGATAAGACTTTTACTTACATCCAGGAAAGTAACATGTAACAGTTCTGTACTGGAAATTAATATTATACGTTTATAAATGGGGATAAGAAATTTGGCTGTATTTGCTTATGTGGTTATTGTCATTTATGCAAAGGTATTTTAAATACATACATTCATAAATTCACATACAGATTGTAGAATTGGAAAACGCAGACACTGTTAAAGCAGCAGGATAGATTAATTAAAACATTTAGTATTATCTGAATGACAGAATGTCGACTTTATCTTTCAGACGCAATCTTGGCAAAATCATCAGTTTGTTTGTGAGGCCAGTTTAAACAGAAGACAGTCCTTCCACCGAGTTACAAACACAAGAATCACTCTTGGTTTATCCATAGTTGTCCAACATGGCCTCCAGAAGTCTGGCACCATTTATAACGGCTGTTGTCACCACAATGAATTTATACCCTAAAACAGAATAAATGCATGGTATTATTGATACACTTGCCTTCCATCTTTAAGTTTCCTGAGACATAACCGATATGGTTTTTCAAATGTCATATAAAAAATATAAAGTGTTTCTTTTGAAAACCCTTCAGAAAAGATAAGCAATGTGATTCAGAACTCTCCCCCCTTCTACTGCAATTCTGGTAATTACTAGCTGATAATTTAATTACTAGATATTTGATCTCGTTTCTTACACATATTTTCTTATCATTCATTAATTTTCTATACTGCTTGTCCTATTCAGGATGGTGGGGGTCCGGAGCCAATCTTGGAGACAATGGGCGCATGGCAGGGAATGACCCAGGATGGGGCTCCAACCAGTCACAGCTCATGCATGTCATTCAGTGAAATCTAATTATGGAATGGAATGTCCGAAAAGACAGGGAGGTCTAAGGATCCTGCTATGCCTCCAGTCAGCCTGCTGCTCACCTTTCTCTTTCCCCAGAAAGCGCAGTGCTGAGATCTCAGAGTAGCTGCAGCCACCCAGGAACATGACCAGTATGATGCGCCGGGAGTCTGTCGTGCGGCCCGATTCAGATCCGCCACCAGCTAGAGAGTGGGGGAGAAAGAGAGAGAGAGAGAGAGAGAGATTGGGAGGGACAGAGAGACAGATGGCAAGCAGGAGAGATCATGAGAGACAGAGAGAGGGAGAGATTACGAGAGAGGGAGGGAGTGTATGAGGGAGAGATGGAGAGAGGGAGAGACGGAGAAGAAGATATCACAAGAGACAGGAAGAGGAGGGAGGGAGAGTGAGCATCTCTCACTGTTAACATTGAGTATGATTGCCAACATCACTGATATGACCGTCATCACAGACAGACAAAGATAATCACAATTTATTAGTGGGAAAACAATTTATGACATAGGAGTAAAAAACTATTGCTAATGTACGTACTGCTATTGCAAGTGTTTTCTGAGAATACAGATTTTGTTAATGTGAATTTATGCTACAGTCTATTTGGTATGTTTCTACATCTACATTAAGCTTCCTTCAGCAAACGTTTGGCAAAATGAAACCGAGTGTATTTCTAATGTATATTCAGCTGACAGAAGCTGTCCATGCACCTTCCGGTAAATCTGCTCTCTTATGGGTTTCTCATTAAATGCAGCACAGTCGCTCCTTAACATTTGTGAGGGTTGGGGGTGGAAATTCCTGAATTATACTTGGGTCAACAAATGCAACATTAATGGGACGGAAAAGTTTAAAAGTTAATTTTTGTCACAGTGTGTGTGGCTGGTTGCCGAGACAAAGATACATGTGGTGGCCAAAGCCAGGTTGTGTATATCGCATATCGCATATAACCAAAAGTAAAATATAATAACACTAGCATTTATATATGATTTTATGTGATCCAAATCATTTTCAGTATTGTTTATAAATTTATGGCTTATGCATCTAAAAATGTTCCCATTTAATCGTTCTTTGCCAACTCGTCGATAACCAAAACCGCAAATGTCAAATTCACAAATCCGGAGGGGCAACCGTAAGTACGGATCTTTAAAGGGAGATTTACACAGAAGGCCGAACCAGCCTACCTGACCCAACAAACTCATTCCCATTCAGCAGCCGAGTCACTTCTTCCAGGCCGGTCCAGCCCTCACGCTCCAGGACCTTTGGGAAGATCCACATCACAGTCTCAGTCATGTTAGCGTCAGGGCGACATGAGTGAATCAACAGTGCACCACGAGGGTCTACCTGCTCTATCAATTTACAGCTCAGGGGAATGTAGGCCCCACTGAAGATGTATGCCATATCCCGGGGGGTTCGAAGGTCATACTCCTCCATGGGCTTGGGCACCTGTGATCATGTGGGGGGGGGGGGTGTTAATATTGCCATTAACAATGCACATATCTACAGCTGGTCACCAGAAAAGTCCACTCACCAGTACGAGCCTTTTGCTTAGTGCTCGGAAGTTGCTTTTCTTTGCCAGGGAGGAGAAGGCGTCAGTTAACTTTCCTGGAAAACATTGTCGTTGTACTATAAGCACCAAGTGTTCCTAGCTGAAGAAGCCAGCCATGTCTGTGTAGAGCAAGGACCACCATATACGTGCCGCTACAACCGGCCAAATGGATCGCATTCCCCGCACAGCCCCACTCCATTGTAGCTCGACCCCGACGCTCACTCCCTCACCTACGGTCTTATCGTTGACCAGTTTGCCCACTTTGCTCTCCATGACAGTGAGGGTTTCCCCCGCTTGCTGCTCCACCAACAGCCCCAGCTGCCTCAGGTTGGCAAACGTCAGTAGGTGTTCAGTGCCGTAACTCTGAAAGCAGGACCACACAGACGCTATGGACATATCCCTCATGTTTTCCCCATCAGAATAAGACATCCCAGTCCTTAATGGATCACACGGACGCACAGTTAAATTACGGTAAAATGATACTCACGGACATTTCAGGATTCTGAAACTTACTTGGAGATACTGGGCTTTGAGTGATCGGTAGTCCTTGGGCAATAGTCCTGAAAACACACACATGCACGACTCATTCACAAATATCAGACTCCATTTTGATAAGATTATGATGGAAACCCATCGCAGTGACTCACCATTTTCGGTGAGGGACAAGAGACACAGAAGTCTCAAACTGTCAATCATGGAGACCTACAACACAGGGTGGGACAATTAGTCACGAGATGAAAGACAGCAGTGTAATGGAATTATGGACTAACTGAATACACGGAAAACAAACTCACAGTGGCTGTGAGGCCCCCAACCGCACACTGACCTGCCGGTTGATGTGCTCCTCAATGTAGGAGATACATTCCCGTATTTCGAAACCCTCCAGCAATGCTGACATAGGCATGAGTAGAGGAAGGTGGGATTATCCAATCAACATTAATAAATTAAGTTTATTCTATGCTTATGTAATTTGTGCATTTTGTGTACAATCGGAAATCAGACATGCAAGCAAAGGAAGACAAATCTGAAACGAATCCACATGGAGTTCTGTAAACTCACAGTGCTCCGTCTTCAGCAGTTCTTGGAAATCCTGCTTAGTTTTCCTCTTCACCATTGACTCACTTGCCCCAATATCTGGAGGGTGAAAAGTAAACCAACTCGTGTCACAAACCCACTAGAGCCATGGGCGGTTTCCCGTGCCTGCAGGTCGGTAACTGACGCAGACTCAGCAAATGATGCTCCTGTTTCAACCCTTTGAGCTCCTCGGAGACAAAAGTCTTCATCTGCTTTATGTCCATCCCACGCCGCCTCTGCACAAACAAGAATGAACAGCAACGGCACTCAGGTTCCCCAGCGTTCCACAGGAATAGAAACCCTAACAGAGATTCATTCCAACATTATACATAAATATTATACAGTCAAATGTCTGGACATGCCTACTGAAAATCATTGCTTTTTCCAACAAGATAACAATCGTAAGCATACCTTGAGGTTATGTAATAAATGTTATCTTTTGAACAAAGATAGAGATGGAGTGCTGTGACAGATGACCTGCCCCCCACAATCCCCCACCCTAAACCCTACAGAGCTGGTTTGAGATGAGTTGGATCGAAGAGTAAGAGCAAGGTAGTCAACTTGTGTGCAGAATGTGTGGGAACTCCTTCGGGACTGTTGGAGAAGCATTCCAGGTGGCTACGTTTGGAAGCTAGTTAAAAGAATGCCGAGAGTCTGCGATGCGGTCATGGAGGCGAAAGGGAGATATGTTGAAGAATGTAAAACATGAGAAAATTTTGAGACCTTGAACGCTTCTTTTGGTCGTGGCAACTTTTGATACGTGTTGCTTTGTTGCCTTGAGGCCGAATAGCAAAGACATAGAGCTAAAATAAAGACAAAAGCATTAAAAGCAGGTGTGTCCAGACTTTTGACTGGTCCCGTATCTGTACTGGGTTTCAGCCAGTGGCCCTTAGAAATGTTTAGCAGAAATGCACTGACATTTCCACGAGTTCTACGTAAATCATGCTATTAGCTACCAGCACCCTCCTCAAAAAAACGAATAGAAATATACAGAAAGAATCCTTGCCAGTTCAGGGGGTCCTGGCTGAAAGCGCTTCTAGTTCATTTTGGGCGAAGGCCACAAAAGTAACAGCTAATTACTAAAACGATTTAAAAATTCATACAGCAAAAAAAAAAAAAAAAACGTAGCCGATTTCCATCATGGCTGACGGGCTGCCTGCCGCGAGTCGCACTTACGTCGTACGCCGTCTGCAGGTTTCGGGCTTTCTGGCTGAGCAGGCCGAAGACGTTGGAGAAATGCTCGTTCCGGATTTCGCCGAAAACCTGGAACACGACAGCTTAGGGAAAGGGATCCAGCAGACGGAAGCTGATAGAGTCCGGCCGCCGGCCAGGGGGCGCCCACCTTATCCTGGGAGTTCAGCATCACCTTCACGCTCTTTTCAGAAGACGTGACATCGGGGGTAAACTCAACACTTCCTAGAAATAAAGAAAAACGCACATTATCCATTAAAAAGAAATGGGGCATTAATATTATATCAGGGCATCAATTAAAAGAGAAACCTGTCTAAAATTAATAACCAGTATGATTTCTGAAAGTATGAGAATGACTAATATATATGCATAAACATATAAACATATTTTTAAATATATAATTTACAGGAGTCTCCAGAGAAAATGTAAATACTGGCAAAAGCACTGAAAAATATCTTTCTAACATTGATGTATTGCATTGTAATAGCACAGTGTTGTGTATTTCTTTAAAATATTTCTGACTTTTTCATGGTTCTGTAGGGTATCCATCAAAATTGCATCACTGAATCACAAACTTAGAGAGGTACATGTCGGGGGAGGGGGTGTGTTACCTACCGCATTTGATCCTGAAAATATCATCCACCAGCCCTTCATAAACTACTTGAGAGCAGAGGGGAGTCACAAAATCCACATCTACATGACAGAATGGAGGGAGTAAGCAAAGGGTACACAGCTGTGATGCTGATCAGAGGACAGACTCGCACAGAACCTGCGGCACGCATCGGTACCTCGGTCGACGAGGAAGACGGTTCCGATTTCCGACTGGGCGGTTTTCTTCTCGCCCTCTTTCCCCTGCTCCCTCCATGACTCATAAACCATCTACATCAAATCGAGAGACAAGTGCTCCTCAGCAATAGACCCGGGGATGTGGTCTAAACCACATCTCTTTGAACTTTGCAAGCATGACACCAAATAGAGACTGTCACCGAGCAACGCTCTGACAGCTGTGTGCAGGACCAACCTTCGCACAGCGGCCTATCCCGTAAACCTTTGAGAAAGGCCCGTAGACTGAGTGCAGAAGGTGCAGGGCACTGCCTGCTGTCGTCACCCAGCGCTGGTCGCCCTCCTGCCAGCAGAAGAGCAGCTCTGTCAACCTCCATGATGACCACAGCACTCACATACCCCCAGTGCTCCAGAATGGGCTTTCAGGGAATCCTTACTAGGAAGTTGTCTCTGAAGAACTCGGGAAGCTCTAGACTGATGATGTCATCATCCAGCGGTAGCAAATGGAAAGCCCATTCATCCGTACTCACATCTGTGAAAGAGCGAGGAGCGTTGGGAAGCACATACAGAGATTTTCCAGCACTATAATATGTGAACTGTGTGGTCACCTACCACCATAGATTCCCTGCTCCTCTAACACAGCTTCGCATACGTAGAACTACAGAGGAAAGCAGACCATGAATAGTTACTCATTAACAATAAACACTTGACCGATGACACTCAAATTAATACTATGCACTTGTAATATATTTTTAAAAGCTATTGAAAATACAAAAGAGTTTTACCTTTTGGGGGCTAAAAATGATCTTATAACTCCTGAGTTTCCCCGCAGCTTTGTCCGTATTGACAATGTCTGAAAATGGACATATTAGTCTTTAAAAATGACATTACCGAGAGCAACCGAAAGTATGAGATCTGAGTTTGTCTCACCAGCGATCCACTTCACAGTTTGTATCCGGGGCCGAATCAGAAAGCACAATCTTTGAAAAATAAAAAAAATACATGTTTTAAAACTGCTACAGTGTGTTTGATGCTGACTCTCCGAAACAGCTCCATTTAACGCACGGCCGCCATGACAGAGGAACACGCGCAGGAGGTAAGACCTACTGATCGCTCGTGCTGTAAACCGGCTTGTGATCCACCTTGTAAAGTTTGTCCACTTCATGCTCCTGCGATCACATGTGGAGGAGAGGAAATCATGCATCTTACCATGTGTCACGCAGTAGGTCCAGTCTACCTACATTTATACACAATATCAGGTGTCCAGGAGCAGCACGTACTTTGAGCGTCGTGACATTAGCGATCCGATCCAGGGGGCTCATCAGATCCGCCTCAATGAACAGGTCCTTCTTGCCCGGTAGCTTGCAACAGAGCAAAGTCAGTGCTGCCGTTCAGCACGATAAAAGTCGGAGCCCTAGCCCAGCGTTTCCCAGTCCGCTCCTCGGGTCCCACAGCCGGCCCACATTTCTGCTCCCTCTGAGCTCTCTATCAGACAGTCCACATTTTTGCTCCCAGAGCTAGGAAGCAGAAAAAACGTGGACTCTCTGTGGGTCCCTGAGGACCAGACTGGGAAACACTGCCCTAGCCTACTGGTTCGGATAACTACCTGTTCAAGCAGGTAGATGAGCTGGTCCCTGGCGATCCTCTTGAGGAGGGAGAAGTCGGGGAGGTCGGGGGCATCCTTCCTGGAGCTGTGCGCCATGGCGGCGGCCGGACGGCTGACGGGCTCTCAGTCACCAGTAACAGTACGAAGGAGCATCTCGGGGCTGCAACTCTAACATGCGCTCCTGTTCTCAAAACAACGGATCAATGCACAGCACATTAAACACAATATAATGCTTATTATAGGCTGCCATTCCAGCCAGCCATGCTGATCACCTGCCTAATATTATTACACTTACATGCTGAGTAATAATGGCCTGTTCGGGTTATGGGTGTCATTATATAGGCTGCTAATTTCTGGGTTGTCAACTCCGGTCAACTGACTGGTCTGAGATTTTCAGTTCAATAATTTTCAATAACCTTAAAGCTAAGTCTGTACACGCATTGACATGTATGTAACAGTTTCATTACCGTGTAAACAGTCTGTAAGGTTTGCGAACTACCCCAACGCGTTTGGTGCAGCTAATTTTAGGTTTATAATGGAATATTATAGATTTGCCTTAAGATTTCTTGCGTGATCGTGAGAATCTGAAAGCGCAATGCTCACACCAGATGCATGAGAGTCGGCAGCTCTGCGGTTATTTTATACTTTGATTCCAAAAGTCTGAATGACTTATCTCACGATCCGGCTGTACACAGAAGGAAACACGCACCGTACGGCCCAATAATTTAAAACGTATCATTCGCACGTCAACTAGCATATCATTTCCAAACAAAGAAAACAAAATAAATAACATTATAATATAAAATAAAGGCATAAGGAACAAATCCTACCAGGGTTGATTGAAAATCTACGGTCCTTGTTACATTATGAATCACGGAGGCATCTAAATTTCCCAACAGGTTATTATAAAATGCAGAATACGCACTGATCTACATGCACATTGCGCGTGAATCTCTTTATATATGAAATATGAAGGGAATGTTACGCTAGTATCAGGCTGTGCGGCTGCGGAAGCTGCGCCGATACAGTCTGACAGCCTCCCAGCTCACACACCCGGAAAGGCTGCATGTGTGACCTGGTAGGACATGTCATCAAGAAATAATCAGCCACACTTTCGGGACTAACCTGTTCGGAGGATTGTTCCGTGGCTGTGAATTAATCCTCAGACGTGTCTACCTGGCTTGTATATTTCGCGATCGTGTATAGTCTACGCAGTCGTTACTCACTGGTTTGTTAATCATTTAAATCTTTTTCCCATCTACCCTTTTGTTTGCCTGGGGTCTGGACTTCGTCAGCGCAGCTTCACGCTGACTGGAAGGACTAAAAGGCGCCGCGTTTAACCAGGGCTTGACTTCTCGGTGATTTTTGAAGATACGCTGCCAACAGCTGCGGAGCGTTTCTGGCCAGATCACAGGCATAAAACATGAATTCGGAGGCTGCCTTGTTACTGGAGACCGTGAACTTCGCTGCGGAGAAACACAGAAACCAGCGGCGGAAGGACCCGGAGGAAACGCCGTACATCAATCACCCCATAGGTGGGAGGAAATCCCACGAGTTTCGAAGGGCGCTGACATTCAAACGAGGGCAAATAGAAACTGATCCAATACATTTAATATATGGTTTCTTTCTAAAGTAACCTTTGCCATTTTACCCATCTCTTTGTTTTCCTCTAGGGGTTGCCAGAATTTTAAGCCAGGAGGCTGGGATAACAGACATTGAAGTTCTTCAGGTGAATCTGTACATCTCATCATTGAATGAGCTGGATTTTGCTTATTCTCTTAGAAACTTGCTGTCAGGTTTTCGCCTAATTATAATTTTGCAAGCAGAAATATGACAAGTTGATCTTCACCTTGAGCCCTGTTTCCAGAGAACATTCATTTGGGCAAAGTGACATCCATCCCAAAACTGCAGCAATGCCAAGAATCCAATTTCTGTGTTTATGCTCATTCTAAAGGCAGCGTTGCTCCATGACACAGTGGAGGACACCGACACCAGCTTAGCTGAGCTGGAGGCCACGTTTGGGCCGACGGTGGCGAGGATCGTGCAGGAGGTGACGGACGACAAGACGCTGCCCAAGCAGGAGAGGAAGAGGCAGCAGGTGGTTCACGCGCCACATTGCAGCCATCAGGCCAAGCTGGTCAAACTCTCCGACAAGCTGTACAACCTGAGAGACCTCAACCGCTGCACTCCTGTTGGTGGGTGTTGGTACTGCTCTGCTCACTGCTAACACTTTGATATTGGTTTGCGTTTTCAACAGATCAGCGTAACTCAATAGTCAGTCACAGGGGGCAGCTGGAAATGCCTGTAGGATTCTGGGGATCCTGTGAAGTGCTGGAGCCCCCTGACTCTGCCAGGGCATCCATGGCCCTCTGAGGAGCCTGGAGATCTTGTGTATTGCATTTCATGTTGTTATTCTGACAGTGTGTTTCAGATATTGTCCCCCCCCCCCCCCCCCCCCACACTGTCCCACTAGGCTGGACTGCAGAAAGGGTTCAGGAGTACTTCGTATGGGCGGCGGAGGTGGTGCGTGGACTGCGCGGGACCAGCATGGTGCTGGAAGAAAGCCTGGGGTATCTCTTCAAGCAGCGGGGCATCGAGATCTGAGGGGTGGCGCTCGGTCTGATGGCCGACGTCACACGGTTCTCCCGGCGAGAGGCTCCCTGTCTTGGTATTTCCTTGCCGTTCTGCCACCAATGAATACGGCTCCATTTGTACATTCAAAGGCACCTCGATGTTTAATGTACTGTGACAGCTGTCTATGCGGCACTTGGCATGAAGCATTTAAAAGCTGTTGGTGCGTTTCAGTTACGGGTGAAGGATGCTTCAGTGCATTTATTAGATAACTGTTTACTTTGTGAGTGGAAATAGTATTTTTCATCATGATTTGTTAATTTGTCATGGCAGGGAATTTGTATTCACTGGACACCACAGAATAAAATGCAGAACTCACATTTGTCATTTGTAATAACAATAAAACAACAATTAAACATTCAGGTAAAAGCAGATAAAATGTCTGTGTAATTAATGAAATGGTTAATACTCTATGCAATTTATAATCTACTTTCTAACCACATTTCCACAACAGGGTTATATTAAGACAACTGTTAAAATGTAGCTTATATACCTGCTTTGTTTAAATGCTAAATTTAGTTCTAGAAGTAGAAGCTGGGTACAGCTGTCAAATTTTAGAGCAAAAGAATATTTTTCATGGCTGTCCATCCATCATCACCCCCTTGTCCGGGATCCGGGTCATCGGGGGGTAGCAACTTCAGGAGATACCCAGACCTCCCTCTCCCCAGCCACTTCTACCAGCTCTTCGGGGGGGTGCCGAGGCGTTCGCAGGCCAACCGAGAGATATAATCCCTCCAGCGTGTCCTGGGTCTGCCCCGGGGCCTCCTCCCTATAGGACATGCACGGAAAACCTCTCTGGGTAGCCGCCCAGGAGGCATCTGCACCAGGTGTCCAAACCACATCAACTGGCTCCTTTCGACGTGGAGAAGCAGCGGTTCTACTCTGAGACTCTCCCGGGTATCCGAACTTCTCACCCTGTGTCTAAGGGAGAGCCCAGACACCATGTGGAGAAACCTCATTTCGGCCACCCGTATTCACAATGTCATCCTTTCGGTCATTACCCACAGCTCATGAAAATAGGTGAGGGTAGGAAGGAAGATGGACCAACAGATCGAGATTTTTCATGGATACCAAACAACATGAAACAGCCATATCAACATACTTGCTCAGCTCTGAAATTCCACCATTTACAAAGCTGCCTACTGTAAAAGTTTTATGTAGGTTGATGGTATTGTTCTCTGTGGAAGTGCAGAAACCACAGACTCCTAAATCAAGGTTCTGACTCATCATAAAAACAGTCATTATGCCCCAGAAGTGGATTGGATAGATGGACAAAACACAACGCAATCTCTACTAATCCCAGGGAAAATTCCTTTATAAGTTTAATTGTGAATCAAGTTCAATTCCTAAATTTAATTTGACGTTTTCTCAAATAACCTTGAGGTAAAATGTTACAGAGCAATAAAATAATCTTTAAGATTTGCGAACTTTACCATAACAGAACCTCGTTCTATGCAACTATTATTGGCTGCGCAAATATTTTCCATATAAATATAAAAACTACGACAGACTTACTGTTCTTGTTCTTAGTTTGTAACCTTTAACCCACGGCAATGTTACTTTTCCCAAATAGTACACATTTCTTCAAAAACTACAGAAATTTCAAACTTTAATGTGGTTTCCAAAAAAATCATATAAAAATTATGTAACATTGCGTTTACGAAGAATTATCTTAATATTGGACAAAGCCTTCCAAACGAAATGCATTATGTGTATTAAATTACAGAGGTGGACCAGAAAATCGCAGAAGTCCGAAAGAGCCAAGTTTGCACAGCAAAGTCGTCCACCGCCGTCCATCAGTTCGTGAGGGCGATCAGAGCTTCCACCACGTTGCCCATGTGCTCTCGCAGGCTTCGCTCCGCCAGCCCCCGTGGGATCTCCATCTCCCCCATCTGTCGGTTACAAGTCGTAGGTCAGCAGGCTCTGTTCTAACTCCATGTTAAGCGATTCGTCACCTTACACAGTTCTCTTAATAAAAGCAATACGTTTTATGTATTGCACAGTACACATAAAGATTCTGTACTTACTATGAGCTCCACATCTTCCTTCTTGATAGTGACTTTTGCAAGCTCCTTTTCTCTAAAAACGGATTAGTGGGAGAGAAGAAAACGAGTGACGAAAAAAATCTTACTGATATGAGTCAGAAGACAAATGTGTCTTTATTGCTAAAAACGGACAACCTACCGCTCTTGCTTTGCTTTCTGTTCTCTTGATCTCCTGTCACCGATCACCGACATAGCCTACAGACCAAAAGCCGCATGTTAGACTATAACCGGCTTGAGACCGACCGACGATATTTTCCACGTTAAATCACATAAAACCATTTCCACTACAACAAATAACGACTATACGTATGACACAAGTAAACTAGGGTTAAGTTAAAGTATGTTAAGAATTTGAATGAATTTTAGTAAATGGTCCCATGGTAACTCAAAATCAGTATACAAATATGAGGTTCTCAAGAGTCCCTTGGTACCCGAGGCACCGCCTAGGCCGCCGGTTATCCAGCACACGCGTGTGTGCCCAGTCTTACGGTTTCCAAGTCGGAGCTGGATATCTCCTTCTCTTCCGCATAATCGGTGACACGCTCTAGGTCGGCAGCTCCGCTGTCATGTTTACGAGGTTTTTCTGCCGGCTTTCCAGTACAATTCTCGTCGGCTTCTAGGTCCAAATCCACATCTCCTTCTGCCGCCATGTTTACTATCACAATGCCGGAACCAAAAGGAACACTGGAAATGCGGAAAAGCACTTCGGACCGAAGATCGTGTGACACCAAATCACGTGGGCTGGCGTTGAGTTACCGTAATGATCCTTGTAGAAAAGCAATAGGGTAGCGGATCTCCTGAACGGTAAAAATTCAATGTTCTCTGTATTGATGTAAACTTGTACCAGGCCTTCTATTTCTATTGCAAAAATAGGATTTTAAGAATTTTAGCAAAATAATCAATATTAGACGCATTGTTTTTTTTTTTTTTTTTTTACAGATGAAATACCATTATTGTGTAATATGCTAGAATCCTTCTCCCAGGAGCCCTGGGTGTTTCAGGGGCGCTAAACAATATCAGACCGGTGGTTTTAATGTTATGGCTGATCAGTGTATATGAATATTGCTGAGTATTCGGTTCTATTCCAGAGATGATTGTCTATAGTGACCCTATAACTTTCCTCCGCTTTCTGGTCATTTAAACTGGCTTTCCAAATTGCCACCCCTGGTTAACAACTACTCATCAGGGACCCCCCCTCCCCCATCAACTGGTTGGTTGAAACAAAACCTTGGTCTGGATTTGTACTTCCTGGACCTCAGCTTTCCACCTCTGCAAATGTCCACTGTTCCACGTGGTTTACTCTACTCTCATCTGCACATGTCCAGTGTCAGGTGTGTGAATCTCTAATTGCCTTTAGTGTGTGATTATGTGTGTGGATGTGTGCTCTGTGTTGGACTGACATCCCATACAGGGTGTTTCCTGGAATAAAGCTCCATACTCAGTGTGATCATGCTCTGGAAAAAAATGGATGGATGGATTATATATAATATAGTGGCTAGATGCAGTTGCAGAAGAAATCCACTATGTGGCACTGTAATCATAACTCACTGTTACTGTTGTCATAACTTACTGCCCTGTGCATCTCTGGTTTGGATTTCTGTCAGTGGAAAGCTTTGCTGACTGACAGTTTACCAGGCTTTCTTGTCCCCTGATTATTTCATCACAATTTGCCTTTAGTTAATTGTCTTTATTTAATATTCCCCCTGTCTGGAACCTCCAGCCTTGAGTTATGTCAGTGTGGGGGGCGGGCTTCATCCCACTCCAGCCCATCTTCATCATCACACTCGCTCACACCTGGAGTGAGAACAGGCGAGGCATGGCAGGCATTTCCAAAGCATAAATCATGAATCACGTTCTCCACACAGATGTTTTATGGCCATCTTATCTTCTGGAAGGTCCCCCCACTACATTGCTGGCTAAAGGATACTTTTAGTTCCTCTATGATCCCTTTTAGGGTTGAGATGCAATGGACAATGGCAGCATGATTCTTGCTCTGCCATCTAAAGTCACGATCGTCCTTGGCCATCCTCCTTGTCAGCATGCACCCCTTCTGGCCTCCTCCGCAGCTTGTCCCCGTTCCTCCTCTGCCCCCTCATGCTTGTGTCGCCAACTCCTCCGCCAGTCGCATGCCTGGGATCTCCGTCTTTCTGAGAGCGTTCTCCCTCTAGCCTTGTCCACCCCCATCATTCTTCCCACCCGATGGACCCCCTGTCTTTGATCTTTCTTCAGTCTTCCAAGTCAGCTCGAGCCGCTTTCTTCCAGATGTTTCCATGAGCTCCAGAGATCGATGCTTTCAAAGGTGCCCAGCTTGACAGGTTTCAGCTTCTGCAGGCTTGGATGGGTTCCAAGGCCGACAGACACTCTGACGGATCTTCCTGGTCTTCCAGGTGTGTGCTGAGCACCTTCTACTGCGACGTGACAGGGTGTTGAAAACATAGGTGATGTTTTTGAGAGGTCTTCACTTGACTGGGAGATTGGGGAGCGACAATGGAAGAGGCTGCTACTGCGAACGTTTTGTTGGGGTTCAACTTAACTGTATCGCGGTTGACTAAGGACTAGAAGTGGTACTTGGTCTGGTCCGGTCCAGTTCAGTCCAGTTTGCCAACCTGGGCTTCTACTCCTTCACTAATCCAGAAAAACTAAATGTAGAACGATAACTAAGTTAGGTTTCTTAAAGCAGCCATGTATTGGTGACATCAACACCTTATCTGCCTCACATATGGGACAGGAACCAGGGAGGGGGAGCAAATCACATAATACACATAAAACTCAGTGTATGGCGTATGAGGGCTATAACAGCAAACTTTATTTCTGTCCAGCAAAAGCAGGTCACATGACAAGTATTAAAGAGCGACACCATTGTATCTGAGGTGGCATGACAGCGGTAGGACTGCCAGCTGTCAGCACACATCTCAGGATGAGCGGAGGCCCTGCAAAGCTCCTGCTACCTTTTGTAAGACCTTTCGATTGAGATGTTTAAGGATAACAATTAGAGGAAATCTGCTGCTTTCCATCCGCCTCTTGATGCTCTAAGACTCCTTGTTTCCCCCCGTCAGGATCCCATCAGCACCACAGTCTTTGTCCTTCACATTCCTTGCTTGACGGCTTTGCAGTATTACAGCATGAGGCACGGGGAGAGCACCCCCACCCGCACCGGGACATGGCAGAAAACGGCCTTCCATGTTTTTCTCCATATCATGGGGCTTCGCTGCCATTATCGTGCTTTGAAATGTCTGCTTTGAGGGTATCTCGCATTCCTTCAGTGTATGATGACAATCTAATAACCCAGTTCCCCCTGAAAGCAGCTCTCATTACACGCTCTTATACACCTCAGTCGTTATTGTGTTGGTAGACCGGGGGGGGGGGGGGGGGGTGTTCCGCGAATGAGAATTTCTCAGTTGGCTGGGTTAACTTAAGCTAGAAGTCGTGATCATCCAGTTGGAATGCTCCCTACCTAAACTCTTACCGGACTATCATGACTTGGCCACTGCAGGACGTCTGCTTGGTCTACAGGAGCTCGTCCATGAAGTGAGGCTTCAGAATGTTTGAGGAACTCCAGCTCGTCTGGCATGTAGCCAAAAGCGTAGCCGTGAGATGAGAGCTGAGATTTCCGAGTCGCGAGACGTCAAGACGCATGACCTGCAGCCGCATCCTGTAGATGGCAACAAGATTTAATAGACCTGCTCTCCTGAAATGGCATGATGGGGGGGGGGGGGGCTTCCAGGGCGCCAGGGCCGTGCCCTGCCTTCACGGGCCCCCGGAGGCCTGGCTGTGCTCTCCCTGGGCGGTGCCACGTGGCGCTCTGACTTGTCGGGAAAATATGCGGCGTCGGCCTACAGTAAAAACACCTTTTCACCGTCGCTGCGTCAGAGTATGATCCTGCCACTCAGTCCTCGCTGGGGTGGAGAATGGCCTCCTTCGCCTGCGTGCCCCGCCACGCCCGCTCCACGGCTTACCTGCTGGGGGGGGGCATACCTTAAGCTCGCCTGGACTGACAGACCGCCCCGGACGCACACGGCCCCCCGGGCATGTCCGCGCGCTCTTTTGGATTCCTGCCTTGCGTGTGAGTGGCGCCAGGAACCCTGTAATTAGTCTGTGTGTGTTTTTTGTTACCTAGACGTCATGCTTACTGTCACGAGCAGGAATCTGCCACTGGAAGTTTGCATGAGGGCTGTGTGCATGTGTGTGTGTGTGTGTGTGTGTGTGTGTGTGTGTGTGCAGAGCTCCGGTGGCCCTGGAAGTGTGTGAGCGGCCCCCTGTAACAGGAAGGGAGTGGGTGTCATTACATACCACACTGACTGCACACGCACACACACACACACACACACACACACACACACACACACACAGAACCAGGTCTGCCCATGAGACTGGCAGCAACACAATCCGATCTCCGTAATCTCCTGTGATTTCATGACAGCCAAGTTAAAAACAGTAGCGTAAACGTTCACAAACATCGGCTCTTTCTGTGCGCTGTTCTCTGTCCTGTCGATCGTGGATTACAGACTATTTTCCGAGTCTGACTGTTATGCCTTAATATAAGGAAAATAAGGGTGGGGGGGGGGGGGGGGGCTGCGTGTCTGTCTACCACTATACATTGCCTGGTGAGGAACAAAGAACTTATTTTGGATGGAATTTCCCATCCAGCAAATCATTATTTTTGCAGATCAGCAACCCTGAGGCCAAACTCAGCAAAGTTTCACCTCTGTGACGCCTACAAGGTATAAGTGATAAACGGCCCTGAAATCATTTCACTGTAACGATTCTGTGTCATGTCATTTCTCAGAAACCCGAAGCGGCATCAGCGGCAGGACCTTACAAACAGCACAGGGCTCCGGTCAGCTGAGGACTCTCGCCCCTGCGGCTGGTGCCAGGAGACCCTGCTGACTGAGGTTCACAGACAGGCAGCATCCAGCCGTGCCCCCCCCCCCGGACGGTCTGCGAGCGGCATGGATGCCCACAGCCACCGTCTTCCGCATGGTGCCCATCTCTCAACAATGAGGCCATTGACACACGAGCTTCTGTGAAACCAATACGGTCGGAAATTACCCAGAATGAGAAACCTTGGGAGGGTTATTTCAAAATAGGTTCTTTATTCAAAATGATAGAAAAAAAATACACAAATAAATGCATGTAAATATATTTCTTCTTATCCTGTGGCTTTATAAATACAATATATAGCAGTACATAGTAGAACCTTAATGATGATGAGAAGAGGAGCAAGGAATTTAAAAATAATCCCAATGGCTGGCAGGTGACAGTCCGTCTGCTGATTGGTTATCCGAGGGGAATTCCCCGAAGCACATGGCTGCCTGCCTAACAGGGGGAATCTTTGGTACATGGAACTTGTGACGGTCCTGCTCAAAGACTCCTAATAAAGCCCTTCACTTGTCCATTTTCTTCTGCCTGCTGAGCTCTCCTGTGGTTTCTTTTAGAAAAGTGCAGGGGGGCGGGGGGAGGTTGTGTTTTTTTTTCAGCTTCTTGTAGATGGCAGCCTTGGACCATGATTACTGCAGATCTCCTCCAGGGGCCGCAGCAGTCTGTCCTCTCGGGGGCGGTATGGCTGTACATAGCTGGCCTCCTCCAGCAGGATGCGGTTGAGCGTGCGCTCGTAATTTACGTGGCGGCGGGCCATCAACACGTACTGCCGGCCCTCCTCCATGAGGGGGCAGTCACACGTGTTGGGGACCCACAGGAACTCGCGGCGCTCCAACCGGAAGCGGTTGCGGTAAGTGTGGATCACGTGCACGTCATAGCGGGTCTCCTCGCCCAGGTACAGCTTCCCCAGCACCTTGGCTCGAAAAACTGACAAAGACACACACCTTACCCCCCCACCCTGTCAGGTAGTCCCCCCCACCAGAACGCGTCACATGATGCACTCACCAAAGTCCTTCTGGCAATACTGCCTCTGCCGTTCTCCCCGGCCTCGCACCCTCCTGCACCTCCCACAGCGCCCTTTGTGGAGAGTGAACAAGGCCGCAGCACCCAGCATTAGTGTGTGATTAATCTCAAACGGCGGGAACCGACCCCAGCATGTGCTGGAGTCTGAAGACAATCTGGGGAGAACCACACCAGCCAGTAGGTGGCGTGGTGGTCAAGGGGACAGATTACAGCCCAAAGGTAGAAGGTCTCCCGTGATCTCCGCCTTAGTTGTAAGGTGGGGGAGGGTTCTCACCAAACTGGGGACCCTGAGGGAGCAGGTTCCTGTGGCTCTCATCCCTCTCCAGTCGGGGCAGTGGTTGCTGCTGTGGTCGCTGTGCAGGCCAGCCTCCTGTGGGGTGGGGGGGCGGGGTTATACACCCTGTGAGGGAATGGTGCTACCTAGCAACCAGATCACGGAAAATCCACAGCCCCGCATTATGTCAGACAGGATTATAATCATAGAACAATAGGCCAGGGATTTTTACAATAACGATGGCAACCAAATACAGCACGGCTTCCATCTTAATGCTTGCGGAAGTGCGTGGATTGGGGGCTTGGAGGGGTCTAGGACTGAGGCCCTTTTCGGAAAAGCCTCACATACACTATGCTTCCTGGCCACGAATGACGTGCTGCACGAAACCGGCCAATAACCAACAGCCTTACTTTAGTAAACAGGGGAAATCCACTGGAACCTGAGAATTCCATAAACTCTTCCCTCGTTTATCATGACAGCAACCCTACACCATACCGGGAGGATAGATTCCAAAAGCGCGTCTGACCCCAGACAGGTGTGGTGACAGGCGGAGGCCGCGTGGTGGTGGTCGTCGTGACGGTGGTCGTCGTGGAGACCGGCGGGAAGGTGGCGCTGTGGTACGGCTGACGCAGTGGACTCCGCTCTCCGTGGTAGAGCGCGTAGCGGTCGCGGGGGAGCCAGTATTCGTACTCTATCCCAGGATTGGTATCGGTGAACAGCACCTGGCCAGGAGGTGGGAGGAAGACTCAGGCAGGCTGTCAGAAAGCTGTGGTGACGGTCACACCGCTACACGGCGTGAGCCACACCTCACCATGACGTGCAGGTCCTCTCGGGTCGGCCCTGGCGCCTCGAAACTCTCCCAGGTGTCCGTGGAGCGGCGGTACAGCACCTTGGTCCCAGCGATGCTGTACGCCCCAGGGATGCTGATCTTCCAGTCTCCGTTGATGATGAACTGTGAGCGTCCGTTCTGCAGGGCTGCGAGACAGAGGGCCGGGGAAACCGCACATCAGCCGACGAGCCTCTGTGACAGTGACACTGGATTCCTCGCATCGGTGCAGAGCGACGTCACACGGCACGGGGTTCGAAGGTGAGGCAAGATGGAGACGCGGCTCACCGAGATAATTCTTGCTGTTATCGTTGACCCGGATGCGAGTGGCACCGGCTGGAATCATGGCCACCTCATTGTATCCGAACAGACCTGCAGACGGAGACCGAGTAAGATGCCATGTGACTGAGATTTAAGGTTACACTTAACGATCAACGTTTTAGCCAAATAAAACCTGGTACTGCTGGAGAACGAAGGGCTCAGTTTAGTGCCATGCTGCGGTGGTTCTGGATGCCCAGCTAAGCGACCCGATCTTAGCAGTGCCGTCCTGACAGCCCGGTTATCCGTTATCCTGTGTTGTGAGCGTCAGAAGCAGGACCTCCGTTTTCTAATCTAGTCGGAAATGGCAAGTATTTTCCATATAATGGGAACAGGGAATGAGGCAGCTGTGTTCTGCAGTGTGAGATACCAGAGGGGTTTGTGTGTGTGTGTTGGAGGGGGCATGAACTCTGAGGCAGTGTCCTTCAGGACTGGGCGTTGAGGACCTCAGTAAACAAGGCTCCCGGGGGGCCCTGACCTATTCGACAGACTGGAAGCTGTTACTCAATACCACTGTTTACGTTACTGTTATGTTTTGAAGCTGAAGTCCTGCATTCAGTTGGATGTTGCCTGTAATCCTCACAGAGCGCCAGACATTTTATTTGGCCATTCTGCAGCTTTTTATAAATGTTTTTGACAAGAAAATACGAACTCTACACTGACTCTGGGGTCCAGAGGTCTCCGAGGAGTGTGTGTACGTTTGCTTCCGCCCAACAGATGGACTGGACTGGTCTAGTCTACTTAGTACTCCATGCATATTTAGGTATATTTACAATTTTTGCAAGTGCTTTTTCCTTAAATGGATTAAGCATTCATGAAATATGTGCAGACAGTATCATTATGGCTGACATATGAAATTAATACGACCACCCAGTTGTGATTATGAGGTCACGTGTGGGGGGGCCGTTACGCATAGTACGGCCCTCCTCCACTCTTCTGCTGGGTACATGGCTGTGATTAAAGTAGAACACCCCCAGCACAGTCCTCATGCCCGGTGCGGCGCCACCCACCCGCCCCCTGGTGGCCGCTTCGATACACGCTGCGGTGACGAAGGCAGGTGGTGTTCTGGCCCCCACAAACCATGCAGGCGTCCTCCCGCTGTGACGAGCCCAGGATCAGGTCGCAGCCCGGCCTCTGCGGGAAACGTGAAAGATGGGGGAGGGAAAGGCCTGTGCAACACCACCGACCCCCCAAGACAGAATCACATCCTGAGAAATACTCAGGCGTCTGGACTCCATCAGCGACATGTTTCCCCACTGTGGCTCAAACCCCCCCAAATACCCCAACCCCTAATACCGCATCTCCCTGACCTCACAGATCATACCTCCATAAACATCAGACTCTTCAGATCAACACAGGTCATTGTGTAAGGATAACTGAACTAGAAGTAATTTATGACCAGAAACCCGGTACGATGCGAAAGATTTTAAACGATAGTACAAATTAGTCAGATACTCCTGGTCCAAGAGGACAGTTTATTAAAAATCTTCTCCTGCAGAAGCTGTCTTACTGCAGGCTTAATCTCAGATAAAGTGGTTTTAATATTAGAGGGCCAATGATCTGTGTGGATGACAAGGAAAAGATGCAGAGAGACGTTCAGCTTTAGATTAGACCGGTCTTTTAGCGATTCGCCGTGACCTCATGGCAAAAACAGAGACCAGCGGTACTCACGAGGCAGCGGCCGTTGACGCAGACCGCCCCAGGCTCTGTGTCGCACGACGTCCCGTCCAACACGCGGCCGAAGTTATAGTAGAAGTTCTGGCCCAGGGCCAGACAGCTGAGCTCACAGGGATTGGAGGCTTGGAGAGAGGGAACGTCAGAGAACACTGGGACACTTAGAACACACACAACTCAGGGGGAAGAGGAATGAGCTATGGACACACAGAGACCCTGACCCCTCCCTCCCAGGGCCCAGGTGGGCACTGACCTCCATGAAAGGTGGTCCACTTATAGCTGTTCCCTGCCACCAGCGGTCTGTCGTTGAAAGCCGCGCACTGTAGCTCCCGAAACTCCAGAGACCCTGTGGGACACTCCTGTGTACATGGGACGCGTGATTCAGCCGGGGAGAGAACCCAGACATGCACACACACAACCTGCCACAACCCGCTCTGGACACAGCGTAAGCTCTGAGCTATGCTGTTATCACACGATCTGGGGTATTTAACGCTCTCGGTGGTATCTCACGAGCGGGGGGAGTGTGAGGTCTACGTGTGGACGAGATCTTTCATCAGTCTGCCTGCATGAGACAGTTTGACTTGTTTGAGAGAGCAGAGCAAGACCAAAGTCACGACAAGTGGGATCCTCCGCAAAAAGTCCATAAAATGCTTACATGGGAGCCGATTCAACATGTGCCTTCTACAGGAATCTGGAAATGTGGGTCAGCTTTGGAGAACTTCACGTCCTAAAACGTAGCTAAAAATAGGTGCGTGTCTTAAATACACATTGTTATCAGCTCTTAGGAGCACTTAAGATACCTTCTTGATATATTTACTTTGACACGAAACATCTTGGTGAGGACTGTGGCCTTTGAAAGTACCCGAGGTTCCTGAACTTGCTCTGCCAAATGGGTCAGACCACCTGGATCATACTGCCAACCCTGACCTCCGTCTTGGAGGCGTTTACCGCACGGGAGACCCCTTTACCTGAGTGCTGCAGATCTTGTACTGCCTGGTATCACCTGGACACGGTCCAGCAACTAGGTTTCTGGGTCAGAGTGACAGGAAATAAAGTTACACGAGTCTGAGCCTCCGGTCATAAACAAAAATACATCCCACAGCACAGGACGAATCACCCAGGGGCAGCGCGCCATGGTGTGGGGTAATTTCCAGCAGCCGGCATGAAAGCCACTCACGGTGTTTATAAAAGCTTCACGGCGCTCCCAAGATAAGACTGTCCCACAGACTTGGCAGCGGGAGTTGATGAGTTTTTCAAGAGCTCTGAAGATAAATCCGGCGAAGCGTACGTGTCCGGGAAGGCATCTGCCCCCCCCTAACCTGGACCCTCCCCATATATAAAGGCCCCGCCAACTTCCCCCCCTTTGTTTGGTCAGACTATCATTCGTCGCCGGTTCAACCTGATTAAACTAACCTAGTAATCTTTGAGCCCATAATCAGCTGTGGATGTGTAATATAACTTGGACATTGACCACCTGGGGGGGACACAAAGGCAGTGGGGGGGGGGGGGGGGGTTGGCCACGGCCTTTGAAAAATATCCAGGCTGTCAGCTGAAAATAATAATAAACCTTCAAAATGACCATTACTTGATGGGATTAACTAAACAATCACGGACAGTCAACATTCTTGCTGCGACACAGGGGACTGGGAAATGTGGACCCTCTGCAGGCCCATGAGGAAAATGCTGCTGTAAGCAATTCCTGCCTTTTTTCGTGTCGCATCGCCATTAGCCGTTTAGCGGAGCGCTAACCTGGTGATGCAGACCCGGGTCCGCATGGAGGCCCCTCCCCCGCAGGTGCGCGAGCACGTGGACCAGCCTCCCCAGGTGCCCCAGTCATTCTCGTAGGGCAGCTGCCGACGTGTGCGGGCTGGCTGCACCACACCGCCCCCTGGAGGCACCCATGAGCACTACAGTGGGAGGACAGAGTCAGGGTTCAGAGTTTCAAACAAGCTGCGTAGTAATGGGGGGGGGGGGGAATCAGTTAGCATTTTAGAGTGGGGTGGGGGCAGTTTCTGGGATACTATTTCCCCTCATCCTTGCTGCAGTCTGTAGGGGTAGGAGTGCTGTGCCAGCAGCCCATTCTTCGCATTTCACCCCCACAGAGTCAGTTTTCCCTCCCCAGGACAAAAGCATTCGGCGAACGTGTGCCGGACACTAAGCCTGGAAAGAACCGCTTCAGCCAGTGAGCCGCCGGGAGCCCTTCTGGGAAGCGTCCTGTTTACTGCTCCAAACGCGACCAGCAGCTGCGTCTGTGTGCCAGTCTAATTCTGAGGTGAGATAAATATGAAACTCTACACCCATGAGCACAAGCGTGGCCTTTGTGGAGCTCAATCCCAACATCTCCCTCTTCTTCTGCCCCCCCCAAACAATCACCCACAAACCTGGTCACAGCCAAAAAGCTCGAACCACATTCACTCATGCCACTTCCTGTTGATGTTCTGTCACTGTCAGCATCTATGAACTTTATATCGCTATGAATGAACGAATGAACGTTTACATTTACATAGCGCTTCTCAAGACACCCAAAGCACTTTACAGAACCAGCAGATCACATGTGAATCTACGGATGCACATAAAGTATATATACACTACTCCAAAAAAAGTATATATACACTACTCCAAAAACATACTGGACAGCATTTTTTTTTTTAAGTTTCTTCTGGATTTACCGCTGGTGTCAAAGACACAGAGCTGCTCGTGGGTTTGTGTCTGCAAAACCGCCCAACCTCAGTGCCCAAAACCGCCCAACCTCAGCGCCCAAAACCGCCCAACCTCAGCGCCCAAAACCGCCCAACCTCAGCGCCCAAAACCGCCCCCGCCAATCAGCTTCATGAAAAACCACGCAGCCGTACTGGCTTCTTAAAGGCTCTGCAAGCACACGAGCGTGATTACAGCCGGCAGCCTCCCGTACCGCTCTGACCCCTAACCCACCCTCATTACTGCCGCAGAAGCACGAATTAGTGTGAATTACAACTGCAGAAGGTCAATGAGCTGAGGGGGGAGGGACCATAAGTCTGCGTCTCTGCTTTTAAAGGCGGCACGGGGGCTAATTCAAAATGACGGCGAGAGTCACTGATGGACACGGCAGAACCCAAGGGTCAACAAAAGAGCCCCCCCCGGGATGGGGAAGGGGGGGCCGGCAGATGGCGGGAACGCGGCAGTAAATCCCGCATTTTAGCGGCCGCTCTCTGTGGGGGTTCTGGGACCGGGGCTTTTGACGGTGAGGCAGGAATCCGAGCCTGGTGGGGGTCTTAGCGGCTGGGGTCACCTGCAAACTATTTGTGGAGAGTGGAACCCAAAGGAAAAGCCAAGGTAATAAAAAGCATGGCCCTTTAGTTTGGGGTGGGGGTGGGTGGTGGGCTCATCCAATTCCTTTATCTGTTTATGGACTAGGCAGCTATCTTGAAGCTATCACAGCTTGGGGAAGACAGATTGTTTGGGAGGTTGGGGGGGGGGTGTCTGATCCACCCTTTTTTCCCCCCCAAATGCCACAGGATTCATCCTGGCTAAAGCTTTGCTGCTTGAAAGCGCCACAAGCAGAGAGCAGAGATAGTAACACAATAGGAGGGATGAAAGAATCATGCCCTTTGAGGCCAAGTTTCTAGAAGTTTCTGCGCAGCTTCCAGAAGGCGTTGCTCGCCTTTGCCTTCGCTGAAACCCGATTCGACGTATTTGTTGTTGTTACCAGGAACTATTTGCAGACCTTTCTTCTACGTCAATCAGGCTAAGTAAGAACGGTACCTTCTGCCAGAACCACGTGCCTACAAAAGCATGCAACCAACTCACTACATCCCACACTTATAATACATTTCCCGGTGTTGCTTTCAAAGCATATGGGCCCGTGGCTTCCAAAATTTTAGACAATTAAAGTTTGTCTTGGCAGAAAAAAAAAAACCACACGATTCTCCTTTCAGGAACTTGGTATGACAAGAAAGCAACCCCAGACTGGAGCAGATCGGAACAGTGTGACAGGAGGCCTGGATGTTCCGGATGCCTCTAGAACGGCGATCTTACTCGCGGAGACATCAGACAGAGCGGGGGGAGCAGCAGAGCGACGACGGCTACGGCCAGGCGGGGAGGCGGTCTCCTAGGAACAGAAAATAAACAGCGTTACTCAAGCATAGCCTCGCCCCTCTCAGGTTTAATTAGGGGGGCAGAGAACAGGGTGGACATGCGAAGCCCTCTTAGTGTAGGAGCCCCAGCCGAGGGGTCAGAGGGCGGCCCAGCCGTGCAGCGCAAGGCCGCCTCAGTGAACTGAGGGCAGAAACTCCCCTTATCCTGTGTAAATCAGTCGTTTCCGCCCCCTCAAGGAAAGGCTGTTGGTGCTCAGTGGGGCCCCCCCCAAGTACTCAGCCACTTCACTTGGGCTCAAGCTGGTGCATCATAAAGTCTGGATCTCCACCCTGCATTTCTACCACACGACCAGCATTTAA
Organism: Brienomyrus brachyistius; assembly: GCF_023856365.1. NCBI lineage: Eukaryota > Metazoa > Chordata > Actinopteri > Osteoglossiformes > Mormyridae > Brienomyrus > Brienomyrus brachyistius. Next base: position 6,126,322 of record NC_064543.1, on the reverse strand, counting down.
TCTTCCAGAGCCACCAATTTTATATGAACCAGTGTTTGAAATCAGGAACTACATATGAGGAATCAGAAATGATAGAATAAAGGAGTTATTCACGGATATTAGTTTTTGGTTTGATTCCTTATCGCGACACGTTTAACAGCAACCCAAACGTCAGAGTTCTGGGTAATAACAGATTTGGGACAGATGGGTGACGTGTGGCGTGTCTGAGGAACAGCAGCTCCTACAGATGGCGGCTCCCTCGGGCGTGCGGAGCAGGGAAACCCGGGCGAAGCAGGAAGGGGTCGCGGCTTTCCCACGTAAAGACTCATCGCAGGTCTGTCAGTCAGCAGCAGTTCAAGAAGTGAATTTGAAAAATCCTTGGGCTCCTGGAAATCTAAGGTTCCTGGCATTTTGTTTACAGCGTATCAACGTTAAAGCCATAACTATCCATTAACTGATGATTTACTCAATGAGGCGCCGTCCCCCCAGTACACTTAATGACACAGAATAGGGCTGTTTTACTCGCGTGTAAAAAAAGCCTAGGTGGAACCACAGATTTGATATTTTCCAGGAGCTACTGACTGACCCGCGGCCCAGGCAGAACCACGGCTAAACAGATGACATTGGCACAGGCCCAGGCCAAGATGAGCAGGCCCCTCCCCCCGGCAGATGTAGCGTGCAGGGTGACGGAGATGATGCCGGATGGGATCTGTGATCGATGCCAGGCACTGGTTGGCATCCATAACTCACAGGCATCTATGCAGCGGACCATCCTTTAAGCATTATTTTTGTAAAATTGCTCTAAGCAATAAAACCTCTAATGACTGTTCCAGTTCAAGGGCTTCGGATAAAGTTAACTTTAAACAACAACAAAGCAGGAATAAAAGGGTCGCAAAAAATAGTTTACTAAAACGCTTTGCCAGTATTAAACCCGGTATGTTTAATAAGAGCGGTCAAAGGCTGAACAGATGACCAGCTTAGGCAGAAATAGAACATACTGCACCCAAACACAGCCGCTGCTACACTTCAGTGAGTAAAGTAACTATAATTAATGGAGCTCTCTCCACTGCCAAGGGCCCCGCTCCCGTTCAGAGGGCCCGTTATCCTGATCCGGTCCCAGGGGGCCCAGAGTGCTAGACACGGTACATCCTGGACAGAAGGCCACTCCAAGGCACTGGCTTACCCGACTGAGATGCCTTTGAACTGTGACAGGAAACTCGGGCCAACAGCGCCCCCCCTCCCCGCGTGTGTCTACATATTCAAATTAAATTAATTACACCTTCACTTTAAACAGTAATTTCTTGAGAGAAAAAAAGACATCAGTATGGCTGAAAAAAGTGGCCCAATTAAATGCAGGGGATTTATACGTTGTTTTGTTTTTTTGACAAAGATGGCCATTGTCGAATCTCTTTAAATAACCCATGGAACTTTGGGGCTGTTCTTTAAGTATTACAGCGAATTAATTATGGGCATCAAAACCAGGCTACAAGTTATCCCACGTACCGGACTCAAGGCCGGCCGAAACATGTGACGTGTTTGGACTTTCCCTACCTGGCAGGTTTTGTGTATTTTGTCAGAGAGATTCCGCGGGGAGCGAAATGGCTTCGGTCTGAAGTTGCGTACAATGCAGGTGGGAATCTGACCTCTGAGCGGCGAAGGAGCCTGCAGTGAAAATGCAGCTGTGTTGCTTCGCTGATGGGACCGTGGGGAAATGGGGGAAAATCTGTTTAGCGCACCTGCTATTTAAGGTCCCATCAGAGTAAAAGCTATTGATCCACGTTACACACGAGCGCGTCAGAAATCAGGAACCACGTGATCCAGGAAAGCAGCTTTACCTGCTAGCAATTCAGAAAATATCAGCTTCTGAAAGACCTGTTCATTAATAAATTCCAGCCCTTATTAAAAAGCTCACAGTCAAGGTCACAAGTTTTTGAACAGAATTTAAGTTAGAATATTCCCAAAATTTCAGCAGAGATCATGAGTTATAACCACAATTTAGACAGTTTTTTTCTTCAGATTATATTTATACAGAAATTTGTTTGCAAGAAGCATTCAGCATGGCCAATGCAAATGACATTAAAGCTATTTTTGATCATTTTAGAGCCGATAATCAGTGAAGACAGCCTAGTTCTCCCTTGTAACTCAAGCAAAGACTAACTATTGTGGTTTATACTCCACCTATCTGACTCTTCCTTCTCCTGGGTTTATACATCATGCAGGACAATTGATGGAGTATTCTTCCCTATCCGGTTTTCATTATCATCATACGACTCAATCAATGCGATCATGTCCAACAGCCAAGTAAAAGGGGCGAGTTAATGATTAACGCACAGGGACACGCCATTAAATAATTAATCGCTTGATAATCGGCAGTGTAGAGTAACAGCAGCATTTCTGGGTAAGAGTTCAAGGTTTCACCTGCTTTTCAGACATAAGGTTGTTCCCAGGTCGAGTACGACACAGGGCTGCTACTGGGAAAGACCTCAAACATTACTGGTCAAAGCACCCGACCTTTATACACTTTTAATTAAAGACTTGATTAGCCACCCGTCCCTGTATTAACCCAAGGGAAGAAAAAGTATTGAGTTGCATTCAAAGACTTATCATGATTTAATTTCCTCACACTTGGTTTAAATAAAGCGTTAATTATCTGGACCAGCTTTCCTTTATTAAATCATACAGAAGGTCAAGGGGAACCAATTCGTTCTGAGACCCGTATTAATTTTCAGTGTCCAAAAATATAATTTTGTACCTGTCCAATGACAAGAGCGTATCGTGTAGTCTTACAGGTTATAATGAGAATCTTCACGTTGAGTTTAATAAACCCCACAAGGACTCACTATACAGGGAGCAAACAAGACTTCACTTTAGTTCTTATCTCACACCATATTGGAAAACCGGAGTCAATCACTAAAACCGAATTTAGATTAGAAAGCGAGGTGGGAGACGCAAGATGCTGACAATGCGCCTGCGCAGGTTATTTCCGATAATTTCGGAAAGGCGCACACAATAAGTTATATCAACTAGAATCATGAGCTCCAGCTGCAATGATAAAACTCCATTATCCCAATTTCCTTACCATATTCAGAAATTCACAAAATTATATCTTAAAAGGGACCAATCAAATTGCATTCACACCTTAATACCGAACGTCAATTAAGTGACTGCAAAATCCATACCTTAGTTCTCAGACCTCCATATTAAATCCATCAGACTGAATGGATAAATTCTCCAAACCATTAACTAAACTAAAGCGAGCCGTCGCGCTGATCAATCACTGCATGCCAGTTCAACAGCCCGACTGTAATTTCTACAGGCAAACCCACATAACTATAGTTCGTGTTGTCCGAAGCATGCAGGTTAAAATCCGCTTAAAACGAAGTATCGGCAGCGAGCTGTCAACACCCCTTACCTGGTAAAGTTGAGCGGCATAGTCGCCACTTGCCCAAAGTGGTAAGAAAAGTGTCCGATTGAACTTCTCACAGTGTTTTCTTGGGAAACTGATTTCTCGGTGATATTTGGCTTCCACACAGACTGTATGAATCGTAAATAGGGGTAAAAGATAATCCAAGCGCGTTCATGAGTTTGAAAAATTCATGGTAAGCCATTGCAACCACCACGGCAGATCTAATCTCTCGTTTGTTTGGCATTAGCTACCAGAAACCGACGCATCAGCCGCGGTCCATCGCTTTAAACATGCATCACAAAACAATTTAGGCTCGATCCGAGTACGAGGAAGCGGACGCCTGCGCGGACACTCTTTAATCGTTTGCTCATCAATTGCAGTCGGTTGTTTCCTTCATTTTTCCCCCCATTTCGTGGCATCACCTAAGAAAACGAGCCCAGACAGATACCCCCCCAGTCTTCCCGAGGCAGGTGCGATGTCGTGCAGCTCCGCTGATCTCCCTCCGGATTCTTCTCCTGCTTGGTTTTCAGGCTTCTGCTGCCATGAGGACGTGGTACGTTTGTGTAGCCGGTGCGCTTCCTCACAATATCCGTATCTCACTCTTTAGGTGGGATAGTCTTCATTGGTTATTCGACTGCCGTAGTTATTCTTAGTTCAGCAGGAATTCCAAGTTAAGTACCTATTTTTTTCTCCCTGCCCTGTATTCTTCAGTTGCGCACTCCGGATTACTGATATCAACCTGGGTGTGGAAGAAAAATATTGCATAACCGAACTTTTGAACTACTTTAAAAATAATAATCCACAGATAATTGCATTCGGATGCTAAGAAACCTGTTTATATATCTGAAACGACATTAAGTCTTACAAACGGACCGGTGCCTTCATTCACTCGCAGCACAGACTGTCCGCTGTTCTCTTGCAGCGCTAACTTGCTTAACACGGGCCTGTCATCGCAGGTATGGGACCGATTACACCTCATTACTCAGTACATGTACTTCTCCTTTTTATATATGTATGAGTACTTATGCCTCCTAATTCGCCAAAAATTAAGCAAATATGTAGGTTGAGGCTTTTTATTGATTTAAACCAAACCAGACCTGTTTAATCCTTGAATAGCTGGGTTTTATTTTAAACCTCGCACATCCCTTTATGGTTCAGTGAATTCCTTGCTGTGTGCGTGTCTTCCCAGCCCTGTCAGCTCCTCACACACCTGAGGGTCTCCTCAATACTCCGCACTCCCCAACAGGACCGCAAACCGCCTCCTTTTCGCCCTGATTCTGACCAACCCAAGCGTAATGCGTCCAGAACCCTTTTAGGTTTAGTAAATCCCAGCCATAAACGAATTAGCCGGCGGTTGGATAGCATCAAATGTAGTTAATCATTAAAGAAGTGGTTTAGAATCCGTCAAAGTAGGTTTGATCATCTGCTTTAACGCCATGCATCCACCAACACCAGGTTCTCGTTGGGCTTTATGACAGCCTGTGTTTAAAACAAATGCAATAGAAACAGCAAATTCGAAAACTAACCGTGTTGTTTAAATTTAGTAAATAATAATATTGATTCGTGTAAACATTAATGCTGAAATATAGTTCACACAGGCGTACATCGGGTTTTATGTTTCACTGGCTTACATGGACATTGGCGTAAAACCGCTTTTATAATCCTTATGCTTAATTAAGATTACCGGTTATTTGTATGCCTGGGTCATGTTGCTGTACAAACTGAGTAGTGTTTTGTCTAGTCCGCATCTTTTTCCGTGATAACACGTTGGTAGGAAGAACAGTAAAGGATGTTTATGGTCCAGTTGCAAGTTTGTAATGGGAGTCCAGCTTGGCTCACTCGTAACTTTCTTGATTGTGTTGCGAGAGCGCATTTACTGCGTTTTCCGCAATTCTACAAATACTTAGTCAGATAAAGTCAGATAAAATGTTTTATAAGTGTGATAAACGTGACAGGGAAAACAGGAGAATGCAGCCGGTGGTGAAGGAGGCGTTTCTCCGTGCGGAGCTGACGGCACCTCGGGGAAGCTCCGGCTTTATCATCGGATCTGCAAGTCAGGACATCTTGCCCTGTCGTTCATTCCTTGTCTGCTCTGCATCGCTTCACAGAGCAGTCTACGGCTCCATATCACATTTTTAAAAGACCCTTAAGGCATCTTCTGGTGTAGCAGTGTACTTTTCACCGTGCCCTTGAAAAGCTCACTTGGATGACACCCTGGGAGTTAACAAGCGGAGGAAAACATCCGCGATAATACCGGCCGTTATCGTTTTATGTTTCTTCTCTCCTTTTCTTCTTCCAATTAAGGATCGAAAGAGAAAAGCAGGCGCTCGGCATAAGAGCACGAACGAGGCGCCACTCCCTTGGCCCGTAGAGGAGGCAGACCACCATGCGGGGGGAGAGGGCCATGCGAGGGCTTCCACGCATACCTTACATAAGCCGCCCAGGTGCTGTTCATCCTGCAGACCGCCTGAAATAGTCACTAGGGAAAAAAAAAACGAGGACGAGTCGAATGATTTCCGTTTTAGATTTCCCCCCAAACGGTGTGAATTTTCACAAAAAAGATTAACTAACACGTTACTTTAACTACCATCACACAAGGAGGACTATAGCATGGTGTATATTACGCGTTTGTGCATCAGCTTTCTGGAGTAAGCATTTTTATGGGGGTTGTGCGCAAGATGGGATATTAAAAAAGCATTGTCCAAACCTCAAAGTTAGTCTGGTTTTGAGACTATTTAATTAGTTTGGGAACAGGGAACGGTTTCATTTAGTATAGGCGTATTGTAAATCTTTTGATATTATAGGATGAATGTACTGTACTGGGCTCATATTTATTCAGAGTAATGAAAATCAGAATATTCCAACCAAGCTTTGAAAAGTATAATTAAGGCGACCCATTGAAACACACTGGTTTCATTTCACCTGCTGCTGGATGTCCAAAGTGAAACAGCCAAAGACACAGAATGAAAGAAAACGACTCGATAAATAAAATGGCAAGAATGGTGAGGGGAGAGGGACTACTCGGCCGATGCTGGGGGGGTTCAACATGCAGACCAAGCAGACCGTCCTCGATGGTGTTAGTCAGTGTGTCCCGCCTGCACGTGTCCCCGCTTTCAGGGTCACCACAACAATGCGGGACGTGCAGATGCAGGGACAGGAATGTCACCTCTCACCCCTGACTGGCCCTTGTTAAAAGCAAAAAAAAAAAAAAAAAAAAAAAAGCATGTGGTAAAATGTAAAATGGCTGGGATTAGGGGGGTTAGACTAATGAAGCAAACTGGTGTATGGTTTGCACCCCCACCAGTGTCTGACTGTGAGTAGTGTATGATCACGAAGTGGCTCTGGTGACCATATCCTGTTTTGCCTCTGTGCCACAGTAAGGGGGGTGGGGTGAGGGGGAAGTTGGCTTCAAAGAGCGATACTGGCGGGTCTTTGAAGGCTGAGACCCTGGACACATGCCAGGGAGACCGGGAATGCCTGACACGCTGCTCCGGAACGATGTCGAGAAATGCGTGTGCTTATCAGGCAGCGACGGGAGGCAAATACGAGATGTCTGCGGAGGGTCGCATGGGATTGTGGGAGCCCACAAAGGCGCGGGCTCGTAGGATACAACAGCAGAAGTGGCATGACAGCCACCGCGGTGAGGAAGATGAGCTTGTGATTCCTCACCAAACAGGGTCAGCTCCAGGTATGCATGCTGATAGACGCCCCCTGGTGGTGCTATGCATGTGACGCTAAATGCTCCCCCAACAAAGAAAAATGTCGTCAGTGTGTCACAGACGCAAAGAACATCTGAACCGGAGCCAGTGTCCTGGATTAGAGTGGGTTTTGGTACCATCTGATCTTTGTTTGTCAACAAAGAGCCTGATCTCAGAGACAGGTGAGCGAACAGCTGTCATGCCTTGAGATCAATAGTGAGAGTTAGGTATTCTGAGATGCTTTTGGGGGGTGTCACAGGCCAGGACACACCAACCACTGAGGGTCACCATGGCAGCAAGGAGCAAAGAAAACCCCATAAATGAGGCACAAGCTAACAGCAGACAACAAGCACTAGAACCTGTAGATGTTCTATCTCCAATATCGGGATCCTTAAATGAGAACCTGTAGATGTTCTATCTCCAATATCGGGATCCTTAAATGAGAACCTGTAGATGTTCTGTCTCCAATATCGGGATCCTTAAATGAGAACCTGTAGATGTTCTGTCTCCAATATCGGGATCCTTAAATGAGAACCTGTAGATGTTCTGTCTCCAATATCGGGATCCTTAAATGAGAACCTGTAGATGTTCTGTCTCCAATATCGGGATCCTTAAATGAGAACCTGTAGATGTTCTGTCTCCAATATCGGGATCCTTAAATGAGATCCTGTAGATGTTCTATCTCCAATATCGGGATCCTTAAATGAGAACCTGTAGATGTTCTATCTCCAATATCGGGAACCTTAAATGAGATCCTGTAGATGTTCTATCTCCAATATCGGGAACCTTAAATGAGATCCTGTAGATGTTCTATCTCCAATATCGGGAACCTTAAATGAGATCCTGTAGATGTTCTATCTCCAATATCGGGATCCTAAAATCAGCATTGTTTTGTTAGAACTCATGTTTCTGTTGCTTTCCCTTAATAAGTAACAATACAGGCACAATTTGTTTTAAAAACAAAAACCTCTTTTAAACAGTTTCTGTATCCATGACAGATGGGATTAAGCCAGATACATACCTCACCTACCCCCCCCACCCCCCGCCTCCCCTTAATTAAGTTGTAAAAGAGAGTAACCACATTTAACTACCAAAAACTTTAGTTTACTGACCTCCTTTTCTAGCGAGGTTAAACTCATTGGCTTGATGCCCTTTTCTCTTGGGGTCCATTAAGAATTAATCTGTCTGTGTCCACCCACCTAATCTATTGAATTGTCTCCAAGCCTCTGCCATCCTGGAAGGTGTCCTACTGGCTTCTGGGGGTCCTGGTGCCTGTACCTGTGTGCGGGAGGCTCGTGGGGAGGGGGGGTTCGTGAGCAGTTGTGGGACATTCAGACCGTGCTCTTAGCTGTAGAGTGCAGGCCTTTTGGTAAAAGACAAACACAGCAATAATTTACTAAGAGCAGATGGGAGGAGATGTTAAGAAATGGTAAGAGCACTGAAGCCTCTGGGAGGATCTCTGTGGGGGGGCCACTTTAAAGATGAGGATTTATGTCTAATGGAGGGGGGTGGCACAGATGCAAAAGTCCTCCTCCACCCAGTGGCTGAAATGTAAACAAGCTGTAAATAAGCCAGGGGCTGTACACAGAGGGGGCAGCTGCGCCACACGAGAGAGCAGCAGTTAATATGGAAGATGGTGTGTTGGACAGGATCATGCAGTCACCCCCCACCCTCTGCAAGACTAACCTCAGGCGCTTCTGCTCCGTGCGTGACCTACAGAGGGTTTTATCTAAATGTTTCTTTTACCCCCCCTCCATACGGATGTCCGCTCTGCCCCCCCCCCCCCCGCCATTTGAGTGAAGATGTACGGATTTTGTGACTGATGAGGTGGACCAAAGGGCCCCGCGGGTGAAGTAGCACAAGTATTTTGCCGCTGCGTTTAGGTTAGTGTAGCAGGAAGCTGTGATGTGAGGCCCCCCCAGCTGCAGGGGGCACTGAAACCTCAACATCCCCTCATTTGAGTTTTACTCACACAAAAATGTTCTGAGGGCAGAACAAAAAAAAGAGATCGGTTCAGAGAGATAACCAATCAGATTGTAGAGAAGGTGCATCCAAACAACTGGAGGAGATGGGACCACCCAATCAGATATCTTGGTCCTACCTGCACTAGGTTAGTTTCCTGAACCAATCATTTTTTGTTTTGCCCTCAGAACATTTTTGTGTAAGTAAAACTCCCACAAGCTGAATGTCCTGGTGTTAAACAGGCGCCACTTGGGTTGCGATCGCCTTATTTGATGCAACAGATGCACTTGCGATGCTGTGATGATTACACCTTGTGGAAACCCCTCAGCCCTATTTTTAATGCTGGAAGAGAGGCGATGCCTTATTCCAGCTGCACAACACCTGGTGTCAGCAAAAGAATGGAAAGAATGTCATGGAGACGTGGGAGGAATCTCCACAGCACTGCATATCACACAAGCGAATATGGTGCCAGTTCAAGTTCTGGGGGCTGACAAGACCCAGTAACTGGCTGCCTCTCCAGTCCGGGAAAGGTGTGCAGATCCTGCAAAGGGCAGAAATTAGAATCTATTTTGATTGGATCAGAAGCGATGATGCTCCAGTGTAAGGGGGGCAGCATGCCTGGGTGCTTGTGGCATGGAAGCTTGTGTGGTTGCCTCGGCAACACTGGGTTTTGGGTTTTTCCAGGAAGTTCTGCCAGAGTGCCACATATTGGGGACTAAACTGGGAGACGGGAGGCCACAATCAAACAGCATTAAGACGTAATTGGACAGTACTTTCTTACCTTTTCCGAAGACTGAGGTTTTATGTAAGCTTCCATATTCATTCTACAAAACATCCCCCAGGAATGTCTCTCATCTCGCCATACAAAGAACCATTATTTTAACTGTTTTTTTTTTTTTTTGTACCAATCACTCTGCATTGTGTAGTTTCATTTTAATTTTAATAAAACCAGACATTCATGTGTTTTGCTTGAAAATAACGATCACATTCCATACGTCAATTCCAACGGACGGCCTTTGGCACACACTGCCTCAGATGAATGTGTTCCTGGAAATGAATAATCTGCAGCTTCGTGTCCGAGTCAACGACAAAAATAATATAAGCATTACCCTTGATCCCTTATCGTAAAAGTGGTAGGGGGATGAACGCACTGACCCGGCCAATAAAGGGAATGTAAATCAGGCGATGGACAAACGAAAAAGCGCGGGTGTTCAAACCAAGGGGGCCGACTAACTGGACTAAAAGACCGAAAGGTAAAATTAGCCACATGTTACCGCTGTGTGGGGTGGTGTCATCACCCCCGTCTCAGGGCTCGTCCTGGCGCAGATCAGCTGGTCTGGGGTCTCACACCTTATGTTCTGCCATCCGGCTCATTGTTATAGCATGAGCCAAACGGAATAACAGGCTTGTCGTCGTCAGACAAATATCCGCAGAGAAAGGAGCGAACGAGCGGCATGGAATCCCTGTTATTCGAATGTGGTCGAGATCCGTTGGCTGTTCCGTGCATCCAGGCACGTCCGCCATGATGGGGCTGCCGACTCTTCCCTCCGAAACACTGCAGCCACATTTCAGGCTTCCGGACAGATGTTCCTGTCATTCATTCCATAGCCATATTCCCCATCTATAGAGCATAAACCGAGGTTACAAAGACCTCCAGCCTCCATACCCCAACAGCTCCTAAAAGCCATGAATCCATGCGCTGTGCCGAGGTGCTCACCCAAAAATATGTTTTAAAGGTGACCAGGGAAGCCATTAGCAATCATGGCCATAGAAGCACTAAATACCATGGAACGAGTGATGTGGTAAAACAGAAACCGCACAAGGAAATTATGTGTTTTTGGAAAAACATGTATTTTCATGTAGACCCACTGTCGACAGAAACATACCAAGAGCTCATTAAAAAAAAAAAAGCTTAACAAGGAACACATCTAAGATTTAGTGAGGGGACTCGTACAGAACGGCATCCACAGCCTATTAAGTACAAAGAAATCAGAACAGAACAGGCGGAGGAAGTCGGTCCGGATCAAACTGCTGCTCTTTACCGTTAAATTAAAGAGTGCGCGCGCACAGGCAGAACGGGGCCCTTTAAACGTGCCACTAACAATTCCTTTGGATCAACTTCCACAAACATTACAAAGAGGAATTGCAATAGAACTCCATCTTCTAGCAGTCTGGGGGTAATAACAGAAGTAAACCCTCTGCCTCGGCTTCCTCCCGGCTCCGCCACTTCGGTTCAGGTAGAACAGCGCTAACCGCCCGCAGATTCATCGTCACCTGACGCACGTTGGAGTTTCCATCGCAGAAACGGTTTGCGGTCATTCCTGATGGCCATACAAATCTGAGAATATTAATCATATAGAAAGAAACCTCTGCGGATAACAATAAACTGGGGATTTTGGTGTCTTTATTGTCAAACTTCACTTACAAATGTTCTTCTGTTAATGGAGGTAGTTAGAGAAAGTGCAATAAGACCTAGTGGCTTCAAATATGTAAATCATAGTGAAATAGTTTTGGTGACAATTATAATCCCATCCATAAATTTAAAAGTGCATCCTTCAGCACTTATTAATAAAGGCTGACGTCGCCTCTGGCAGAGTTATACTGTGAAAATGAAAAGCTGACTTTTCAAATTATGCGACGGGATATCGTGCGTCTCTCCTCTTCGAGCGGCGTATTAGGGGTAAGAGGCCCCTCTGCTGTCCAAAACGGGAACTACAACGACAGCTAAATCAGAGATGGGAAAAAGACACATTTAAAGTTCTGCGTATATATTTTTATTGTTTATATTAAATCAAAGTTAAGCACTATAACATATCACAATCCAAATGCTTTGTGTATTAAAACTTTAATATCTGAAAAAGAAAGACTTAAATGACATTACAAAAAAAAGTAACACTAGTGGACAAGAGACATTATTTAAATAATAGAACTGTACATTGTTTTAAAAGAAAACTAGAAACATAACACAGTACAAAACAAGGGACAGGAAATTCCTTCTAGAACCAAAGGGATGACGGTAAGAGTACTACCAGCAATAATGAAAGGCCGTCATAGCAATTGTAAGGACCCAGAGATAGCAGACCAAGACAAGGAAGTGGAAGGTCACAGAGTGGGTACTGGGGCTTAAAGTTCAGCAGAGTAAGGCGAGAGAAAGGGGGGGCGATAGAGCAGGATCTCTGCCTGAGTTTGGGGGGGGGGGGGGGGGGGGGCAAATATAGGGTGGGAGAGAATTATTATTGTAAAGGTTTAACAACATCAAATCAGAATTGGGTGGCATTTAGGGGAACATTCCACAACAGGAAACCAGACCTTAAAAACAACAAGTTTGGGAAGCGAAGAGAGAAAAACTGGGACTCAAGCTGACTGACCACCTAAACCATCGTCAGTAAAAGACAATGAAACAACAAGAAAATAACAATAAACCTCCCCCCAGGAAGGCAGCAAGCCGTCTGTCAGCGTCTGCCATAACATCCACAGCTTAGACCGCAGCACTGGTGGACAATCTCACTTAACACCCCACCCACCTGTGAGAGCAGACAGAGTCGCTACGTCGATGGGTGGGGGTTTCACTCCAGCTCAGTATTAACCTGTCTCATGTGACATACGAACTCGCTGAAAATGCACAACTCTGAATGCTCATTTGTAAAGCCATTAAAACCGATGGCTACTCCAATCAACTGCATACATTTTCCCTAGAAGTGAGAGGAATGTCACGCTGTAAACAAGTCTTCTGACATCCCAAATGGTCTGTAATTCCACCGCCTGATCTGCTCACTTCTGTTTCTGATTTTTACTTTTAATCCCTTCAGTGTAAAACGGGTTCAGATTCTGCCACAATATCAACGCAGTCCCTTAACGGGCACACAGTAGTGGCAGAACTGTCCTAACAGACAGTGGACACCAGGAGGCGCTGAAGAGCTACATCTCCAAGATTAAAAAATGATCTCAGTAGCACTATTTAAAAAGGTTTCAAATATAATTGTCCTAATAGGAAGCCTTAAACTCTATTTATTTGGCTTTTAATTTATTAAGCCCTAAGTCACAAAAAGTGGCTCCAACTGTATGGGGAATAAAGCTATGGTTTTATTGAAAACCATTGATTTTGATGAAGACCGGGACTTTCACATTACATTAAAAACTGGCAGGCAGACAGTCTCTGCATCTCCCACGAGGAGAGAGAGGCGCGATACTGCACTCTGAACACAAAGTGTGTGATGCGGTGTAAGCAGTGATACCACAGCTGTGTAAAAATCAGAAATATATATGGTATATAGATAGATATATACTAACAGCATAAGGAGTAAAATCGCTTAGTTTGGGGTACAAGTCCTTCCTGCCCCAGCGCAGTGCCCCTCTCATGCATAGCAAGGTTTGCACCCTCCCGGCACGGCGAGTCTGGGGGGTGGAATCGGAGCCACACCTACTCAGACAAGACAAGCAGACGACACAATTAAAAGAAGTTCCTTTAAATTGTTATATCAAAACTGCCCTAGAAACTCCAAGAAAACACTAGGTATCATTTTTTCATTTTTCAATTGTAAACAGCTTGCCCTTTTTTGCCGGTTGTAAAAATACATTCGAAGTAGACTGTAAAGGTGTTACAGGCAAACATTTTAACAAAATATATATGCAAAAATAACACTCTGTACAGAAATAGCCTTTTTCACTTGCAAATTACTTTTTTTTTTGCCTCATCTTGTTGTGAAATTAGAAATTCTTTTAGCTGGGAAACGATGGCTGGTAGCTGTAATTTCTTTCGCAGATCTTAGTACGCAGGCCTAGTTACGACCTCCAAGCTCGATTCAGGTCCTGCCACATTCTTCTAAGCCCTGCTGGTGCTGGTGAGACATGGGACCTGTGGACCACCGGAACACGTGGCTCTTGTCCATCTTCTACCCGAGTTCAGCCAGCAGGGGGCAGGACAGGTTATGCGAGAGGACGGTTTGGGTGCAGCAGAGGTCTCGGCATGCGATGCGGCCGTTATTTTAGAAGTACGAGAAGTACCGAGACGCTGTGTCCCGTGATCGAGCAGAATCGGGGCAGCCCCAAAGGACTATTCCTCCACCTGCGTGTGTGTGTGTACCTCACCAGGGACACCGAACGGCTCCGTCCAAATGAAATACGTTGGGGATCGAATTGCCAGAACCAAGAGCCTGGGCCAGTTTAGCTGCTGTGTACAGAGTGTGTTGATGCACTAATCCGCACACTGAGCGGATCAGACAGAGATTCATTCACAAAGCAGCCAGGTCATCGCACACAAGAGCGCGCGTCAACTCAGAGCCGGTCGCTGCGGAAGCTGTCTTCCACAGACGGGTCTGGCAGGACCATGTCCGGGTCACTCAGCATGCTGAGCCCATCCAGGCTGAGCGGCTCGATCCGCAGCTCGTCCTCCAGCGGGAAGCCGCCCTCTGAGTCGAAGCACTCCGGCACGGCCGACAGAGCCCTGCTGATGTCCTTGGATTGGCTCGGGTTCGAGTCGTCTGCAGAGGGGACACAGTCAAGGGGAAAGTGGGCTAAGATGGACGGCAGCCCATAATAATCCCAGCCACCAAGGGGTTCTGAAGCCAGCCTCCCACTACTTCCAAAGTTACATTTTCCCCATTTCCTTTGGTGAGTTATATAGCTTTATGTGCATGTAAACAGTCTGAAAAATCCCAAAAAAGGCCCAAAGTACATGGCAAAGGGAGCGACTCTCACTACACAAACCACTGTCCTCTAATCTGCCTGAAACGCCTTGGTATTCCAGCCCTTACTTCAATGACACGATGCACAATCACCCCAAAGTTCTGGAACCTGGACCCAGTTTAGAAGTCCCTGGACCCAGGTCTCTACCAGGAACTTTTGTAGCTCCTGGCCACACAACAGGAACTGGGACCTTTCCGTTAAATGAGCAAGGGAGACGTGAAAAGCTTGGAGGTTAAACTTCCCACACAATTTCACAAACTGCTATGGCAAAACAATGGAGGATAAAGATGTTTTTTTTTAGTTATGGGTTTGTTGCTTTGGGGATTAAATTGCGATTAAATCTGCGGTGTGAACATGTCCCTGAAAAAAGTTGCGAATGGTGTGGTCCTGTGGTGAGGTTACCTTGTAACACGATCCTTACTGGCCACATACCAGCAAAGATCCGTCTACTTACTGCAAAACTGGGGCGGAACATGTAGGGCAAACTGACCAATCAGAGCACAATGGGCTCATCGGGGGTGGGGTTTAAAGCTCTAAGAGCATTAGAGAGACTGAATAGAGATTTACAGCATAAGATAAACAAAGTTTTTGGAACACAGAACTACGAAAATATATCCTAGCAGATCCCAAAAATAAAATTATGAACAGTGAAAATGAGCTTTAAAATAATGCCTCTCCGTCCACCAATAAGGCCTAGGCCCCGCCCCCATACCTGTCAGGATGATGTTGGGCACGCCTCCGCCGCAGTTGGAGTAAAGCATGTTCTGCCTGCTCTGCAGCGACTCCTGCAGGTTGCTCTGGCCACTGTCCAAACCCATCAGGGCTGCCTGGGAGTAGTAGAGACTGGAGCCGGGGTCCAGGCAGGAGGCTCCTCCCACAGAGCCCATCCCACAGTCAAGCATGCTGAACTGCTCGAGCTGTGGAGGACAAGGCCTGGGTTTAGGGTCCGTCCCGGAGCGCGGCGGCGAGAGGGCAGGGCGAAGGTCACCAACCTGATACGACAGAGCCTTGGACTGGGACTGGCAGCCGGGACCCTGCGGCTCCATGAAGGGGTCGTTAAAGAAGCTCGCCATGTTGTTCTGCTGCCGGGAACAGAGTTCCAGGTTAAACGTGCCGCCTTGGGGACCGCAGTGCGGGGACCAGCGAGGGCCGTCCAGCACGTCTGAGACGGCAGCCTAAGGTGAAGCCGGGCCAGTTCATCACTCTCACGGTTTCTATTGGTGCTTTTCCACTGCCACCCACAATGCATTCTGTATATCATTCGTCGTGACACAGTAATGCACTTCCAGTAATTCGGAACGTTTCCAGTAAGCACTACGGAACAGCCGAACGGAATGGAGTCGTGATGCAGATTTCCGCCGGCTGAGGCTAATTCCGCTAGCATTCCACGCTAACACGAAGCAGCGATTCTCAGAGCCTTGCCGGTGGACGTTAGCACATAGTAAATCACGACGTAGTAAATCACGACGTACACCGTGTGAACAGTAAATAAGCGTCTCTTCGGCTCTACGCCACTGTCATCTCCAAAGCTGGCAGCGCCTTTACTAAGCGAGATGGAATCATGCCGGAAGCTGCTTGTAAGTAGTTTCTCTTTTTTGATGCGTATCGGTTCCCATATTACACTGGAAAAGCAACATAAGTGGCGGCGCCCCCTGGAGGCCATCACTGTCTCTACCTGACTGCTGCGGCCGTTTCAGGGGCACGGAACTCACGCTGCTGGAGTTGAAGTCCAGCTGGAGGTTGGAGAGTGGGGACATGGCCTGCACGGTGCGTTGTGAGCTCTGCTGCACCGCCGGGTGGGACTGTTTGTACATGGGGTAGGGGGGGGGCGGCTCCATCGGCAACCTGCAGGTGTCCAAGGCAACCCCCTGGAGAAAGCGATAAGACAGACGGCGGGCATTAGCGATGACGTGGGGCCCCGCAGCCGCGCAAACAGAGAATGGGCATGGCGACGGACGCCCGCCGCGGGCGCTCACTTGGGTGATGGGGGACAGGGACGGGGACATGGTGGGGGACAGGGGCTTGCCCAAGCTCCTGCGCGGCTCCGAACCGGGGGACAGGGTGAGGGGGCTGACGGGGGCAGGCCGGCGCCGAGGTGAGCTGTTCAGGGCCCCCGGGGGGGAGGCGGAGAGCGAGGAGAGCCGCAGGGACGAGTGGATGGAGGGATTACTCAGGGAGGATGAGAGACCTGCAGCATGGGTGGGGAGGAGGATGAAGAGAGGGAGAGAGACTGAATGCAGGGCGGGCAGACACACACACACACACACACAGACACACACACAGACACACACACACACACAGACACACACACACACACACACAGACACACACACACAGACACACACACACACACACACACACACACACAGACACACACACACAGACACACACACAGACACACACACACAGACACACACACACACACACACACAGACACACACACACACACACACACACACACACACAGACACACACACACACACAGACACAGACACACACACACAGACACACACACACACAGACACACACACACACAGACACACACACACACAGACACACACACACACACACACGCACAGACGCACACAGACACAGACGCACACAGACACAGACAGACAGACACAGACACAGACAGACACACAGACACACGCACACACAGACACACACACACGCACAGACACACACACACACACGCACACACACACGCACACAGACACAGACAGACACACAGACACACGCACACACGCACACACAGACACACGCACACACAGACACACACACACACACGCACACACAGACACACACACACACACACACACGCACAGACACACACACACACACACACACGCACAGACACACACAGACACACACGCACAGACACACACAGACGCACACACACAGACACGCACACACACACACACACACAAACCTGTACTCGTATCTTTGTGGGTCCATTTATTTCTGTGGGCAAAACCCTAATCCCAACTATGACACCCTTAACCCCCACCCAGCCCTAACCTTAACCATAAGTAACCAAACAAAATACCAGACTTTTGGCATTTTCAGATTTTTGATTGCAGTTTTTATAAACTTGACGTCATCCTTATGGAGACCAGAAAAATGGTCCCACAACATCGAAATAACAGGCTTTTATCATTTTGTGGGATCATTCGGTCCCCAAAACGTAACAGACAGACAGAAAGAATGAGTGAATGAATGAATGTGTCAGTCTCATCTCCCAAAGGATGGCGATGTTCCCCAGATCAGAGCACCACTGTGCACTGGGATAACCCCACTGGTACCACAGCCACTGCCCGCCCCACCACGTACCCTGTGAGGTGCCGATGCCCAGGTGCATCATGGCTGCCGGCAGGTTGCCTGTACTGCTGCCCCCGCTCAGAGAGGGGTACCTGCCATCCTCAGGGTCCAGGGGGGTGGGCAGGGGGGAGGGGAAGTGCAGGTTGCTGAGGTCTGGTAGCGACCCCCCCGTGTTCAGCGTCCCCTGGTAGTGGGAGAGCCCCATGCTCTGCTCCGGAGATGGGAAAATGCTGGGGGGCATGGGGGGGGACCATGTTTAAGGGAGCAGGAAGACAGACACATACAGGTCAATTCCAAAGAGCAGCATTCCACAGAAAGAACCTGAGATAGGCGTGTCAATCAGAAGGGCCAATCAGAGAACGTCTCAGGTCACGTAGCCAGGGCCAATCAGAGCGCACCTCTGATCATGAAGCTGGGCGCAGGTTACCACCCCGTTTAACTTCACTGGTCTACCTGAAAGCACTCACCTGATTCCAGGCACTTCACAGGATTTGGGCCGAGAAGACAGGGACTGAATCTGGAACGGAAAGGATAGGGGATGGACTCGGTCCACGGTAGCGCCGCCCCGTGCTTGGGAGCGGAAATCCCCATTCGGCGGGGACCTCAAGCCATATTTTCCATTGGCTGCCACTGTGCAGCCACGAGCATGTGGGTCAGGTGATGTAAACAGGCCTGGATGACACACCCACCTTCTTGGCCTCCCACAGCTGCTTGGGCAGGGGTTTGCTGACACCGCGGAGGCCTTCCTCACTCGCTAAGGCAGGAAAGGAGAAAACTGCAGGGGCGAGAGAGTAGCCGGCTGTCACCTAACCACTGGGGGGCGCCTCTGCCCAGGAGAGAGTGAGGGTGACAGACAGGTGACCTTCCCCCAGAGGTCGCGGGAAAGACGGCAGGAGAGAGAGGGCCCTTTGAACCGCAGGCGATAAACACACACGCCTAACAACGCAGGAGCGCCAACACAGCCAAACACAGGGAATTATCACCACGCGGCCCACGCACACACGTACGCAAGCAGGTAGGCGTGGGCGTCAGTCGGAGGGCGGGACACACACACGCACACGCACATGGAAACAAGGCGTGCTGTGGAATGTCGCCGAGGGACACGTGTGGCCGCGTAGTGACACGCCCGGCGGAGAGTAGCTGCAGCCACCGCCACTGCCTGCCATTCATCGCCAGGAACGGGTCCGTCCGCATTGCGCAGAGCCGGCCCGGCTGGGGCGACAGCGAGTTCACTCACCGTCACGGGGACCATCCGTATCTGCCTCGTTCATGCTAGCTGTGGGCCCGGCCCCGCCGAAGGGAGGGAGTGGGAGAGAGGGGGAGGGAGAGAGAGAACATCATCAGAATGATCTGTGACCGGAGGCCGTACACGACCCCTCAATGTGAACGGGACCGTGTGACCTCCCCCCGTACCAGCTTTGACGTCAGTCTTATCGATGACGTTAGAGGCTCCACATAAATAAATAATAAAGAAGGAGCAGGAATCGCCACTGTGCTGGAGCGGCGTGCTGGAGCGGCGTGCCCCAGCGGCCCGGAACTGGTCAGACCGGATACGTGTGCATGCCTGTGTGTGTGTGTGTGTGTGTGTGTGTGTGTGTGTGTGGAGGGGGGGGCGCTGCCGCTCTGAGCTGGCTGTCAGAGGGAACAGAAGGCAGGAGAGGGATAAACAGAGTCAGGCATGGAGAGAGTGAGCTGGAGAGAAAGAGAGGGAGAGAGAGAGGGAGAAGGGGGGGTGGAGAGAGAGTGAGTGAACCAGAGAGAGAGAAAAAGAGGGAGAGTGAGCTGGAGAGAGGGAGAGTGAGCTGGAGAGAGGGAGAGTGAGCTGGAGAGAGGGAGAGTGAGCTGGAGAGAGGGAGAGTGAGCTGGAGAGAGGGAGAGTGAGCACGACTGTTTCCCGCCCAGGCAAACAGAGCTCCATTCTGCTCCTGCCCCCTGCCCTCCCACACGCACGGCTCGTTGCCAGTGGCCTGCCCACGCCCCCCCCCTTGGCTAGGCCCACTACCCTGGGGGAGGAAACGCCTGCGAGACAGAAGGCTGGTGGCGCTATGTAATCCTGTAGAGGCGCGAATTAGGGGCAGGATGCTGGGAGAAGACGCCTGGCTGAAGGTGTCTCACAGCTCAGGTCCATGGAGTCGCCCCTCGTGGCCGGGGGACTGATGCACAGAGCACGGGGGGGGTCTCTCTGCTACACAGACCTCCCTCCCCCCAAAAAACATGCTGACAACATGCAATAAGGCCTCGCCAGGATCTTCCCTCGATATCCTGTTTAAGCTTGTTGGCTAAACAAACAACCACAATCCGTTACAAAGCCTCCATCTGAACTCCTGCCTCAACAGTGAAGTGAGGCTCGCATCCAACAATGCGATGCAAGGTGAAAACAGCGGGGGGTGCAGCGGCAAAAGGGACACGCGGCCAAGGTCCCGCTGAAGGCCAGCGCCCAAACTACACTCACCGTTACGCTGGGGTGGTACCCTGCCCAACTGCTGCTCTGGCCCAAACGGGTCCTGAGGGTTGGGGTTCATGGCGCTCGTGTGGAGGGCGGAGTCGGAGTTTGTCCTGTGGGGGAAGGGGAGGTGGCGGTGAGTGGAAGGCGGCATGCAGGCATCACAGAGACCCCATGGGGGGCCGTGTGTCGGAGAGCTGTGTCTATACTTCTCAGCCATATCACATCACAAGCCCCCCCAGCAACAAAGGGAGGTGTGTCTGTGGCATCTGTTCAACGTTAATGCAGCTGGACAATTCCACCTGCTGCCGGAGGTGAAAGAGCAGGACATGAGGCTGAGCCTCATAACCCCGTGTCAGGTGACTTTAACCTGGTCATGTGATTGATTACTTCAGTCATAAGGAGACTCCAGCACTGAGAACAATAAACCAAAATGATGAGGAAAGAGTGCAGAATGAAAGGAGCATCAAATGGAGAGAGAGAAACGGAGGAGGGACCCTTTCGTAGGTTGGGGTCAGAGGTCACCTGTTGAGCTGCGACATTAATCTAAATCCATGCCGTTTCTCTTCGCTCCAGGGCTGCTGATCCCTTTGGAAATGGAAACACCACAGTTTAAAACCACGAGTGGACCACGGCGCCGCCCTGGTGGGGGTTAGTAGAGGAGGAGAGCTGAGAGGGCAGGCTGAAAGGGACTCAGGTGAGGAGTCACAGAACAGGAGACTGGGGCACTGGATGGTCAGGGCAGAAGGGCATGGAAAGGCAAACCCTGAGACCCAGGTTAACCTGAGGAAGCGGAACAGCTGGTGCATGAGCCAATCTGACAGCAGCTTCACTGTAAACAAAACTCCAGAAGGTTCTGGCGTGCAACAAGGAACACGTGCTGGAGAAACTTAAAATGACCAAGTATATTCCGAAAAAGGCACGCCCCCTGAACTGAATACAGTCGGGGGGGGGCATACTTTGAATGCGGCAGTCCCTGGGGAAGCAGCGCAGATGTGTCACGGTTGATACCCCCCCCCCCCCCCACGAAGGACAGGGCCTCACCGCATGCCCACCTGGCCTAGCATACTCACGGAATGACCCTACGGGGGGTTCTAGGAGTCGCCCACGGCTGCTTTGGTGGGAGAAACCCCCCCCCCCCCCCCACACGAGTCCACAGGCATGACAGGCAGACCTCTCGCATGATTCCGGTCTTTCGCGACCTATGGCAGCTTTGATATTCTGGAGGGCCCCTCCCCCCCCCCCCCCCCATGGGAGGCTGCTTCATTCTCACTGTAGGGTCCATGCTGGCGTCCAGGCAACCCGCGGGAGAAACCCGCAAGGATAAAGACACAGGACAGCTAGCTGACGTCTCATCTATGTCTGGGCCCAGCGCAGTGGAAGGGCTATCTGCGGCTGGGGGGGGGGGGGAGCGTGGGACCGCGAGAGCGGTGCTGACCCCGGGCTGCCAATCCAGCCCAGCTGCACTCCACAGGGACAGGCCCATGGACCCTGGGTAGGCCGGTCCACCCAGTCACCGGGGCGGGGGGTATAGGCCCTGTGGGAAGAAGCGACGAAAACACACAGTCCTAGTGAGGGCTGAATGGACTGACCCAAAGGAGGACAGGCTGCTGCAAAGACAAGGATGTGGGAGAATGTGACAGCGGCGGCTGGTGGACGGCCGCGTTCTCACAAATGGGCCACATTTCACTGAGACACAGGTACCTCGGACCCCCTACGCTGCGGGCACCTGGTCCAAGGGGCACCTGGGGTCTAGGGGTCAGGGCCACCCCACATCATTACAATAAAATAAAATTTGTTTTAAAAAAAATAAATTACTTAAAATTTTCCGCAGGGTCTGTGCAGCTGCAGAAATCTCACGCAGCAGCACAGGGCTCCAACCACACACATGCGCAGCCATGCAAACGCACCAACACATACACCTCCACTACCTGCAGCTAATACTACAATTCCAATAAACCCTTTAAGATGAGCCGCATGCAAGCAAACTCTGCTAGGATCTGCTCGGGTGACATTTCAGCAAACTGCTCCCGGCGTTTCCGAGGGCGGAATCGCGAGGGCGCGAGTCTCCAGCGGATGCAGACACACGGAGAGGGAAACGACAGGGAAAAGGCTCCCATGCAGCAGACTGGATAGAAGCCAGGCAAGCAGATGCTAAGCACGTCTCCATTCCAGACGGACCCCAGCACTCGGCACTCCTCAGCTGCCCGCTTTGGAGCAGGAGTCTGGCTCAGGCTGTGAGCACAGTCTGTTCTGGGACACCTGACCGGTGAAGGTGCAAAGGGGTGTTAGTGCCACACGGGGGGGCAGAGTCGGCAGAATGCTGTCGTTCTCAGAAAAGAGCGGGTTAAAAATCAGAGAGAAAGATGGCTGGTTAGTATTGGGATTCACCAGGACCGCTGGCAGCTCAAGACCCAGAGAGAGTAAAGGTACATGATTCATACAAAATGTTTACAGGTCTATGAAGTCTAGGCAGGACAAACATACATCCATAAAGATAATAAATAATTCCTCCAATATCACAATGTTCAACCCAGCCTAGAGATCATAAGACAATTTGGACTGAAATCTGTGATCATACAAAAGGCAAAAAAAGGTCTTTGTTCTGCAGGAAGGCGTCTGAGAGAGAAACAGAAGAGTCTCTGACTGCCAGGAGGCGGAAGAGCGAGGGCCTGGGGGTTAACGCACACCCCCCCTCCCCAAAGCAGCGTGATTAGCAGGGAGTGGGTCCGTCCCCCTCTGTGAGGCTGGGGGACATTTCTGGAGCGTTCTGACAAGTTTGTGACTAAGCAGTCCGAAATGTAGCAGCAATAGATTAAATTCTGAGAGATAATTCTTAATATTCATGGGTGGAAGACTTGCTTTGTAAATGAGAAATAAAAACACACATTAACCTCAGCTTGGCGGCAGACAGCAGCAGAGCAGCAGAGCTCTGTATGTAAACATGGAGCCCCTGCAGGCCTCCCTGCCCCCAAACCGGCCCGTACGGGGGGGGCTCATTACTGATTGTTCAGGTCGGTCCCTCGTAAAAACACAAGGGCTCCTTCAATAAATGTATAAGCAGGTGCAGTCAAATGATTTCCTCCTCCCCCCCAGCTGTAAGGCTCAGAGACACCCGGAAGAGTCCAGCGGCTTCCTATTTGCATGGGGAATACATGCCGATTAAATCATTCTTACTTGTCGACCATGCAACCTTCATAGAGGTCAGAAAAAGCCCCCCAGCCTGGGAGGGACGCGAGGCTCCTAAGGGGGCACGTTCCAGGATCCCACTGCTTCCCGTTACCGTCTGGGGGTGTTGTGTTATCTTTGCCTTCCCGGACACCCTCTGCCAGATTTCCCGAATTCCCACCCACCGTGAGCCCAAACGGGTTAGGGGGGGCGGTAACTCACCTTCGCCAGCTGTTGTCCGGGGGAGGAGACAGGTAGGCATTTCCGTAGGGGGAGCTCTCCACGTCACACAGTTAAGGAAAGGCCAGTCGAAGCTTGGATCTCTTAGCTGTGACTCCACCCATTGATGCAACCACCATGTGATTAAAAGCTCAGTGGGTTGAATTCAGACCCTTCAGTTATATCTTACTTTAATCCATTTAATTACCATGTAACAATAAAACACAGCAAACAATGCTAAATAGCTTTTAAGCTACTAAGACCAGTCATCACCTCTTTCCACTCTCTTTCACATGATCACCTAACTGAACTAACCCAACCATGCATGTTAATCTCCCAATGAGTGAACATCTTTTGCTATTTAAGGCAGCTGGAGTATTTGATTGGCCATCACATAGTGATGGATTACTACCAGGACAAAACTTAGTCCAAGGTATGACGACTGTGTCATATCAGATCTCAGAAATAACCAAGTAACTGTTAAGCTCTCCATTAGAACACTTATCTTAGCAAAACTGTAATTTGCTTTTCTTAAATAAATCCTGCATTTGTAACCTTCTTGTGATCTAGAGAATGAGTTTCCAGCTCATCCTGTATTTCCTGGACTTTCTTATGATTATGTTTGTGTACGATGTATTGTTATATTATGGTACTTTAGCCATTTTTTGGCCTGGGAGGTTATAACACTGCAAACTGCAGCACATTTTGGGCTAAATCACAGTACAGGAAGTAGGAGCTCACGTTTAAAAACAAACTGCGAGGCAGACGAGTGGCTAGAAGTGGGAAAAAGTACAGCATGTAAATCTGACCGTGGCTGCCAGACACATACATCGAACAATAAATGAGCTTCCATCAAAGGTCGGCAAGACAATGGCTCGCTGTCAAGTGCTCACAAGTGTCCAAGTTTAATTCCTCGCATTATGTAAAAGACTCCAGAGAAACGGAGAGGGCAGAAAAACGTCCAGCGCTTTCACCGTCAAACATCTGTTGGGTCTCGGAAAATGAAGTCATTTGGGCCAAAGCTGCGAGGAGACTCGACGGTTACTGTCCATCGGGAGGCCGGACGAGCACGCAATCAGGGGAAAAGTGTGGGTGAGCGTTTAACAAAAAGAAAGAAAAAAAAAAGAACTCTTGATTTTTCAAAGCTTTCTTTAGAACAGCCAGAAAGGGGAATTTGTGTAGTGCTTGCAAAAAAAAGTACAGCAAATGGAGAGGAGGAGGAAAAACAGACGCATGAAGAAATGCCAGAGGCGTATGGAGAGCCACACAGAGGCAGGCACGCACACACGCGCATGCACGCGCACACACACACACACAAACACACACACACACACACACACACACACACACACACACACACACACACACACACACACACACACACACACAAAGATGCTTAGCTGACACCGCTGACAGACATGATGACACTTGGATTCTAACAGATAAAGCAGAGGTCCTGGATTAGGCGAGGAGATGTCCTTGGTTTTAAGAAGCCTTGGGCGGCTAATGTGGGGGGGGGGGAGAGACAGGGCACGACGGGCACCCACATCACAGCGCAGGGACACTGTTGTCTCACCGCCACGACTGAGATGCACTCACATAGCAGCTGGGGCCCGGCACGTACCGGAGACGGCCACAACGGCCAGCTGTCAGGCCTCCCCCCGGCACGCACCGGAGACGGCCACAACGGCCAGCTGTCAGGCCTCCCCCCGGCACGCACCGGAGACGGCCACAACGGGCAGCTGTCAGGCCTCCCCCCGGCACGCACCGGAGACGGCCGCAACGGGCAGCTGTCAGGCCTCCCCCCGGCACGCACCGGAGACGGCCACAACGGCCAGCTATCAGGCCTCCCCCGGCACGCACCGGAGACGGCCGCAGCGGGCAGCTGTCAGGCCTCCCCCCGGCACGCACCGGAGACGGCCGCAACGGCCAGCTGTCAGGCCTCCCTTCGGCACGCACCGGAGACGGCCACAACGGGCAGCAGTCAGGCCTCCCCCCGGCACGCACCGGAGACGGCCACAACGGGCAGCAGTCAGGCCTCCCCCCGGCACGCACCGGAGACGGCCACAACGGCCAGCTGTCAGGCCTCCCCCCGGCATGCACCGGAGACGGCCGCAGCGGGCAGCTGTCAGGCCTCCCCCCGGCACGCACCGGAGACGGCCGCAACGGCCAGCTGTCAGGCCTCCCTTCGGCACGCACCGGAGACGGCCACAACGGCCAGCTGTCAGGCCTCCCCCCGGCACGCACCGGAGACGGCCACAACGGCCAGCTGTCAGGCCTCCCCCCGGCACGCACCGGAGACGGCCACAACGGCCAGCTGTCAGGCCTCCCCCCGGCACGCACCGGAGACGGCCGCAACGGCCAGCTGTCAGGCCTCCCTTCGGTACGCACCGGAGACGGCCACAACGGCCAGCTGTCAGGCCTCCCCCCGGCACGCACCGGAGATGGCCACAACGGCCAGCTGTCAGGCCTCCCTTCGGCACGCACCGGAGACGGCCACAACGGCCAGCTGTCAGGCCTCCCTTCGGCACGCACCGGAGACGGCCACAACGGCCAGCTGTCAGGCCTCCCTTCGGCACGCACCGGAGACGGCCACAACGGCCAGCTGTCAGGCCTCCCTTCGGCACGCACCGGAGACGGCCACAACGGCCAGCTGTCAGGCCTCCCTTCGGCACGCATGGCTAACGCGATTTGTGTAAGTACAAGCCGGGGCCATCAGCGGCGTCTGGAGTTTAAGACATTGAGGCCAAATCAGATTGCAGCCTGATGCTGCCGTGAAGCCTTCCTCTCCATGCTGGAACATCAAGTGGCTGTAGGCCGGGCTGAATTGGGGCCCTATCCCCGCTAACAATGACACAAGTGGCGATCATTTGGTCTCATCATCGGGTGCTAGAAAAGATCAGTCAGGCACATCCTGCTTCGAGGCTCCCAGTGGTAAATGATGAGAAAACTGGGAAGAAGCCCCATCCCCGCCCTGCTTCCATTCACACCCCCGCCAGAGAGCCTCGTGCTTGCAGAGGGAAAACCCCACCGCCCCCAACTCTGTCTCGAGCCATACCATTGGCTCAGAGGCAGGAATGAGGAAGCTCAGCCCAGATGTATAACCAAAAAGAGGAAACAATGAACAATCTACAAATTGAGTAACAAGGGAACCACATCCCAAACCACAACAAACAATATTAAACAAACCGCAGATTATTTCAGGACATGGTCTCAGCAAATGCCAGCCTACCATTCTCAATCCAACCACTTCCCCTCGCAGCCCCAAGCGCCACTTTGAGTGCAGAGTCCAGGACCACTCTGTCCTACACACACAGAGAGGAAGGACACTCAACCACTGAGCCGCCCGTGTCCGTCCGCTTGCCAGACTCCCGATCCTGCTGGCTGTTCACACGCAGGTATACCGTCCTCCTTATGTAATGCTAAGGGCATCCCACATGCTGAAATCTATGGCACCAGATAGGTTATCCCCTAGATGGGCGGTGCCATGGTGGTCGAGGCCCCGCCCAAAGGGTTCGGCCTCTTAGTTGGGGTTCCTGTAAAAACAAGCACTGAAATGATCTGGGAGCTCAGGCATCAGCCGGCATCTCCGACCTGCCCATGGTGTGCTCCTTCCTTCAGCAGTTAACTTGCCCAGTAAAATCTAACACTGGACAATGTAAAAAGGAAAACAGCGGTTGATTCGTGCTGTGAAAACGCTAGCCTGTGCTAAAGCCCAGGTTAACTCAACCCTGCTCTCAGCCTGCCCGAGACAGGATGAGTGCATGTAAGATGGTGATGTAAACATGTCATGGGTAATGAGTATGTGAATACCATTTCAAAACCTACTTCTCTCAGACAAGACTATAAAGAAGAACATCCTAATCATTTTCCCGTGGAGATGACAGACCATCTTCAGAAATGACACCTCCGGGTCAATGGGCTGTAATGAACCCATGGGGGAAGGGGGGGAAGGGGGGGGGGCAGCAGACACGAAGACTCCATCGGCTTGTTGGATGGAGGCGAGCTCAGAGTCGCCCCTGACCCACGGCCTGAAAGGATATCTGCCGGCCGTGCTTGTCCATGGGCCTGCGGTGAGGCGAGTTCACGCGGCTGCGCTCTCTGTGGACCCTCTCCACGAGGCCATGGTGCCGGGTGCCCCGCACGACATCCGGGCTCGTGGGGAACGCGCCCTGGGAATGGGGTTAGTAAGGAGGGAAGGGGGGAGAGAGGGAGAGAGAGAGAGAGAAAGCACCCAGTCAGGCCCACAACTTGTCACTCGAGCCACTGACTCCGCCCACATCATTCAGCTTCACCTACACCATATCGCTCCCCTCTTCCTTTTTTGATTTAATGAGGCAAGACAGAACACAGTGCTCAGAAACACCAAGAACAGGGCCATTGTCTCGAGATATCAAGCGTAACCAAACAAGGCGGAGCTATGAATGTGTCCTACGGTGGGGCCATACCACGCTCCATTCGGATCCTGCCAGCTATCGTCTTTCGAGGATCGCTGGGCTGCTCTTCCTCAAAGAGCTATTATCCATGAGGCCTTTCATCAAAAGCACTTTCAGTTTACACACCAGGATCATGTCCAGCGGGCAGCCAAGCGAGCCCAGCCCTGTCGTCATGGCCGCACACTAGCTGAGGCTATCAAATTCATACCCCAGGGCGAACTGTTAACTTTTGTCTAAAGGTTGACTGGAGTGCGAGCTAAGATCTCACGTCAAGCCCCCTTTGATGGAACGGCTTAGCGGCAGGGATAGGGCTCCCGCGTTCCCAAAGGAGGCTCCTTGCTGGTCCTTATTTTGACACGTCATTCATATCACATACAGGGTTGCAGTTTTACTAAATCATCATACGGGAGCCGAAAAACCCAAAAACCCATATCGTCGCTGTCCGATGAGAAACACACATTACCACATTGAGGGCTTTTAAAAAAGCCCATCATCAGAGCCTGCTTTACAAAACAAACGTAAAACTACATAACGAAACACCCTTGGTACAACAAATAGGGACCTGTCTTTACATATCAGTAAACAGTTTCAAATGGACGTCGATCAACAAGATAATATTCACAATTAGCAATGATGCTGGTTATCGGTGCTGTTAAAATTTGTGATACAAAGTACTATATACAGACAACAACCACCAACACAAATGCCACATAGGATACTTAAATAGATCATGAAACATCTTTTCATTGATAAATTGGACATCAAACACTATCAGCAGACAGTGGAGAACACGCATATTCCATCCATAATGAAATTAAATGTATTTACATGGCATCAGCAGATTCTATTCTATTCTGCAGCAAAAGCAATTTGAAAGGTGACCACTTGTTAAACAGAAAGGGATTATTAGTAAGTATGAAGCAGCAGCCACCATCCTAGTCGGCATGGCCTGCAGGGCCGGGGAACAAGCATCCCTTACTGGTCTAAGCCCTCCTTGCACCACAAAGAGCCTGACTTACCTGGAAGTCTGTGTTGACTGTGCCGATCTGATTGACGTTGGGCAGTGAGCCCCCATAGTACTGTGCTCGAGTCTGAGAGAGACGAAGCTGTTGGATTTTCTGGAACTGCACCTATTGGGAAGGAATTCGGGGGGCAGAATTTAGGGTGAGTTCTCACCCTCAGCCTAACATCGAACATTCATACACATTTAATTTTACCATTTACAGTTAATATCACATTTTCTGCAATGGCAAGGCCAACTGTGCTTGATGTTAGGCAATGAACATTACAATCAAAAGGTTTGATTCATTATACTAAAGCGTTTATGGGCGATCTGTGGTACTGGGAATGCCCAGTGTGGGACAGCTACCAGTGAGTGACTGGAAGACTGAGGAAATGAGACCAGCTGCTAGCTAGACCCCTGGGAAAGGATTTGGTATTTTTGTGACAATCGGGACAGAGAGACGGATTATTTATGGCTTGAGGGCGCATTCGGAGGATCACAGACATTCATTTTGGACGTCAGTCCCAAAAGTGGACAACTCGCGTGCTCCAACCCTCAGCCCAGTGGCCGTTCGGCAGACAGTCCATTCTGGGAAATCACATCGACAATCAGCCCGCTTCAGGAACAGGCAAATCTGAAAGGCGTTACCTTTTCCCAACGCCCAAAGAAAAACAATTTGAATCTCAAAGTCTGTCCTCATCCAGATCTCTTGGCAGGTTTAATAAACATATGGAGGGGGAAAAAAACATTTCCCAGCTGCAGAGCTATTGTAGAAAAGTTCTGTTGAAAAAACAGCACCCCGACAGGTTTTTTTTCCTCGATAAGCATTTGTCTTGATTGTCGTATAAGCCACAGACGCTGATACACAGCTCTGCCAGACCAAATATGCTGAAAGGTGAACAGCCTTCACACAGCAGACATATAAATCCCAACACCTCAACAGCGAGATTCAGAGTCACAGTGGTTATAAAACAAAAGGAGCATTTCCGTTTCTAAAACCTTCTCGTCTCTGGTTACTCGACACCGGCTCCCATTCTAATGGATACGGGCCAGAAAGCCACCTGATATGGACCAAAGCTCCACCCATCCCTTTCACGGGTCAACCTCTCACGACCTGGTTTTCCCACAAAGCTGCACTTCGGGTCCACGTCGCCTCAAGCTCCACCCTCCAGTATTTTATGCACTGCATTCCCATTTGCAGGTGTATCTCCTCGAGTCAAGATGAACTGCTCACCAAGGTTCCCGATAATGTAAAGATGTAGCATGTGTGGGGGCGCTATACTGCAGACCAGCAGCCATGCCAAACGATATGGGCTGAGCCCATGAGTCTGCCCCGGCCCCGCTGAATGCAGCGGGTGGGATTACAGAAGCTGTACCTGCCAGGAAGCTCTCAAATTTTTCCAGGCTTTTCCGATCTGTATCCTTGCAAATCCCAAGGGGCCGGCATCCTTCCAATTTAAGAAAGGCAAAGGGAAAGGATTGCTATGGTGATCTTGGCAAAGCATCTCGTTCCCATGAACAACAGGGGAAAACCCGCCAGTAACAGTGCGGTCCAAAGTAAGACTCACAGCATGTGCCGCTCACTAATAGTTGACCGTGTCATTCAGGCGACACACACCTGAGAGGGACGTGGGATTTTAAAAATGCTTCCTCTTTCAGACACGGCGAAGAGCACATCTGAAGACAGAACAGCTAAGCAGATCAACTCCCCATTCATGCGACGGGTCAGTACAAAAGGTCACATGGATGGCAAGAGTCATAAATTCTCAACAGGATGCTACTGATCTTGATTGAGCTCATCCAAACCAAAGTCTACAGGAAACCCAAGCACTAAAAACTTAGGTACAAAAACTACTACAAAACAAAACACATAATTGCTGCAGAAAAGGAGTGCCAACTTAAACGCACAAAGTCTGTCAAGCATCTTGCTGATTTAACCTCGTTATGTGGCTCTAAAGCAGAGATCGGCAGTAGGGTGTCCCACCTCCCTCAGCCACAGATTGGGCTTGGTGCTCAGAGCCGACAAGGAAACAAGAAATGAGGGGTACAGACAACAGTGGAGGTCTCGGGAAACACCTTCTCGCTTCACATGCAAGCGAGGGCTCATCTCTGGTGCTGGGAGGGCAAGTCTTACAAAAGTTAAAAAGGGGGACAAAATGGGTCTCCACAGGACAAAAACCCTCAAAGCATCACCAGCCGGGTGCCTTTTAAAAATGGGATCAATGCTTGTCAGAAAACTGTGAATGCATCCTGTAACCCAAAAGAAACAAGAAAATAAACCTTGTATAATCAGGCAGATAGCATTTACTCTATTACTATAAAACAAGCTTTTTTTTTAAAGCAGAGATGTTCATTTCATTCGACTTTCACTCATCTACAAGCGTCTGACTTCACATCCTTGGTCATTCTTCCCATTAAAAACAGCCTCGGCCGTATGTGAAAGTACCGCTTGCGTGATATCCTGAAACTAGACCAGAGGAAGGACTTCCTCTTAAATCCACAAGTTGTGTGCCTGTCTGGGGAGGGGGGGGGTCACTGACAGGTCACACCATATGGGAAATTTCATTCAGTAGAGCCTGAACCATAAAATCTTTCTTACAGAGCAGTCCACAAGCACAACCATAAAGAGCCACATTGTGCCCCAATACCAGAGAGCGCTCAATGGCCCCTTATATTCTTTCCAAGGTCGTTCTAATTTTAATCTCTTCACTCTCATATTTATAGAACTGTGCATTAAATATTTCGCTATACGCAACCTAATAAGTGCTCTGATAGCTTTCATTGGACAGCTGACCGAATGTGTGTGTGTAACGTTGCATTTATTTGCACCATTAGTGTTCACAGAACTTCGTGTTTGCCAGGGTAACCAGCAGAGGACTCCGATCGTAAAAGGGCCTCGGTGATTAACATCGGCCATTTATTTCCTGGAGGACAAAAGCAATTCATGACTCGCTAGAATACCTAACATAGCTGTTTGAGCCAGGAGTAAAATTCAAATAAATACCGTCCAACGTCACTCTGAAGTGACTGACTGGACACTTACTGAACTGAGCGAAGCCGGACAAACGGCAGGGACAAACACAAGCAAAGCACTTTTATGCCATTTTAAAAGTCTTAGCTCTTATTTGCTAATGAATTACCATCATACCCTGGGACCATCTCCAATGCAAGCTATGTTAAGAAAACTTGATAAAATGATGCACAACCGCAGATAGCAGCCAAATAATCGACTCCCGCGATACGTCCTTCTGGAATGCAGGGCCTCCAGCACAAAGCCAAGAAATAAGATGCCACTTTTAAAACTGCATCTGCACCTAATAACCCAAATGGCAAAAGCAGTTTGTGGCACCATGGCTCTCCGACAGCCCCCCCAAAAGGAAATACGAACAAGCAGGTTAACATGCAAAACATCGCAGAAACTCGCCACCCTGCAGAGCAGCAGGGCCTGTTATTTATACACGCACACGCGGTTTCCCCCAAATCCAAAGACTAGCCCGAATTTTGCATGCGAGGGACCAGCGGCGAGCTGTCACTTTGCGTTTTCCAGGTAATTCACAGACAACAACCCAGGCCACTCTCTCCAGCTATGTCCGGTAAGCTCGAGCGCCTCTTCCCAACTTGTTCTTGGCAGACGATGTGGGTGGGAGAGGAGAGGAGAAAAAAGGAGAGGGAAAAAAAAGAATAAAAGAACGACTCCGGTTTGAAAACCTCAAACGAACAGTATGAAGGCATAGCAGAAGCCATACGTTAGTCAGCAGTAACCTTGCTAACACACACACACGCACACACACACCTCATGCCCATCAGGAAGGAGAAACAGGAGACCTTGAGAGCTTTTATAAGATTATAAAACACTGACAGCACACAGCAGAGCACTGAAGTGAGATATAATCCTGGGCACATTCAGGATTCCCCATCTAAGCCGACTCTCAGATGCGAGCAACACAGACCTTATCAGTCACAGAAATATAGGATGTTTTTATCTGAAGCTCAGCATCCGAATTTCGCATTTCATCGGGTGTGATTCCAGATTATGACTAGTTCTTATTATGGCTACATAATAAAGTAATTACTGTTCACTGGGAAGATGAGAGCAATCAGCAATACTAATCTAGACAGATCTTAATCATTCTGAAAATCCATCCACTAAATGCCCTGTTGAAATTAATCTGGTCTACTTAAATTCCCTGATAACGGAAGGAGCTCTCCTAAAATACATTTTTGAGTAATGGAGAAAATAGTTAACGGATTAGAAGCCACTGAACTAATAAAAACCTCGGGAAAAAGTGAACAAACAGCAGGTGAGAAGAAACAACGTGGCTATGAAACCGTAATCAAACCATTGACAACTAGGAAACCACATTGAAATTTAAAGCAATGTTTACACGCGGTTATGTTAAAATAATACTTCATGGCTTTCCATAAAAAAGTATTCTTCCCCTTCACAATATCAGATGACTGCATTATCATTAAATCATTAAAGTAACAACATAATCATTAAAGTACCAACATAATGAGTAACGTACACTACACTGCATGGAAGATCGTTAATCCATTGTACTGGAATACAATGATATTTTAATTCGTACCAAACCTAACAATGTACTCACTATTAAATATATTGGCAGTACAAAATACAAACTTTCAATCACAGTATTACAACGAGATTCACAATTTGTATAAACTAATACACGAATACGCAGATTGCAGCTTCCACCGATTTCTATTGTATCTTTGACAGTTCCAACGCAAGATTAAAACGCGGATGTTGACAGTTATGTTGTTAGAATTTTACGAATAAAACCGCACTGTTTTTAAACATACGTTTAGATTAGACGTTTCCTCAGCTGTAACACGCCCATATACGACACATAAATATACAATCACATATTACGTATGCACATTATTTTATATATATAAATATATGCATATTTAAATGTTGTATTTTTAAAATAAGGTATAAGAGCTTTTTAATGTCAGATATGAGTGAGAGCCTTAGAACTAAAAGCTGTTTGTAAGAGGTGTGACTCGCCGAAGTTGCGAAGCGCGGTGCCCCAACTCAGGCATGACAGCTGCCCCACTTTGAGAGCCGGAGCGGGGCTGCGGGGGTGTCTGCGGGGGGCCACGGACAGAAAGTGGGCCTGGAGCCCCGATCAGTGCCCCCTATTAAACCAGAACAGGCGCCGGTCCCTCGGTATGGGATTAGCTCACCCTGGAGACCGTCAAGTCCGTCATCAGCTGCTCGAAGGCCCGCGTCTCCTCGGCCTGCTTTTGGTTGTGCAGGGCGATCTTCTCGCTGAACTTCCGTGGGTTGGACCCAGCCGAGCCCGGGGATCCGGACATGGCGAGGGCCGCGGAGGGGTTCAAAAGTTCGCTTTGCCCAGAATACGCGTCTATTGTTAAAAAATAAAATATATTTATAAAAAGTTTTTTAAAAGAAATTAATCCATTTCGCGCAGCAAAATCATCCGGTCGGTGTCCAAAGGTGTTGCGACGAGTTGTCCGAGTAGCCGGCTAATGCTGGCGGCTAAAGCGGACCGTAGGAAGTTCGCTGGCCGTACAGGTGGTTGTAATTTCGGGCGGTCGCCTGTGGACGCGGAGTCAGACTCCCAGTCGCTGCCCCCAGACCAGACGTGCTGCGCCTCCGCGGCGCTTCCAGGGAAAGTTAGCGACACTCGGGGTTCCCCCTCGCAGCAGATTTAGACATTTCCGAGTGAGTGATCAAGCTAAAAAAATAGAATCATCTATAGAATAAATACATATATTCCGCTTCCTTCCCTCGTCCCCAGATGTAAGAGAAATTTCAGAAGAATGGCGTTAAAATGCACGTAGGTTTCTCTCTTCCAAAAGTAAAGCGTATCAACTAGAAAAAAAACTTTATTGTAAAAAAAAAAACACGGACTTTATCAAAAATTGTACAAAATGGCAGTAAAAACATCTATGTACGGCGCTGGAAAATCCCACTTGTACGGACTCAACTCAGGCAACCGTACTTAATGTCTTACATTGTATCTTTGAAGACGGCAAAAACTGTAATAAACAGTGTAAAGTGCTGCGGTGCATAGTCCTCCATTTGTTAAAAACACTGGCTGGTCGGGGGAGTATGGGGGGGGCTCTATTGGGTTAAGAAAAAAATAAAAACAATATTGGTCCAGTGGAAATCCGACCGAGAGCTGCCGAAAAAAAATTCAGACCCAGAAGATTTTGAAAAGTCAACAAGTGCAATGACAAACACGGGAATAAAGCGGAAAAATAAAATAAAATACAAAGTCGCCGGCAAAAAAAAAACCCCACAAACATATATTACAGCAAGTGGAATGGCGCGCTAGTACGTCTGAAAATCTGTCGAGCGATCGTCTAAATAAATCCGTCCCTGCGTGATAAGAAAATCTTCCCTTAATTTTTATGGTTATAAAATGCACGCAGCTCGCCCTGTCAGACCCGTAGGGGGTGTGCGCACGCGGGCAGCTTCTCCTGACGACACCTCGCCGTAAATAACACTACATCTGTAGGCGCTGACCCTCCACGCTGGCTTGGTTAGTTGACGGAAATTACCTTATCGTGAATGTCATCCTGAAAACACCATTTATAAATAAATATATATAATATATACATGTGCATAAAAACACGACAGCTTTCCTGAAACTACGAGACGAGATCGTAACTCACGGCGTCCACAAGAGGGAAGCGATGCTCTCTTAAAGCACTCAAAGGAGCTGCGGCGTTAGCAGGATCACGATTAAAACATTTCCTTTTGTTTTTCATCTTGATATCTGGGTGTAAGATATTTCATCATATATACCAGTCAATCAATATGTGCAAAAACGTAATATGTTAAACGTCATAGCAACTCCGGAGTTTCTATACTAATAAACATTACACAATTTA
The DNA here is from genome assembly GCF_023856365.1 of Brienomyrus brachyistius. Taxonomy (NCBI): domain Eukaryota; kingdom Metazoa; phylum Chordata; class Actinopteri; order Osteoglossiformes; family Mormyridae; genus Brienomyrus; species Brienomyrus brachyistius. The sequence goes on along the minus strand of NC_064543.1, from coordinate 6,090,117 downwards.
CAGACTAAAACCAAAGTATGTCAACAGAGAATTTTTGCTTTTACTGTATTTTTTATTGTCAAAGCACACAAAATGTTGAAGCCATATGACTTCTATGTTACACTATTCATCTGATTAGGCTAGATTAATGAACGGACAAGTACATAATTCCTTTATACCAATTTTTTAAAATATATACTACAGGCTGACATTTGTGTTTGATTTGTAAAATAAGTTTGCCTCGACATCCACAGTAAAGTGGTATCCGATGGCTTAATGTTGCTAATTGTTTTTATGTCCCTTATTAATATTGACATGTATTATTCTGTCACAGATAATAATTCTGAAATTAGCAACATCGTTGGTGGACTCGCTCCTCCACGGGTGTGTGTGTGTGTGTGTGTGTGCATATATATATATATATATATATATATATATATATATATATATATATATGTGTGTGTGTGTGTGTGTGTATATATATATGTGTGTGTGTGTATATTTAGAGCGAGAGAACTGAATTGTTACAGCAGCGTATTCATATTGCGCGATTTTATCTTCAACCTGCTGGCAATTCTAAAAATAAGCTTAACTGGTATGTGTTACACAAAGGTGGACGCAGTCTGAAATCTTGTCAAAAGCAGCATCTTACGTTGCCAGCCGCTGATTGACACGGACGTTATCGTTTCCCCCGCCCATCAGCACAGAGCCAGTCAGGGGGAGGGGGGGGGGGTGTAAAAGAGGCGGTGCCTAAGCATAGACATTAGAACTAGAGTGGCAACTGTAAATAGCATCAATGCCTATGGCACTGGAAATGTCATGTGATGGAACAAAAAAAAAAAAAAAAAAAAAAACCAAAACAAACACAACACCTTTGTTTTAATACGGAAATTCATGCACACTGAACCACCGCGAAAACACCCAGCCTACTTTTAATGTTAATATGGGTAGCACCCATGGGGGTCGTCAGGTGCTATAGCACCGAATATTGTAGCCCCAATGCCAATCTCCCTTCACAAAAAAAGTCAAACCTCAGGTGAACTTGACTTAGGCCCGTGATTTTTTTTTAATACCAAGAAACGCCCCTGGGATAGAGATTTTTATAACACGGGGGCGCTGGACTCAGTCTTATCAAACCAAGTTTGCCCTACGTATTGCTTCCAGCTTTGCTCAGATCAGGTACGTCTAAAACTAGACGTTGACATATTTGTCAACATATTTCCAGTGCTTTGTTAACATACTTGCATCGTCCGATATTTGTTAGAAGTCAATCGGTCCGACGTTTCAGCCCTATATCAATATTCAAAGAAAGCAACACCATGCAATGCAAAAGACATAACTAATAAAATAATGATAATGATCAATAATAGTGGGGGTGTTCCAGACGATACACTTTGTGTAGCTGGGGGGGGGGTCGTTCCTGTGCTCCTAACATATATGACAAATCGCATCCTGTATTGATCCAAAACATTTTCATGTTTATTTTTTATGTTGTTGTACAGTACTGAAAAATCTCGTAAATACAGGGTAGATGGCAACTTAGAATATGTCCTATACATCCAGCGAGAAGGTTACTGCCAGACTAAAGCTGGCCCGCAGATTAATCTTTAGTTTCCCACAAAAAATGACATGCACCATTCCTCTGATCTTCCTCCAGTCCCTCGGAAAGTGAATCGGGGGTTAGCAGTTTATTGGCATGGGCTATATCAGACAAAAAATATATCGGTTATCGGTCAAAATGTCCGTACAGTTGCACTACAATCAGAGATGGAAATTTCAGGTCCAGAAAGTAAAAAAATCCAGACCACGGTTTTGTTTCAACCAACCAGTTACGTATAAAAAGTCACAGTCACAGAGTACTCAACTGGTTGGTTGAAAAAAAAAAATCATGGTCTGGATTTTTACTTTCTGGACCTGAAATCTCCACCTCTGACCACAACCTAAAGGAAAAAAATAGGTCACATTTCATCTTAGACGCTCCGGGCTGGTTAGTAACAATGCGGGTTGTCGTGGGCACATAATACAGTAAAGGTTTTCTGTTTGATCCACAGTACTGGAACTTGTTTTGAAATTTATGGAAACACATCTGTAAAGTTTCCAGTAGAGAATAATCGTTTACTACCACGTATGTTGCAGGCTTCGTTCACAGTAGGCTACAACACGGACCAGAAGTATTTGCATTTCAACGTTCATGTTCATGCAAACTATCGGATGCAGTTCTTTAAAATACGCTTTTCATTTTGTTACCAGCAGTACTGATGGGGACACGGTTTGCAAATTCAGGCATATTAAGCTTGGCTGCAAAACTATCATCTCCAGTGCCTTTACTCGTATATTGCATCTTTTCCGAAAAGTGAATTAGCCTACCTGCGATTACAGCCACATAACAAGGTACGAATATTAAACTTACCGATAGTAATTTTTTAAACACCGTTCATTACCAGATGGGATAAAAATGCGTAAATTACACGACTCTCCCCTAATAAATCCGATAGGTACAGATGGGCGCTTTTGATGTTCCTCGGGCATGTAGTGTGCAATGCAGGCAAGCCCTGTAAAACAGATACCCACCGCGTTTTTCATTTCAGTATTATATTTTATTAGGAACATTTGTAGCATTATTTTGAAAATACATCTATACCAATACATGCCGCGTATAGAGGCTGAAACACAGCGCAAACGCACGTAAAAGTTTAAGAATAAATACATACTATTAAAGCAAATTTAATTTCTTCAAGCAGGAATCAAGAACAACACTAAGTGCATTTGGCAACCAAGTGAGAACGGTCTTCAAGCGGGGAGAGCAAAAAAAAAAAAAAAACACAACAAAACAATATTCCCCCAACCCCGACTAGTTGCCGGCAACTTTTCTGTTAGCTTGACTTGTGAGATGAATTCTTAGATTTACACGTCGGAAAGGACCTCTTTGCAAACGTCCTGCAGAATAACTGACAGACCTCCATGTCCAGCCACGGTCCAGCGTTTATCCAGCTACTTGTTAGCGGGTTCCATTGATGGCGAGACGGTAATGTGCAGCAAATATACCGCCGTCTGTTCATGCAAGTTCAGACTACCGTTACAAAATTCGGAATACGTAACGGTAAGCAAAACAATATCTTTGAAGAAACAGTGACCTTAATCCCAGCGTCTGCCTCGATTCAATCTTCGCTGGCCAAAACTGAAATGTAGATTCTGGATCAACCATTTAAACAGTCTGTTAAACTAAATGACCGAACGATCTTTCATTCTACACTGTGGTGTTCATTTCCACACTGCAGTTGCGAAGATGCTGTAGTTTGCGCTGTGTTTCAGAGGCGAGACCTCCCCACTGTGACAACCTCGGACAGTAAAATGCTGACGGGGTCAGAATGGGGAGGGTCAATCATAAAACAAAAGCAGTGTTTCATTTTTATAAATTCCACAAAACGGAAGGGTAATTTCATTCAAGAAAGAAAAGTGACACCCACAAACAGAACCAATGCCACAAGCAGAGCCTGTTCCATGTTAAAGAGACACATGTATAACCTGTTGCCCTAAGCATGCCCAGTGCCACCCACCCCCAAGGACACATACAATCACACAGCTGGTACTAGATCATGATCAGACCACATCAAACTGAACTCATCTGCAGGAGGTGAGGAACCGTTCAGCGATTAACCATGCGACAGCTCGTCGCATTGACTCTCTGGGAGGGTAGCTGAAGCACATTCTGCATCAACTGCAAGCAAAACTAAGCTAGATTCTCCACTCCTGGGGCCACGTGCATCATCCTTACAATGGAGGCAGAGTAATTGGGGTGTCTGTCTGTCTGTGTGTGTGGGGAGGGGTGGGGTTCGGTTCCTTGCCAGAAAGAGTATTAAAAAAAAAATCACATCTTGTGGAGGGAAAATATTAAGTAACGTGTGAAACTCGAAGAAAGTTGCACGTGGGTCTCTTATAAAAGATATATATTTTTTTCGAAGTGTTTACTTTCCCTCGCAGTCTCCGTTCCTTTATTTGCCGTAAAACTTCTTGTTGAGCAGGAAAATGAGCAAGTTGACGTTGATGGTGGCTCGGTCGAAGAGCTTCATTACTGCCACACCTTCGTACTGCAGCTGAAGGAGGTCCTGGAGGAGAGGGAGGGTCAGTAAAACTAAACGCGGGAGTGTCGGTGAGAACCAGGCTGCGCCCTTGTTCAAGTAGTAAAAATCAGGCTGGCACTGCTACGACTTTCTGAAAACACGAGTTAATATAACGGCCAAATGTCTTCAAATGCAAAGCAGCATCTTTACCTATACTTGACCAGAATGAAGTTCACGTTTAGCAGCCTGCCCTTGCGGTATGATAAGCCAGATTTGCTTAAAGCAGTGTTTCCCAATCCAGTCCTCGGGGATCCACAGACAGTCCATGTTTTTGCTCCCTCCCAGGAATCAAAAATGTGGACTGTCTGGTAAGGAGTTCATAGGGAGCAGAAACATGGACCGACTGTGGGTCTCCCCCCCCCCCAAGAACTGGATTGGGAAACACTGGCTTAAATGGATAAAGGAACTGTGACGGCAGGCACTGGACACTGTACCTGATACTCCAGCATTAATGTCTCCAAATGGACTCCCATGAATTTGGCCTTTACTTCGAAGATTCCCACCTCCTCTGCTGGGGAGATCTCAAAGATAGCGTTCTTAAACCTGAAAGAAAGAGAAAGTAGGTAATTGTAGGCGAACCTTCCACAAAACACCACACGCAGCCCCTGAATTGAAGGGAGCGCAGCTCACTGGTTTGCCTGCAGGTCCTCGATCTCAATCAGAACCCCTTTCTCGTGAAGTCGCGCCGCAGTGTATTTCTGTGACACCTGCTTGCTCTTCTTGGCTTTGGCCTCACCAGGCTTCTTCGACACCCTTGCAAAGACACAGGGAGAATAACGGAATAGAATTGTGACACTTTATTAATCCCCGTGGGGAGGTTCTCTTTTCGCCTACCCCATCTTGCTCTCCTTGAGACACATAGAAACGGCAAGCTTGGAGGTAACAGCACAGGGTCAGCTAACATGCAGCACCCCTAGAGCTCAGGGGTCTACAGACATGTGCCGAGGTCGGGGGCATAAACCAACAACCATCAGATCACAAAGGCTTAGCCCATAAAGCCACACACTACTACCTATGGCATAAACCCCAGGACCCCGTGAAGAGGGGCAGTGGATTTACTGCACTGCCGGTGGACACTCACTTGCCCTTGCTGGCCAGGTTGTCCATGCAGGTCTTGATGTACTGATTGTAATAGTCGATCTGCACATTGTAGAAGTTGGTCTTTGAGTTCAGGCCAGCGTTAGTCTGCTGCAGTTTCACCAGCTCCGCCTTTCTCCGTTGCCGGTAACGACGTTGGTTCCGGATATCCTACACACAGGCGAAGGAGCAAAGTTGGGAAAGTAAAAGGCAAATTAAAAAAAATGAACCGCAGAGAAAGCAATGGAGGACGACCATTTTACTTCTGAAGCCACAACAAACTGTGGAGAGGTGAAGTTATTTAAGGGCAGTAGACTGAGAAGAAATGTGGGTCATTTGTCATGAGAGCCCACTGACAGGCACGAGTACCAGGTGATAATGACATAAGGCTCGTCACAACATGTCCTAAGCAGAGTCAGATCTCAAATTATACCTTCAGAACCACTCCCAGTAGCAGAACAAAGACTGTTTCTCTCAGCGAAGGCTTGAGACCAGGGGACCCACATTCACATGGGTGTAACCCTGGCTTCCGGGATTTTAACTTGAATAAAAATCCAGTTTGACGAAATAATTTAACTTTACGTTATACTCCCTTCAAAGCCATGTGATTTTCCTTTTACAACCACAATGTCATTAATCACAGGCTACAAATGATCTGGTCTTACAAAGGAACACACCACAATACTGAATGCCACACTATAGGCAAGACACCAAACACCTCGATATTTCCCAAAGAAGTGGCCGAACATATGGTCTATAAACCAGACATCTTGCAAAACTAAGGGCAACAAAAATCTGGATGAATGAGTTCACAGTATACTTCCAGAAATGCCGGTGTCTGGACCTACGTACCTTTGCGATGTCGTTGATCAAGTCTTGGTAGCGGTTTTCTGGGTGAACCTTGCCTAGCTCCCCAAGCTTCTGGAGGTTAGCTTGGATCTTCTCCTTCTTGCCCTGCAGGGTGAGGCTGTCGTCAGTCACCGGTTTGGATTTCTTCATCTTCTCGGGAGTCTTGGCATCACGGATGGCTCGCCGCTGCATGGCCCGCTGGTATTCCATTTCCTGTGGAGGGGGGGTTCGAAATGGTCAGAGACAAACCGATGCTCTGGGTCCCTTCATCAGCCCAAGTGCTTCCCCTCCTGCCATGCTCACCTGCTCCGGGCTGGCTGGGGTCTCCAGGATCTCTGTGAGCGTTTCGCCAGGCTGGAACCGGATCACGTCCACGATGAGGCGTTTAGTGCTGAGAGCAAAGGAGAGGCGACTGTCTGGTTAGCGGGACAAGTGGTGGGGCGCAGATCACGCTCAGTAGGATACAAGGACACATCACTTAACAGGCCATGGATAAGTCAATGGCTAAAACTTACACGGAAGACTATGGAACAACCAGAATACTACACCTTCATGATGCATTCATAGAATATTCATAAACAGTATTTAAGTACTCCTTAACATCCTCACGTACCTTAACAGTTTCAATATACATTAAGATCAAACATTATTTTATACATAATCATGTAATGTTATCAATGTATATTAAAGCTGTTAAGATATGTTAGGGTGTTATGGTATACTTAAATGCTGCTTATGAATGTTCTATGAATGCATTATGAAGGTGCACTGAATGTTCCATGAATGCATTAAGGCATTATGAAGGGGCAGGTAATGCAAAGCATTACCGAAATGCTGGCAAATTCTTCTGTCAAAAATGTGCAATGGATTCACAAGAAACTGTATTCCATACCTGAATACAGTACGATACACCACTAAACAAGTACAACCAAGTGCAGATCAAAAATGCTGACCTGCCACATGCTTTGTGTTACAGGGTAGTAACAAGTACTTTAACCGGAGGGTAAAATTCCCTACTTTAGCAAGAGAGTCTTGGCGTTCATCTCCGCATTCTCTTCGCCGGGAACATCAAACTTGTTTGTGAGGGTGAGGGACACCTCGGTCTTGCCCATCGTCTCTTTGTTTGGGTCCCCAGATGGCAATGGGCTTTCACCTATTGGACGGAGATCCTTAAAAGGTTAGCACTGAAGAAACGGGCCCTTCTTCTCAACAAGCTCTCCCTGACGTGTGTGCTGTGCTCACCTATCAGCGACTCAATGGTGGGAACTTCTCCCAGGTCTTCAAGTAGCTCATGGATGGGGTCATTGTGTTCAGGTGCAATGGCATCCTGATGGTCCAGCAGAAGCTACGAGGGGTTGACCAAAATGATTCGTTAAAGATAAGCATGAGCACATGGCCGTCTGGAAGAAATGCGAGACAGACTGGACAAATGACACCTACGGTGTGTGTGTTGATAATCTCCCCAATGGAAATGTAGATGACTGGCTTAGTTAGGGTAACAAGGTCAGAATACTCGTCCACATTGAATTTGTCCTCCAAGGAAGGGACGTCACAGGCAGCAAGCAGGTAACGCCTGCAGGAGGCAACACAGGTTGTAAGAGCAGGGTGACATGCAAAGGAGGAGCCCAGGTAACAGACTATCAGAAGCATGAAATCTTCACCTGAACTTCTGGTAAGAGCTGCTCAGGTATTCGTTTATGGGATTCAGGTGGGCGTTGTCTCCCAGGAACATCTTGTTGGATGCTGCATGCTGCAGCATTTTGGCAATGGAGCCCAAGTTGCGCCTCTGGTCGGTGGTCAGCTGACCACCCGCCGACAGATCGATGATGTCAAAGGCATCAGGGGCTACGATAGCAGGATTCATGTAGCGGTAATACAGAAGGTTCCCTATGATCTGTAATGACACAATCAGGAACCATATTACCAACTCTGTGCTAATAACAAATCTGAAATACATTTAAAATCTTATCCAGACAGGGGTCATAGATCAGCACGACTGGTTTCACTGAGCACAGCATTGTCAGAAATCAACCGGCACAAAAGAATGAATACAACTGATTGGAGAAGTTTAAAAAAAAAATTATAAAAAAAAATTCGTTGTACGACTCAAGCTGACAGGCTACATGAGTCAGCACTCAAAAATAAGTCCGCCATTTCTCTACAATAAAAACCCAAAAGTAGAACTTGTTTTCTCATTTCCTCTAACAGATCTATTTGAGAATGCCCTGCCCTGCAGTTTCATACTTCCTTTAGGAATGTAGAATTTCAATATGTAACATCCTGACTAAGGTGTAAAATATAGGTTTGGGGGAGGAGCTGCGACAGGTAAATATGACATTAGTGGCCTTTTAAACTGCACATTCATGGCGTAAAAATTTCAATTCGATGTACAAGTGGCACATACACCCCCCCCCCCTTGACCAATCGAGGGGTGACAGCCATGTCTGAGCAAGAGGAAACTGAAGAGGGTGGGGGCGTAGCTCACCTTTGTCGCGCTGGGACCTTGGAGCAAGCATCCCCACAGAAGGTCAGAGGCAAGGGCAGAGAGGACAACTGGAGCCCGGGAGAGAGAGGGGAGTGGAGGAGGCAGAGAGGGAAAGAGAGACGGGAGAGTGCGTTCAGTGGAGAGGAGTGCGAGAGAAGAAGAGTGCAGATGGGAGTGACAGGCAGGTGCTCAAGTGTAACCCCTTCAGGCCATGGTGGCAGAACCAAGCAAGCGAAAGTGGCTGCAAGTTGAGAGGAAAATCAGGAAGCAAATCAGGAAAAACAGGGCATCGGCACTGAGGGATTATAACCACGTGTGACACTGAAATCCCACGACCAAATAATGCTTTGGTAGGAAGGCGGTGATTGTTCCCACCCTACAGCATCACGACAGAAGGGATAAGTACGAAGCTGGTGGCTTCCCCACCCTCCTGGCTCTCCGGTTAGGCGAAGATGTCTGATTGGCCGTAAAGGTGAGGGGGAACCGACCTTCAGAAGCTCGTCCTCCGTGGCGTCGGGGAACTTCTCATTCAGCGTGTCTTTAAGCACCTTGGCAATGAAGCGCATCCCATACCTGGGGGGCACCCAGAAAACGTTAAAAATGACTTTGCGAGGAAACGTTAAAAGCGGTGAGGCCAGTGAGAGGTAACTCACGGGATGCTGTCAACGGAAACAATGATGGCAGATAGGAACTTGTCTGTGACTGTCCTCATGTTCTTTATAGATGCCTCCAGCCGGGTTCGGACCTCCTCGTGGCTCATGGCCTGCTCCGGAGTGACGTCATACGGCAGCTTACTAACAAAGGAACAGAGGACGTCCCATCGCAAGTCAATATCATTCATACTTTCAAAAGACGGACGTCAGCAGTATGTATCACTGCATAGCTGAGGTGTTCTGATCCGGCTGACTGCATGTGACTCATCCATCAGACATGACTGACTGGTGTGCTTGAGAGGCCTGTCGTTCTGTACAACTTCCACTTCAAAAGGGGAAATGACACACAGGAACATACCAACTTCATCAAGAGTAAACAGCAAGCACGACAGACTACAGTTGTGTCTGTCACAGGTATCCCGGAAACGGAACCTTACATATATCTAGAGACCCTCCTTCTTTACCCACCTTTTCAAACCAAATAATATAACAGAAGTGGCAACATGCCTACCTGGCCTCACCAGTCTGAGTCTCCATCTGATTCACCCAGCTTTTGTAGATGTCTACTGGGTCGGTCTTGATGTTCAGTGTCTTGTCATCCATGATTTCCTTCACCACTGGCTGCAGGATCTGTCGAAGGGCATTCTGGCCCCGTGCACCTCTATTGAAGCTCACCACCATCTTGATTACAGTGGGGTTTCCCGTAACGATTTCCTGAATCTGGTCCACTTTAGACCTTCACACAGAAAAACAACGGTTTCCGGGCCTCCTCTCAAAAATGCGCATGTACATGCAACCTAGATGTGCATCCACCCTCCCCCCCCCCCCCCCCCAAAACGTAGTTAAGCTTTCAAAGATAACTTCTAAAATAACGATTCTTGTATCCTCAACGGATGTTGTAGTGCCTTACTTTATTTCCTCTTGCAGGGCAGTCTTGAACAGTTTGAGCAGAAGGTACTCCTCACGCTGGTTGGAGGCATAGTTGTAAAGCGTGAAAATCACAGAGTCCATGAACTTAGTGGACCTGTTCTGAGGCATCTGGAAGATCAGCTTGGCTAGATACGTAGGATTCGTCTAGGGTGAGATAAGCAGATTCTTCAGTACAACACATGGTTGGAAATTATTCTAAGAAGTTACCTGGAAGACAGGTGAAACTTAAGCATGCAAGAAGCAGAGGGTTACCTGTAGCAGGTAGAAGAGGTTCTGGTAGGCCTCTAGCTTGTCTCTCTTCTCTTTACTCAAGGCCTTAAGACCACCTTTGTGTTTGTTCATCATCATTAGGTTGGAGAGTTCACCCTTATTCTTCTTTGTCAGCTTTGTGCTGTGAGAGACTACCTCTTGCAGGGTGATCTTGTTCTTCACCAGAAGGCCAATTTTAATGTCCATGAGGTTGAGGTCATTCTCCAGTTGCTGGTTGGAGCGTATGTTGGTGATCACCTCCTCTCTCAGCCTCATTAGCTCCAGCTCCTCCTGGAAGTCCTGGTCGCTGTGATCCAGCAGGTGGACAAACTTCCGCACCACGGCCATGGGAGGGTTTTCGGCGTTGACTGTGAAGAGAGAGAACGTCGTGTTGAATTCTGTGGGATCCCTGTAAGCTTGAGGTGCAAGGAGACTCAATGAAACAGAGCAAAGACAATACAAAAGTAATGAAAGGTCCCAAAAATGAGAATTTACAGAAGCAAAATGGAGATCTCATTCAACATTCTTTGTAGACCTGCTGAGGATTAACTTGGGTTAAAGAGAAGCCGTCGCAGTGCTAATACTCACTCAGAGTTTTGTAGTCATCTCGAGCTTTGTTGGCTCGGATGAAGGCCTGGATCTTCACAATATCATCCATCTGGACAAAAGAAACACCAGCTGGTCATATACGGGGCTCCAAAATAAGCAAAATCCCTGCAGTCTGTAGGTCTGCTACACAAAAGAAGCGTAGACGTTTTCCAGAGTAATAAACAGGATATCCTAGGCATCGTGCTTGAACAGCTGACTGTAGCTGCTTTCTGTGGCCAGCTGTCGGACAAAAGACAGCAGCGGTAGCTACTCACATGGTCTTTGAAATACTTCAGACGGTCCCTGTACTTCTTGCGTGCTTGGTGCATCCTCACCATCGACTGGATCTAAAAGACATTCAAAGACGACTTCACGTTGACAACTGCCATTTTCATGATCATGTGAACTGAGCCATTAAGGGCAAAACACACATTAATACAAGTATGATTATAATAAAGGATTTCATCAGATTCTCCATGAAGCACAGCCGCCATGGGTCCAGGGGACCGGTACCTTCACTGCCTCATTGTTGTGGTCATTCAGATACTGCTTGCGTTCCTGGAAGGCCTTCCTCTGCTTGTAGCCTTTCCAGTGAGCCTGTGGGCAGCAGACGGTCTCAGTACAACGGGCTCAGCGAATTTGCATATAGAGCCTTATTTGGCATGTGAACTGGGTGGCAAGAGGACAACAAACAAAATGCAGCAAAGCATGCAAACAACCCTGAAATGGCTTGCAGTTCCAAGGCTACGTGGGCTATGGCGACAGGGACAGCTGTGAGGTGGCAGTAGGGCAGTCACCTGTATGCGGGTGATGGCAGGGTCCTGCGTCTTCAGGAACCCGAGTCGCTCCTTCAGGCCTTTCCGGACCAGATATCCCCGACACCGTGCCTGGAGCTTGGCGATCAGGCTCTCGTTAGCCAGCCACAGCTGCTCGCGGTTGTAGGCCGAAGTCACACCAGACACCACAGACTAGGAGCAGCGCAAAAATGGAGATGGAGTGATGAGTCATTGAAGGTTGGGCTACTGTGTAGCCACCTCCTATGTGTGTGTGGCTCAGTGGGCACTATCCCTGGCACTGGGAAGGTCGTCAGCCAAAGAGCCCAGAGTTGGCAGAGTGTTCTCACTGTTGGGCCCTTGAGTTAGGCCCTTAATCTCCAATAGCTCCATGGACTTTCCATGGATCTTTCACTTTGTACATCGCTTTGGCCCACACACACTCCTTGAATAAAAGCATCTGCTAGACAAAGAAACTGTAATCTCCAGACATCTGCAGGCAGCCCACCTGGATGTCCTCCTTGTTCAGCTGAGTGTTGTTGGGGGTGAAGCTGACCGGCTCCTCCCAGGTACCCTCACCGTCATTGACATTGAAGTAATAACTGTGACCCCCCTTCACCCAGTGCTTCACCCACTCGCTGCCGTTGTCACCTGCCAACAGACCCATACAGCAACCGTTGTATTAATTCAAGGTTATTCGGAACAGGAATTTGTAAATGCTATGGACGTACTTTTCATGCTAAAGGCCTTCGAAATCAACATGTGCTGAATAAGCTCTTTTGCCATAACAGTGTTGTACGGGGCCTACGTCCTACCCTCCGACTTCTTTGCGTCTTTGACTTTAGCCAGGTCGTTCTGGTACGTCTGGGCGCACTCAGAGGTGATGCCGTAGAGACCGGCCCCGGGGCCACGCAGGGCTGCCAGTGTCTGGCTGGCATCGCCACTGTCCACCGCCTTGTTGATGGCCAGAATAGCCTGGGAAACTGAGGAAGAGACGCCGGTCAGAAAAACAGCCACTCGATGATGTCATGTGCTGGTTGCTAGGACAACGCCAAGTGACCTTACACAGCAAGGCATCCTGGGTATCCTGGTTGGAGATCAGCACAGTGCCCTGGATCTCGTCCAGCCACAGCACAGCAGAGGAGTCCCGAGTCTCCTGGAGAAGAAGGTGGAGATGGTCAGTGCCAGAGACACGGATCTGACAGAACCAGAAGAAGCCGACAAACCGCAAAATATACGTGTTATTAACTGCAGAATCAGAATAAAGTGTCACTTTGATAGTAACACTGATAACGTCTGATGGTGTTAACAATACTGACCAAGTTTATTAGCGCTAGAAATGTCTGGCCACCAGAGGGCGCTCTCCGATCTTTCGCCTCGTCCCATTAAAGAAAACAGACGCTTCCGCTGTGTCACGCAGCATAAATCATTATGCTTGCAGACTAAACAGAACTAAGACAGTGTTCACAGGAACCACTGCTTTCACAGTGTCCTCCGGCTGGCAGTCAACGCACTGAAGTGGGGTTTTTCCAAACCTATAGGTAAGACTGAACCATCGGGGAAAGGTAAACGTTTAGATTCCTACCCAGAATAACCAAACCCCTGATCTAGCACTCATGTCTCGCAACTACTGCCGGAAAGGTAGGAGAACGTACTGATAAACTAGTTACACCCATTTTGGATGGTGTGTAGTTCCACACACACACATTCTGACAGTTTGACGGTCATGCAGTACCACACTCTGACAGCAGGTGGGGCTCTCTGCCACCATCCGCCTCTCGAGCTGCCTGCTGGGCTCGTTTCCGGAGTGCGCCGAGCTGTTGCCTATTTGGCCAATACCACAGGGGCCTCTCTGTGCTACAGTCACTTCCCCAGGATCGCTAAAGCCCGGCAGATATAGGGCCCACGTGAACGCTAGTGGTGTGGGATGTGGGAAGGTGAGCAGCTGCAGTTGCCCCGTCCTCCGACTGAAGGCTTCTATACTGTATCTACTGTAAAGCGCTATAGGACTGCATGCCTAAATACAGGATTACGGTGACCAGGTATGCATGGTGTGCATGCAGGTTTGTGAGGGGAAACGCAGGCATGTCTCAGTGCAAACGTAATAACATTTCACCACAGGGAGGTTAAACAAAACCTTGCAGCTGACTGAGGAAGTGAGGAGAGGGCGTGGTACATTAACCTTCTCTTTTGCCTTCTCCAGTTCCATTCGGGGGGAGGTGAGGGGGGTGGCATATTCTCAGTGCCTGCAAACTGAGAACTGAACAGCTGGCTTTTCCTCAACCCACACACGTGGCGCTCAAACAGCTGTCCACAGCCCCGCCAGGGCATGCGGAAGCACTACTGCCTGCCCGGGTCAGACGTCACGGAGGTCAACCCTAGATAAAGGACTTATCCGACTGCCTGCCTGGTCATCGACGTGTGACGGCACATACTGTTCCCGCTACTGTAATCTAAGAGGACAAGCTTCCCTGTCCTTCAAAGCCACATCTGCACAAACCATGAGACTAGGTTCCCTTTGAAGTCAGCAGACTTCCTCTCCTCGGCGGGCCGATCTGCGCTACTTCCTGGCCACGAGGGGAGAACGCTGAGGACCGCTGAGGAGCTCTCAGGAACCAGGGCCCAGCGCAGCGTGGGCGGAAGCGCCCCCCCAGGTCGTCGGAGCCAGGGGGTCGCGCGAGACAAAGCCCCATTCCCACAGTGCCTCTGAGCCAAGCCCGACAACTTTATTTTGCCTTTTATGGAAAAACCAGACGCCCGCTTCTTCCTACTTTCCACACAGAGCCGACAGCCTGAATGACAGCAGCTTTCGCTGAGTTTTTCTTTTAAAAAAGGGGAACCTCTGGTACGGAAACGGGGCTGGGCAACAAACGAGTGAGAAAATCTCACTGCAGTATCAGTCAGTGTCTGCAAATAACCAAATAACCCAACACTGAAAGCACTGCAATGACTTTGAGTGAGGGTGGATAAACCACACCCCCCCCCCCCAACTGGAAAATGATCCAAAATGGAACACGAACAAGGCTCGCTTGTTCCTTTTCGGGCATGTAAATGAAAACTAAATGGGGCCAAGCAAAGCTATTTCTAGGAAGTGTACTTTATATCTCTGCCTGGATGTCGTCACATGGGAAGCGGGACAAATTGAAATTAGTTTGCCACAAAATGTCACATCTGCAGCTTCCTCAGAGCGTCACGAAATCCCAAAAAAAAAAAAAAAAAAAAAAAAAAATCACGCAAGAATCACGCAGCCCCTCATGAAATACCCCAGTGATCTGAGGAACCGTAACTACAAGGTGCTGAGAACAGGCAGAGCGACGCTCTAAAAATAGCGATTACCGTCAGAAAACAGGAAACCTGTGACACTGTAACAGCGTCGCCAAACAGCAGCGATATGAAAATAAATCTGCATCAAAAATAGGGGCCCTCCGGGGATCTCAGAGCGAGCTTCTGATCCAGTACCTCATTTGACAGCCCCAGGTGCGCTTAACACCGAACACCCCGGTAAGTAAATCGGCAGGGCTGGAGTCGTGTTGCTTTGAACCTCGATGCCTCCCAGCAGTCGCCTTCTCCCCATTATGCCGCTTGCTTCACGTGCAGAGTGTCTGCGTTTTGGTTTTTTTGCCCTTAGATTTTAGCACAGGCAGAAAGGGAAGGAAGCAGAAGAGGCGTCCTGGCACGAGCATTACGTGGCGGAATCGCTTGCAGCTTGGCTGCTGGGACAGACCGACTACGACGCCCCCCGCCATTCGTTTGCCTTTGGCATCAGGACCCGCCCCCGCAGCAGCTCCAAATTCACCGTTCCGGCCTTGGTTCGGCCACCAGCACCCAAACTAGCATGGGGGCCTTTTTAAGCCCTCGGTGCCACCCTTCAGGGTCTGAAATTAGCCATATTAGGTCTGTCATGCCGGCGTTAGTGTTATGCCGAGCCCGGTCCGGGGTTTCCAGGCGGTCCTTACGTGGGCCTTTTCCCGCCGGGCTTCCAAAAGCTTGTCAAAGTAGTGCTGGGCCACCGGAGGGTGAACGTCCGTCAGCTTGGCAGCTGGATGCTGCAGGGAGGCCAGTGTCTTCTGCACGTCGCCTTCATCCAGGGCCTCGTTGATCTGCCCGATGGCCAGGATTCCTGGAAAAGCCACAGAAGGCGGAATCAAACACCTGTACTCTCTGTGCAGTTTACGGGACCGGTACCGGTACCAGCACGACTCAACTCTACATTACTTCTGCTCCGTTCTGGCCATACTCACTCTGGTGCTCCTCATGCACGGCATTGTTGACCTGGTCCACGCAAGCCTGGATGTCATTCCAGGTCAGGAACTCGTTCCCCTCCTCGCGGCTGGCGACTTTCAGCCGCATGAGCTCATCGATGTACCTGCGGGGACAGACAGGTTAATGGCAGCTAACCCCCCGCCCCCCCCCACCCAGCATGCCACCCGCCCCACGCGCAGCCCCTCTGCCCACCTCTGGGCGCAGTCATCCTCCACATTGCTCAGGCCTGTCACTGGACTCCCCAGCTGCCTCCACACAGCCGGCCGGTCCCCCACGTCCAGCGCCCCGTTGATCAGCACCACCGAGGACAGCATCTCCACGGCGACCGACAGCTCTGGGTGCGTCAGGTTCTCCTATGTGGCATGAATAACGTCGCAGCGATTGGGTCAAACGTCTGATCGACATACAGTGACAGAAATAGGTATCAAGAGTACCATGGTATAAAAACCTCTTACCAGCAAAAATATAAAAAAACGACGTCAAATGCCAGCCGGGTATTTATAGTGCAGCCTATCCTTTGGAGCTCCACACCTCCACCAGCCTATCCTTTGGAGCTCCACACCTCCACCAGCCTATCCTTTGGAACTCCACACCTCCACCAGCCTATCCTTTGGAGCTCCACACCTCCACCAGCCTATCCTTTGGAGCTCCACACCTCCACCAGCCTATCCTTTGGAGCTCCACACCTCCACCAGCCTATCCTTTGGAGCTCCACACCTCCACCAGCCTATCCTTTGGAGCTCCACACCTCCACCAGCCTATCCTTTGGAGCTCCACACCTCCACCAGCCTATCCTTTGGAGCTCCACACCTCCACCAGCCTATCCTTTGGAGCTCCACACCTCCACCAGCCTATCCTTTGGAGCTCCACACCTCCACCAGCCTATCCCTCAAGTCCGTACCTCTGTGCTCTGCTGCTGCAGACTGGCCAGTTCCCGCTGGTAGAGCCCCGCCGCACTGGGGTACACCTGAGGCAGCTGGGCGTCCGGGTTCATAAGCTCGGCCACAGTATTCTCCGCCACGCCTGCCCGGATGGCTACGTTGATGCGCTCCACAGCCTTCAGCACTGGGGAGGCAGAGATGGTCAGATCACCACCTGCTGGTCACCGGAGTGCTGCAAGGGACAGTCACAGAGCTTCAGGATGAAGGAGGGACCATAAAGGAGCAGGGGAACCTCACGTTTCTGATAGCTAGCTGCATTCTCGTTCGCTACATCCACTCCGTTCTGAATCTCCTCCTTTATCAGGGGCTCTCCTGGAGTATTCTGGGTAGAAAAAGGACCGGAAATTCAGCAAACCAAGGGACAAAAAAAAAAAAAAGGCAAGAGCAATTTTTAAACTTGCAGGCAGCCAACCACGTCATCCCGGGGGTTTTAGGTTACAAGGAGGAAGCCCACCTGCTCTTTGCACTCTCGGTCTGTGGTCAACTGCTTCAGGTACCAGCTCTTGTTTTGCAACTGCAGGTCACGCAGGCCCAAAGCCTGGGCCCGGAGTGCGTCATATAGCCTGTCCTCGTCGCCGCTCAGCAAGGCCTGGTCCGTCAAGGTCAGGGCATTAGCCACTGGGAGACAGGACAACAGCGGGGTCATTGTGTGACTTCACACGAGGAGGCGTGACACAGCTGCATCCGATTCCACAAAAGGGGGCACTCACAGTTGACTTTGTTGACGTTGCCCTGGATCTCAGCCTGGGTCAGAAGTTCTTCATAAACATCTCTCTCTACCTCAGAGTTCTCTACAATCTACAAAAGTGACAGGAACAGTGACATTTATTATTACGTTTAAGGAACAAAATGTTATAAGTGTTATAATACTGCATGTAGGTTCTGATGTCGGCACTAGTCCAATGGTTTCCAGACTCCCCTCTGGTTGGTCTCATTGTGCTTCAACGATACAAAACCCAGAATTCTGTTAGGTTACTGACCTTACTAGACACCATACCCTCCACAACTTGACTGATTCGCCATTAACATCTCTTTCTCCATTATTAATGAACCTGACTCAGGGCCGCATGGCAAGCAAAGCAATTAGGACCTCTCTTAGACATCAACCACAACATCTGCCAAGAGAGGGGAAGTCTTTTTTTGAAGCATTTCTTACTACTGCTCCTCATTCTACCACCTCATCCTGGGTAGGGGGGGGGGTGGGGGGCGGGACTCTCAACCGGTCAGTTTTATTGAGTCATTTCCCCTATCTTGACACGAACACTGCCTTATTAGGTCTGCCCTCTGAGCTGACAAAATAAAGCAGCTCTATTTTTGAACAACATGATATCACCCAAAGTCACACCCCTTTCAACAGAGCAACAAGGTGCCCTTCTATAACAGGCAGCACTGCCTGGAAGAAAAAAATGCTCGATCAGGCCAGGCCACAGAAAACCCCAGAAAAAGTGGCATTAAGTAACACTGGAGCAGGAGGCATCATGGAGCTCACGGCCACAGACAGCTGAGCTGATTCATACAGGATCATGTTCTAGCAGAGCTGGAGATTCCAGCTCCAGAAAGTAAAAATCCAAACATTTGTGACTCTTTGTGGTCTGGATTTCTGGACCTGAAATGTCTACCAGTACCAGTGTCCCAGTAAGAGTCAGAAGTACCACCCAGAATCATTGGTAACCAGAATCGCTGCAGTTTTATTCAGCCGGGCAACTCGGAGGTAAAAACTTGGACGTCACCTCTGGAAATAAGCACTAATCAGCGACACCCACCCGCTTCCTGGAATTGGCTACTTTCTCAGCCTTGGCCTGGAACAGGGTGTCCTGGTAGTACTGGGCTGAACTCGGAGCGATGTTCACCAGCATGGCGTTGGGGTTCTGCATGGTGGCCATGGTGCCCTCTGGGTTGCCTTGGTCAATGGCCTCGTTGATGGCGATGACAGCAGCGTGCACTAGGGGGGCAAGAGGGACGCCATGTTTTGATTGGCAATTCTTGTAGGAGTGCTTTCAGCACATTAGGTGCCTGTATCTGAGACTCACGGGCAGCTTCATCGACAGACAGCTCATTGGCCAGGATTCCACCAATCTTGCTGAAGGCTGGCATCTGGATTCCATATTTTTCCAGCTCACTCTTCATGTTGTTGATTTCCTCCTCTGTGGGAAACAGTCACCCGTAATCAATGCAGCTTCATGATATCGGTCCCAGTTCTCCGCTTAGTTCAGGGCACCAAAATTTAAATGGTCTTTATCTTCGTTCACTCACATTTGGCCCAGAAGACATTAACGACAAGCTATCAACTAATCACGTGCTGTGTTTATGCATGGTCAGGTGGCAGCGTGCCAGAGAGACTCACAGCTGTTGTGAATTTAGGATTTACAAACGTTTTTCGACCGATAAACTTTACCTACGAAAAAATGGTAGCGGATTTACACGACACAGAACTAAAATTTAGCAGAAGCTAATTGGTCCACTAGTTTTTAAATGTTAGTGGAAATGCTAATCCGCTAACCAGGAAATAAGACAATTAGCGGTTAGCGGATTAGCGGAACCCTGCCCACCACTGATAGGGCCACTCTTTCTGGTCCTCCTGAACACAAACCCCAGCCACACTGGAACCCAAACCTGGTATCCTGTGAGGGACGCAAGCTCCAGAGTATTCAGGAGAGCAAGATGACAGGTGAGACAGGGGGTAATTTTAATGCTCTGCTAAGGTAAAAGTACCCAATATGCCCAGTAGATTGTGCATAGCAACTCATATTATCTTGGCAGGGTGGCTGAGGTTAGCTGAAGTGTCCCCGTTTGGGGGATGGGGGGTAGGGGGGGCAGGGCTGCTGGCAGTTAGCAATTGTGTTGCTGATAAACACTCTCTCCATCAGCATAGCAGGAAGAGCGGCTATAACAAATGACAGGAAACTTGCACAATTACTAATGAGTCTCACATTGGCTACTTCCACACTGCTCTCTCTACAGCTGCACTTTAACCTCTCAGTCCCTCCGAAGGGCCGAACCAAACAGAACACTGGGTACCTTCTGGAGTGGGACCCTCACCTGTGAAATCCACCTTTCCGTACAGGTCCTGGATCTGTGGGGCCAGTCCAAGCTTGAAGAGGTACAAGCTGGATAGTGAAGAGAGGAGAGATTAAACAGGGTCAGGGAGCGGAGATCCATCCCTTTCTACAGCGGAAGAGCCTCTTCACCAGGGGCAAGTGCGGTTTCGCGGTCATGCGCCTCTGCGGTGGCCTGCCGAGTTTAAACGGACTAACCGAGATCTTCTGGCAGAAATGCTCAGCATGAACATGGAGATTCCACCTGGGCCTGGCAGTGGAATAGCTGCCGTCCTCGAACATGAGGTCACACAGAGCTTGTGCGCTCAGGCGTGCTCGCCAGAGCTCTTCCACAGACTCGCTCAGTGACTCCATGATCACAAGACCAGCCTTGCGAGTCCCATGTGCCCACATAAGTTACGCAGTTGCAGTGGAAACGCAGCCTAGATAGAGTTTATGTCTATGGCCTGTCTGCCAGTTTCCACCACAAGACCACAAAGCTCTCATTTTAAACACCTGAAACCCAAATACGTTTCATTTAACACTATGGCCGACAGAGCACAGAATTAGACACCGACAGATATGCTATTAAATGGCACCAGAGTTCAGATTAGACGTACCTGAGCGCGTGTATGCAGTAGATACAGCGAGGCATGTTCTTCCTGTCATAGATGTCTGTAGTTTCAGGGTAGAAGATCTGAACAGAGGACAAGAAAGCGTGTCAAGCCTAAAGCTGACCGAGAGATTGAGCCCGGGGTATATGATACCACACCGACGGTTTATCTACGCCATGTAGAGCACCCTGAATACAAGCCGGCCATCAGGTGAGAGCCATTGTAAGGCAGGCTCCCAAGGTGATTTTGAGATATTTTACTCTTACCTTGGGAAGGCCTTTCTCGGTCATGGCGTTCAGCCACTGGATTACGTTGTCGGTGTGCCTGAAATGAAGCCCAGTGGCCTACAGGGAGGAAAAGGCAAACAAACCATTTCCTGTTCAGAAGATGCACCAGCTGTCCATTTGGCTAGATAGGTTAACCTACTAGATGGGAGCCGCCCCCTTGGGCTTCCCTTTACCTTATAGCGCGCCTGCTCGCGGTCATAGATCTTCTTGAGTGAGACCACATTGGGGGCAAAGAAGTTGCCCAGCTTGGCCAGGTACACGCCATTCCTCAAGCCCTCCTCGAGTTCAGTGGTGGGGGGAAGCTCCTCATTCAGACAGGCCTCCATCCACCTGGAGCAGAGAAAACCCAAGTGAGACAAGGAGGCAAGGGAAGAAGTCGTCAACCAGAAAGGCTTCGGGAAACACCTCGGCCAGCACATATAACCAACAGGCTCCTCTCAATACTGTAAATGTGACGGTGGGGCTCAGACCACATGTCCAAGCTATATGCACAATCGGAAGAGCGGAACAATCCGCGAAGCCTGCGGAGACCGATCACATGACCCCGTTGGGACCTACTGATGCACAGGACTGGGGAGTCCATCTGTTCCATCACGACTTGTCTTTCCATCCTTTCAGAGTGGGGACAGGGGTCTGTATCATGCTACATTTTTACGCCGCATGTGAAAGCGATCAGCACGTGTCTTAGAAACCGGCCGGTAACGAAGCACCACGATCCAGGCTGGGCCTAAAAAAAAAAAATCCAGGATTAGCTCGGCTGAGGGAGCCAAGCCTCACCGGCGTTTGCGCGTTAATGCAGATGCTCGGCATGTCGTACTGTGGCTACAGCTTGCTCACTTCCCCCTGACCTGGGGAAGTTTGTGCTTGTGGTGGAGGAGAAGAGAAAGAGGAAACCCCAAGTGGCACATCCGGGGACGCGAAGCAGAGTGTGGCTGCAGCTTCATCATTACTGCATGCCTTCCACCTCCATCCCCACCGCACCGCACTCAGAGGACACTCAACACCCTGCATGTCAATACACTGACTGCAAGAAGGTACCAGCAAGTAAAAACTGACAATCCACCCACATACCAATTAATCAAAAAGTATCAAGTTACTGTCTTTAATGGCTATTGGGGTACGAGTGGGGGCCGCACTCATGTGCTCGGCCGGGGGTCTGCAGTGGATGGTGGGATTTTGCTTATTTTAATACCTAGTTCAGTGGGGTTTTTGTCCGCTTCTATTTGAAAATTGAGTGAAGTTGACCGATAATTTTGGTCAAATCATCGAAAATCATTGCAGTTGAATGGATAATTTTATTGCGGTTTTTGAAAGAAAGAAGGACAAGATACAGATAAAGGAATAATAAATATCCTTTATTTTGATGAAAAAATATTTTAATGTGACAGTTCTGGGCAGAGAAATGATAAGCTTAAGTGTTTTGGGCCAGATTTTACACTCCCTCTAGTCAATGGTACCTACTGTAATTCCCAGTAGCTTATTGTGGGATCCCACACATGGACAAACTACCCCTATCAACCGCTCATATTCTCAGGCAAAGGAAGTCGGCACTTTAAAGCATTCTGGAATTTTCTCTCACACTTCATTGGGACCACATGTTCCGATGGAAGAACGGAGCTGTGAATGAACCAGCGTGGCCAATTCTATTTTTAGCTGGTGCTCCTTAAACTACCGAATAACGCCAACAAATATTTCACACAGCAGCCGAGCAATTCCACAGTCAGTCACAATAACCAGTTATGGGGTCTAATGTACGCTGACGTGTTCACAGACTCTGGCAAACGCGGAAACCGATTTACGCAAACGCTACAGTTCACACAGTCCCCCCCCCCATAACGTGACATGTTGTTTTTTCCCCTGAACATTATCGCCTCAGGTAAACCCAGCAGGTATGACATCTAAGGCCCGGATTACAAGTCAACGCCAACCTCAGCAGGTTTTACTCGGGGGGGGGGGGGGGGGCTGCAGACTGTTTTGGGGAATAAAAAAGTCACTGCGTTACTGGAAAGAAATTCATCCCAGCCAGTTTCCATAGCACCTGCACTGGTACTCAGAAACTGGTCCGTTCGGGCTGCAATCTCTATCACGGTCTCGGTATCTCTGGAAAGCCCCCTATCTGTCACTGCCAGGGCCGACACCCAGAGAGGCGAGGCCCCCTCCCCATTACTCCAGCCCCAGCTGAGATGTCTACACAGTCCTTCGCATGTAGGGCTCTCCCCTGATCCACGAAGGCCGTCCAAGCAGGAGGTAACTCACAGCAGGGAGACTGGGACGGCCACACCTACCATTCAGCCCAGCTGGAGAACCACCCCTGCCCAAGTTTAATGGAGGCCCCACCCAGCTGCACACGGCACACCCGTAACAAGCCATAATGAGATCCTACATGCAGGTCCGGATAGGGAGCGACAGCAAATATGGAAATAATCGTTCCGGGGAAACCCTGAGGTGGTGGTCAGAAATCCTGCTGTATGCCCATTACAGTCATAGGACGCTGGTATCGGGACGCGAGTCGTGCAGGAAACCCAGTCACCGCAATGGTCACAGGTCAGACCAATAGGAAGAGGCCGCCGCCAGACGGATCCTAATCCGGAAGCTGAGGGAAGCCTCGCACCTCCTCCCCGCCTCCTATCGCGCCTCCAGACTGTCACAGTGTAGCTGCAGCCCCAGGGGGAGGGGGGTGAGGGAGCTATGGCGATCAGCGCCAACCCCTCAGCACAGCCCCACCCTCTCTGTATATTCAGCCCACATGGCCATAGGATGAAAGTAAATAAGATAAACCCCCCCCCCCACACACACACACACACACACACACACACACACACACACACACACACACACACACAGTTCCTGTGAATGCAAACAAAGACTTTCTGTCAGGCGCCAGTACGAGTCAGAACAGGCCGGGCTGTAATGACTGAACGCGCAGAGCCCCAGGTAAACCCACTGAATGCATGCCTGGGGTCACAACTGAGGGGGTGCGTGCAGGATCACAGGGACCACAGGCCCCCCACCCTCGGGTGCTCCTGCGATAGCCCAGGGCTGTAGAACGCAACGCGCTGACCCGTCATGACGCAAGGGTAAGCGACAGGGAAGAGCATAACGCTCCTTCCCACCAGGGCGCTTAGCTGTCAGGCGCCCAACCACCACACTGGCATGCCGGAGGGTGTCACTGAGCACGCTCACTCGAACGTAACAGGAGAAAGCAGAGAGCCAAATCAGTAGCCGGCACATCTGAAGCGGCGTGACGCGTGTGCGTGAGGGAGGGCGTGCGTGTGCGTATGTGCGTTTGTGTGTGGGTGGGCGAGCCAAAGCCCCCACCATCTCTCCCAACTCGCCCCCCTTGGGAAACCGGAGTGGGAGTCTCACTGGAGGGGGGGGGAGTAGGTGAAAGACGGACATTGTACAGAGTCAGCCGGGCGGAATGCACCGGACCAGACTGTAAGCAACAGAGCTCAAACAGGAAGTTACATCACTTCACTCAAGTACATCAAACACACCCTATTCTTCATTTATATCATTTGTTCTATTTATTCACAGAGTTTTTCATTGCTGGGCATTCAGCTACTGTTAAAGATGCAAGAGAAATGGGGGGGGGGGTGTTTTTGGGGGGGGGGGGGGGGTGGTCTTCCTGCAAGGCAACCAAGCACTCCATTACATGCTTTGCTGCCGTACAGGAATCCAGTTGACCTTGCCCAGTGGACCCTGAGAAAACACCCCCCCAAATGACCTCTATCGCGGGGAGGGAAACCACACAGGCAAGAACCGACAGGGGGAGGGGGGGACAGAACAGAACTACACCATTTTATTCCATGTTAGGAGGCTGGGTCCAGCTGGTGGTCTAAACAGGACCCCTCCCACGATGGGGTTAGGTAAAGATAACCAATGTTATAGTGGTTATACAGAACGTTTGGGCATTAGAACCAGTTACTGGCCAGTGGGCATACATAGCCCCCCCCCACGCCGCGTCCGGCTCAGCGACAGCTGGCACCTCCGATAGGTAGAGGGCAACTTTTCCCACGGCACAAGCCGCTCCCTCACCGTGGATACGAGATAAGATAACAGGAGGCATTTCTGCGATTTACATAGTAACAGTCCGGCACTATCTGTTTTTAAAAAGAAATGCTGTGTCGAGACGTCACGGCTGGGGCGTGGATGGGGGGGGGGGCATAATTACATGTAACCATATGGTGCTTCCCATCCACTCCTGCCTACAACGAGTTTTTACTGTGCAAGCACAGCCAAACCGCCGCTTCAATGGCCTGTAAACTGCCGTTTGTCGTCCAGGCTCGTCGCCAAAGGGCTCAGAAAGCAGCCAAAGCATGAAGCAAGAAACGTTCCTGCAAGCCCCGGCCGCCCCAAACCCTGCGTGGACTGATCGCAGACGGGGGACACCCGGAACTTTCCGCGGAGCAGAGACCTGGGCCTCAGTAGAATTATTATGGGTAATCTCCAGCGACTTCCAAAGACCGCAGACCTCTCTCTCTGCTTTTGGCAGCTCACAGCCAGGTCTCGCTCGTAGGGAAAGACCGAGGGACCTCACATTCCTGCCAGGTATTTCATCACCTCCAGCAAAACAGGAGAGCAAGTCACTAGCTGAGAACCCGGCCCTAAAATACCTTTGCCGTGTCATAGGGCGTAACTGGCCTCCCCCTAAGCCTTCGCTCACATACCTCAAATATCATGGCTCACAAGCGAGCGATATTTCTGCTGCGTTCAGCCTGTTGCATATGGCTTGTCAAAATACCACCACTTGTGCGCTCAGGTGATTGGCTGCACATGACCTGCAACAATACTGAAACACAACTGAAACTAATCTTTAAACTGTGATTGAGTTTCTTATGACTTCTCATCGATACTTTTGAATCTTTGCATCAATTTATGAACTTATTGCAGTATCATTCGATGCCGACAGATGCTAGAGTTGATGGTTTCATTTTACGAACATTTTTCAACATTCGCCGATTAAAAACACGCCGTTTATAAAGCCTGAAATGTGCACTTTGTTAGGGCTGCTCGATTACGGCGAAATTCATAATCATGATTATTTTTGAAAAATCCTGAGATCGCGATTATTTAACACACTCACTGACTGACTTCAGAAATATCGCACATTTATTAAACATTAAAAAAAATGTTTTTTTTAAATGGTGAATTTCCTCTAAATATAATTCAACTGAGAAACAAGAAGGGGCCAAGAAGGGGTGCGATGGATTTATAACAAGCCACAACGCGGAATATCACTGCAAAATGCTTTTATCTCAATTGTTTCGTTTTGATAACAGCTGGAAGTCAAAATCGTAATTGAAATTCAAATTTGAGTAATTGCCTAGCCCTACTTTATGTCTGCACAAAGAAATGCATCGTTTATGCAACTTTGAGCTGAAGTACGCAACAGCTTTGTTCGAGTTACTGACTCACCCTTTGTACTTGGAGGCTTCATCCCCATT